>NC_142091.1:57407809-57714934 GCF_054644295.1 Miniopterus natalensis | reverse complement strand
AGCCTAAGGTACCGAGTGTGCGGGGGCTGCGTGTGCAGTGGAATGGGCTCCAAATGAGCCAGATGCCTGTTAGGAATATTTCCTTGGATCTGCTTGTGCTTTCTAGCTCACATTGCTCCTAAGTGCATTTCTAAAAGTGTATACTCACATCTGAGCTTTGAGAGGCCTAGGCTCTAGATGACCAGTACAGTTGAGTGAAGCCCCGAAAAGATCACGTTAGGAAATAGTACAGTGTCCATGGTGTCTTGCCAAAAATAAAAAATAAAAAAAGATGGTGTCATAGAGCAGGAGAATTATCAGAACACTGGGCCTCTCGAGTCAGATGGACTTGCATTTGAATCTCAACTCAGCCATTTCCTGCCTATCAGACCTTGGATAAGATTTTTCACTCTAAGCCTTCATGTTCTTTATGTCAAAATATTATTAACATGCCAAACAAAATTGATTTCATAAGGGTATAGTGATTATTGAATGAAATAACATACAGAGAACTCTGCTGGGGTATGTTAGGCACTCCCATTTTTCTTGGAACCTCAGTTTCTTTTTTCATAATGAGAACAATAATAACGTTTCACAATTCTTAAACACTATATGCCAGGCATTGTGCTAACTACTTTAATTGTTGGAGAAGTCACGATCAATTGTCTTTCCTATATCTATTCTGTGTTAAGAAAATCCTAAATGTCGCTTAAAAGCTACATTTCTTAGCCTGTATAGAAACTGGGAACAGCCATGTGACCAAGTCCTGGCAACAGATTTAGATTCAGAAATCTGCTATGGATTTCTGGGAAAGCTCTGCCAGTCCCTGGTTGCTTCCTTTTTCTGTTTTTTTTTTTTTTTTTTTTTTCTGCCTGGAGGATGCAAGCATTGAAGCTCCTGGAAAAAAACATTAGGAAGCAGAAGATCGGAGGACCCTGGGGCATTGTGGAGCCTCTGTACCTGCCCTGGAATGCCTACCCCTAGACTTTGAATTTATGGAATAATGTCTTTGACTTGGTTAAACTTTTGTAATTGAGTTTTATATACATCCAGCCAAAAGCATTTCCTAAAGAATATATGCACTTGCATTATTTATTACTCTGATTTAATTTTTGACATTATTGTTACCAACTTTGTTTTACAGTAAGGATATTGAGACATAGTCTAAATCATCTCCCCAAGGTCACACATTATACACCCAGTAAGTGAAGCAGGGGTTTGAATTCATGCTTTCACCAGTAAAATGTAAACTGGAGATGATGGTGTTACTTCCCTGGCCTTTTGAATTATTTCACGGATTTTCAGCTTGCCTTTGTAACCTACAACCGTGTTCTGACTACCAGCTCTTTTTGTAACCTCTTGAAATTCTCCCGGACCACAATGCTACTGGAAGACATTTGAGCCTACATGGCAGTTCTCGCATTAACTAGCTGTGTGATTTGGGGCCAGTTGTTGAATCTCTTTGGTGATTTAAAAAATGGCACGGCTGGAGTAGATGATTCTAAAGGTAGAGTTAAACAGATTTCTAATTATCCAGTTATCTGATCATCAAATTTTTATTTTATCTAGTTTTATCTCATGACCCAGAGGATATTGAATAAATACTAATTGATGACTATTCTAGGGACAGGGCAACCTTTTCCCGATTCTTGCACTTTTCCTTTAAGTCATCAGCTTTTTATTCTATTTCCAGCCAAAACTCAACATCTCATTAGGTGGTTTGAGAAAACCGATCGAGTCAAGATCAAAGACCACTGCTTCCAAAGAGCGGAGCTTGCTTCAGTCAGGGCAGAAGCTAAGGCAGCAAATCAAAGACCTTGATAAAGTCATCTTTGGGAGAAAGAAAAGAAAAGTACAAAGCTTCCCTTGGGGAAGAGATGGTGTTGTCTCGGGCATTCAGAGAGACAGTCTTCAGATGAGAAACAGCAGAGCAAAGCAACTTCAGTGGGAGGAAGAAGAAAGCAAGGCTGTAGACCAAGGGGAAGGGGAGATGTATTGTTTTGGAAGCATTTTAAAAGGATAAGCAGTTGCCAGAGCATTAAAGAGTATTAGGAGAGAGCTGAGCAAGACTAGGAGGGATGAAATGGTGTGTTGTGAACGGTGGAAATACATCGCATGATCACATGGGTAGAGTGCTCTGACTTCAGCAGGGTTTTTCTCTGGGGGAGGTCATGTTAAGAAACAGTCTTAGTGCAGCGGGGTGGGGAGGAGATGTGTGACAATGGTGAAGGGGAACATAGTCAATCATATTGTGATAAGTTTGCATGTGACAGATGATTACTAGAGTTAGTGGGGTGATCACATTGTAAGGTATAAAAATGTTGACCCACTGTATTATACACCTAAAACCAATATAATTAATATACTATTGTATACCAACTACACTTAAATAAAAAATATATATATAAACTTAAAAAAATAATAGAAACAGCCTGGAACATGCTAAATAGTGCTGTGATGTCCCTATGATAGAGGGGGAGGCTGCTACTTACCAGGGAGAGCAGCCTCACCAAGAACAGAATCTGCTGGCACCCCAGTGTTGGGCATCCCAGCCTCCAGAACTGTGAGAACAAACGTCTATTGTTTAAGCGCCCTAGTCTACAGTATTTTGATAGAGCATCCTGAGCTGACTAAGTCAGTCTCCTTGATTCTTTGAAGTAACTTTAAGTTTGAAGTTCTAATTATGTAGGTTGGCATTAGCACAGAGAGAATTAGCTTTGGATAAGAAAAACAGCATGGACATTGGGGCCACAGGTACTTTCCAAGCTCTTATTTTGCTGACATCTCTGAGGCTCAATTTACCCTTTTGAAAAGGGAGTTGATAGTGTCCACAGCAAGGGTAGTTTACACCGAATCACAACAACATAGGTTGTTGTGAAATGCCTGATATGTAGCAGCTATAAGATGAACATTAATTCTTCCTTCTAGTCACAATGAGTAGATTTTCTTCTCTTGCCTAATGTCGACTTCAGTTTTACTTGCTATAAAATCCATTTTTAGGAGCCATTTTTGATTCAAGAAGAATCTGTAGGAAGAGCTCAGTGTGTGCAGCTCTGTAGTAAAAGTTTCACTAAGTAGCACGATAAATTTGCCTTTATATGCTGTGTGGAGACTGCTTCTATCATACCTGGAAGTAGAGTTTGTACCTTTCAAGGATTTTTACATTTGTTTGGTGAGCCTCACTTGACCTCTATTTGGCGGACTGAATTGTACCAACACTGTTTTCTCAAGAGCAAACATGTTTATTGTGGAAGGAAAGTAAATCACCTTAGAAGCAGCACCACGGACATTTCGGATTTAATTTAAAATGTGTAAGAGCTGGAGAAATCTGATTGTGAGTCCTTAGGTAGGCTGTAGTTTGGGGAGTGATTTATTTTATTAATTACTTTCTAGGAAATGAACACTTCTAGGCTCTAGTCACAACCTGTATGAACAAAAAAAGGTGCAAAAGGCTTGGAACTTCCTTTGTATAAATGTCTTGCTCTGTGCTTCTTTCAGGACATTTTAATGATAACATTACTCAGGGTTACTAATAGCATTTAGCTGGTACAATGGTCGTGAATAATTGTATAATACCTGGCCTTGTTTTATGCCTGGTAGTTACCACCTTTGCTAAGAGCAGGAGTTGCTGTTATTAGATGCTGCCAGTGAGTGGACCCTCTACCTTGAGGAGAAGCTGCTGTAAACTGTGACACTGAGGATCCCAACCACTATGGGAACTGCTAGTAAGAAGAGGAATTGCCTACTTACACTGCTTTGAGCTGTTGGAGAACCTGGCACTGTCCATTGATGGGTGCCATCCTGGGATCAGCAGATATTTCAATTTTATTGGGTTGGGTGAATTAAGAGAATAGTATTTTGTGGGATAATCTTATAATAAAACAATAATACTATTACAGTATAATGATTCTATTTCAGAGTTCCCTCCAGACGTGATCTCTCCGGAGGCTAGAGATCGCCAGTCTCTGAAGCATTCTTGTTGGGAGGAAAGAGATATGGCGATGAGGGAGGCTCTGGAACCTTGGGGGATGGCTTCTTCTTGACTAGGAAAACCATGACATTACTTCCACTTTTAGATTCCTAGTATGGGAATCTAAAAAGGGTTACACTGAGTAGAGATATAATCACAGGCTCTATCAATTTCTAAACACTGTTATTACAAAGTGTCACACTCTGGCTGGCTTAAAAAAATCAGAAAGGTATTATCTGACAGTTCTGAAGTCCAGAAGTCCAAAAGCAAGGTGTTGGCAGAGCCATGCTCCCTCTAAAGGCTCCAGCTGGAGCCTCCTTCTTCCTTCTGTCTAGTTTCTGCTGATTGCAGGCAATCCTTGCTGCTTCTTGAAGTGCATCATTCCCATCTCTTCCTCCATCATCACGTGGCTGCCTCTGTGTGTCTCTGTGTCTCAGTTTTCTGTTGGAGGCACTAGTCATTGGATTAGTATGATGTCATTATAACTTAAACATGTATGAAGACCCTGTTTCCAAATGAGGTTAAATTCTGAGGTTCTGGGTGAACATAAATTTTTTTTTTGGGGGGGGACGCTATTCAACCCATTGGGCAATTGGTAAAATGATGCCTTTTTTTCCCCTTTAAAGTGTACAACTGAAAATAATATTAATTTAAGGACACAATAGCCCTTAAAATGAGAACAGTAGCCATTTGCTGCAAAGCTTGATTTCTAGTTTTGTTTTGTTTGTTTTTGAGTGGCTGTGGCCATTGCCCAAGTCATACAGATAAAGTAAATCCAGGTTTCTTGGATTCCAGCACCAAAGTTCAGTACCGGAAGCTTGAAAAAGGTGTGATTGAGGAAAACAAGATGTCCAACCATCTGATTGGGTCTCCATCATTAGCATTTTTATTAAATTAGAGCAGCAGAAGCTGACAGAGATATTGCTTGAGGAATTAAAAAATCATCTCACCATTACCTATGGAACAGCAAAACAAGTGAATTTAGGAAACTGGCTGACCCTCTGTTAGCAAGGTTCAAAAGAGTAGATTATAAGTAGGGCTTCAAGGTGGGGAATCCTGAATGGCTTCAGAGACTGAGAAATTTTAATTATGGGGCTAGTTTGAAGATAAGCCATATACAAAACCCAGTTTTTCCTGATAGTATTTTGTCCATTGCCTAATTGTCCAAGCATCTGATTGATATACAACTTTGGACCAATAGTGTAGAAGTATTGAGTCTTCTAACACTGCCCATATTTGCACAACTGATTGTGGCATAAGGAGGGCAGTGGGATGAGAAAGCATTGAGTAGAGTAGATAAAAGAAGAGTCCCCAGCCCGTGCATGGTTCTGCGTGGTGATAGCAAATGCTATTTGAGCAATTTGTTTTCAGAGCAGGAAAGGCTCCCTGATAGGAGCAAAGGAATGTGAAGACTGGATGCATATATCTAGTAGGATGCAAGAGGCTGGCCTAAGGTTTTTGCAGAGGCAGAAGTTGGAGAGAAATTAATAAGCATTGGCACCATTTATTCAGTATCTAAACCATCTTTCAAAAGGAACTGATCTGAAAACAAATACCCTTGACAGTACTGGAAGCACAAAGAAGAATTCCTTTACACATTTAGTGCAGATATGAATTTTTCTGATAGTTTCTCTTGAGAATGCCTTTATGGGCAGTTTTGCCCTGATGTTAATAATTTGTTTGTCGCTGAGGGTATCATAGCATTAGGAATACAAAGCTGAAGAAGATGTGATAAAATACTATTTTTATTTCTTGTAAAATTGTATTATAGATATGGTTTACTTTTTTTTTTTTAATATATCTTGATTGATTTCAGAGACAGGAAAGAAGAGGGAGAGCGAGTGAGAAACATCAATGATGAGAGTCATTGACCGGCTGCCTCCCGCACACCCCCTACTGGGGTTCGAGCCCGCAACCCGGGCATGTGTCCTGACCGGGAATCGAACCCCGATCGCCTGGATCCTAGGTCGATGCTCAACCACTGAGTCACTCCGGCCGGGCTGGTTTACTTCTTTAAGATAAGAAAACCTTTTATATCTAATTATTCTTTCATCAAGGAGATGCACTGATATATTACAAGTCCATATCCTTTCTCTGAAAGAATCCAGTCCTCTCTCTCTCTCTCTCTCTCTCTCTCTCTCTCTCTCTCTCTCTCTCTCTCTCTCTTTTGCTCTCTCTAGTTTGGGTCTGGGGCTTTCCACCTCCCACCCGCCACCGCCCTAGCTGCTTTGGCAATAGAACAGGGGTCACTCAGCTGACGGGTCAGACGTGCAGTGCCTGCTGAGGTCGCCTCAGAGGATGCTAACTTACTGCAACACTCAGCCAGACAAGGGGCGTGTGTTCAGAAGCCCTTCCCAAACCCCAGAGCAGCCTGCCTGCTGCTTCTGAGAGCTCTAGCTGCCTTCAGCAATTGTGCCCCAGCAGCAGAAGCAACACAGATGAGAAGATACAATCCTTGTTTCTCTTTCATTTTCAGCTGAATCTTATGTAGGTCCAGCCAGTCCCTCTCTGTACCCTGAGCTATGGGGTGATGCTTCATGAATTTAAGGTCCAGTATAAACTAATGACTTGTTCATGTCAGAAAGCAATTCCTCTCTACCTCTGGTAACTACAGATTATATTGAGCAATTACATGCATTAGGGCCATTTAACTCCTTCCTTTGAAGCAGATGTTTTTGGCTACTGGAATACACCAGATGCTCTGGCACAGGGGATGATTGGTGATGTCAGTTACTGATTCGCATATAGGAATAAATTTTTACAGGAAAAAAATGAGTCAAAACAAGAACAGAAAGGGAGCTACCTGCCAAAACACTAATAATAGGTAAATATTAATGCCCATTAATGGTTGTTTTGACTAGAGTTTTTAAAATCCTCTTGAGGTAAAATTTAAAATACAGAAAAAGCAAATTAAATTGTTATTTTCCAAGTGGAAAATTATCTATATTGTAATGATTTTTATTATGGTATATTTACTATATCTTCTATGGAGGCCATGCACATATAGAGAAAGAAGTCATAGGTAGCTAGTCCATAGGGCAATTGGCCCCACTCTACTCGCAACCTTCAGTTAAGACCATTTTTAGCCAATCTGTATTGGTTGATGTTTTATCAATATATGGTATCCATCCCACTTTGGCTCTTGAAATGGGTAAGGCAATGACTAATTACTAGTCATTACCATAGGTGTGTAGGAAGTATTTTAAGAGCCTATACTGAGAAATCTATATTGTAAACAAGTTCTCCAAGTTTGTAATTGAAGACAGAAATTCAGATCAATAAAATAACACTGCTTCCACCGAAGTGAACTAAATGGCTGTTTTGTAGCTTTTCCAGCATCTTCATTTAATTTCTGTGGACTATTAGCTTTGGTACATCCTTTTAAAAAAGTATGTCCCCAATTAATGCTATTTTCATGACCTAGAGCCTATATACAAATTGACAATTTCCTTTTTAATACCAGATAAATCTCTCAAACTTTTGTGTTTATGTATAAAAGGATAAGGGAGACATGGCCCTTCATTTCAGGCCAGGAAGTTTTGAGGTCATTGCCACAAATCAAGGTCAGATGTAGAGAGATTTCCCCTATCAAGCATTACACTCTCAGATCTCAGCTACTCTAGTATCCTGCCTACCTTTTTTCTATGCTGCCTACAGCAATAGACCCAATTGGTCAGTTTAAGGTCAGAACTAATCCATTCATTCAGACAATTAAATATTTATTAGTATATTGGGTTGAGTAGTGTCCCTCCACATTTCATGTCCACCCAGAATCTCAGAATATGGCCTTATTTGGGAATAGGATTATTACAGATGTGACTCATTAAAATGAGGTCATATTGGGTTAAGGAGTGTCCTAAATACAACAACCAATGCTCTTATAAGGAAAATTTGGACACAGGGACACAGACACACAGAGGGAAGAGGGCTCTGTGATGATGGAGACAGAAATTGGAGTGATGCAGCTACATGACAGGAATGCCAAGGGCAGCCACAAGTCGTTGGAAGAGGCAAGGAACAGAATCTGCCCGGGAGCCTCCAGAAGGAATCAGCCATGCCGTCACCTTGATTTTAGCCTTGTAGGACGCATTTCTAACTGCTGGTCTCCAGAACTATAAAAGAAAAAATTTCTGTTGTTTTAAGTCACTTTTTATGGTGGTAATTTGTTACGGTAGCAGCAGGAAAATAATACCAAAGTAGCACAATCATTAACTGGACAAGCTGGGATTTGAGCCATCTGGCTCCAGCATCTATGTGTTTAGCCATTAAATGTACTCTCTCTCAATATATGAATTTAAGATCAATTATTATAGTTTACTTAGCTGAGGTGGTTTAGTGTCATGAACACAGGTTTTGGAGTTAAACAGACTAAAATTCCAGTACTAGTTTCCCAATTCATTGGTTGTCTTAACTTGGGCAGTTCACTTAATCTTTCAGTGTCTCAGTTTTCACAATGAGTTGCGGTATTGTTCTATCTTGCGGCACTATTTAGGAATACAAAATGTCCAGTAGAGTATCTACTATTTACTAGGCACTCAATTAATGCAGCTATTATTGCTCTCATAACTTAAAGCCACAAAACTGTCTCTACATTAAGCTCTCTGTAGAGGTCTCTGGGACACTTACTTTGCATGCATGTTCTTTAAGGCATTCACCCTACTTTCATTGTCCATTCTTGGATCAAGACAAGGATGTCGCTGTGTAATTAACTTGCATATTGTGAGTATCTATTGTAAAATGCATTGGGAACCTTTTCACAAAGAAGGAAACTTTAAACACTAGTTGTACCACTTTTAGTTTCTGAATGAGTTTTCTTTTTGGTTCAATATTCAAGTTCATGCCTTTGGATTCTGGTTCCACTCTTCTGAGTTCTCTTTTACTCTGCCAGACGTTGGCTGTTTGCTCTCCAGTTCTTTCCTTTCCTGTTCCTGATCTGTTGTGAATCTCAGAGGGCCAATCAGTTATTTCTCAGACCTACCTGCAGGCTAGCTTCCTGCTAGGTTCAGCCAGTCGAAACCCTGGCAAGGGATTGGAGGATCCGAGGAAGGAAGAAGCCAAAGTGTTCCTTCCTTCAGTACTCTCTCATTCTGTTGGCCTCTGTCTGTCTGTCTCTGTCTCCTTATTTTATCATGCTGCACCTCCCTGTCTGGCAATCTTAGGTGAGAGCCACTTTCCCTGACCCATTCCTCACATCTGAGTTCAGTTTGCTCTTAAACCTTTGGTTGCCACCGCTGGACATTTTGGTCACCCATTGTCTACCTGGCAATGAAACCCCACAGTGAGTTTTTGCTTTGCCTCTGTTCTTTCCCTGGTACCCTGTGCTTATCTCTATCCCAAATCTCATCCCATTAAGTTGTTTGTCCCCTTACAGACACCGTGAGCAACTAGAGATGAGACGCTCTTTCAATTTTGTGTCCCTAGAGCTGTTCAAAACACCCAGCATAGGGTATATATCCTAGGTAAATGAATGAGTTGTAATGAAAAGTGGTGGTTGAACTTAGAGAAGCTGAGAGAAGACTTAATATTTTCAAGTTTATATGGGAGATGCTGAGTTTAATACGGGCATAAAATCTGAAAGTTGGGAGGAATCTTAGAGGCTGAGTAGGCACCTGGCAATTAGTTGTTTTTCTTATAAATGAAAACTAGAATAAAGCGTAACAAACTTTAAAAAAACTGTCATTTCAAGTGGAAATATAAAGGTCCATTCTGACTATCAGAGTGATAAAAACCCAAGACGCCTGACTGAAGGTTCTCTACTCCTGGAAACCTATGTGAAAATAACAAGCAGTTCCCAAGCCTGAGGGCCTCTCTTAGAAGACTACGGGCTGGGCCTGATCATTGCTCAAGGCTCCCTCTGGTTCCAGGTTTCTAGAATAGATCTGTGTTTGAGGGAGTCAGGGAGCAAAAGAACCCGATAAACCTTATAATTCACAAGTCTTAAAATATAGAAATATAAGTGATAATTAAAATGTTTATTCAATTGAAATGTGATTGAACTAGGCTGAGACTAGGTTTAGGAGATTTTTGAAATAGGAAAGGGAATGTAGCCATCTAATCAGTGAACATAATTCTAAGTTTTTGAATAGCTTTTACTATATGTTTATGTATTTAGTTGAGGGCCATTTTGGACTAGAAACAGCATTATTTTTTTTTTACACAAACAGAATGTCAACATTTGCAATGTCGATTCCAATGCTTTCCTCCTGCTGCTCTGAGAAACATTTTATAAATGAGGCCCTTCATGTGTCCAGTGTTCTTACCCCACTGTCCACTTAGCCACAAGCTGGAGACATGGAGTGCTTCCCTCTGCTGGGCCATGCAAGGGGTGATGGCTGCTCCTACAGCATCCCAGCCAGCTCCTGGATCCAGCTCTTCAGCCCTGTTCCTAAACGAGAAGTTAAGATGTTGAATGAAAGGCTCCTCGAAGGAGATTTTGAGGCATCCCTGAATTCAGTAAAACCAGCACTCGAGGAGGCAAAAGAAAACCTCAAGAGGTGAGAATGAATGGAGGAGCTGACCTTTTAGAGAGAGGGAGCACTATATGGTGAAAGGGCCTGGCCTTTGAGGCTGGAGAGCTGGGTTTGAACGCTGGTTCAGCTCCTGATGAGCTGTGGAGCTGTGTGGCCCTGGGTGTATAGCTCAATTCCTCTGTTTCTTCATCTGTACAATTGGAGGATAGGATGGGAGGTGATTAGACTCTCTCTAAGTTTCAGTGACAACATCTGATATTATGGAAACATTCTGTCAGCATCCAGGTCATGGAGACAAATGCAAGGAAGCCAGAGAATAACACTGGTATGAATTTCCAGAATAATTCCCTTTCCTTATCCCTTCAATGTCTCATTACCCAGGAGGTGTTTTGTTTTGGTGTAGAAGCATAATTACTGCATAAGAGAAAGAAACATCAGGGCTGCTCACACAATGACAAGGGTTGGTTCCTTCTGATTCTTCTTGTAAGTAGGTTTACTGTGAGGGTTCAGATTGACGAGCATCCAACTGAAGGTGACTGAGCAGGGCTCAGGTGTCATAAACTCACCCTAGCAAGAACATATAGTACTTATTTTATTTCTTCAGCAAAGATTAGTCAAGCACTTACTATGGGCTACGGTCTGTAAGAAGGGAGTTAATCAAGGATTTCTATGGAAATTTTCATACTGTCTCCTATTCCACAGTTAATCTTAAATAAATCATCTATTATTTATCGTATACCTAAGGTGAGAAGACCCAATGAGAAGACTTTCTTGAAGCCCCAGTTAGAATCAGACTCTGGAAATATCCACAGTATGTTAGCATGTGGTTTTTAAATTCTATTTAACACAATTCAATCTGCTTAATTCATTTTGTTAATTGCTTATTTATTTTCTTACCCCACTGTATAATATGTCTTTCTCTAAGAGCAAGACTGTCTTACTATTCATTCTTTTATTTTCCTTCTTTATTTCTTAATATAATACTGAGCATGTGATAACGCTTAACAAATATTTATGAAATATGTACAAATTGATAAGAGCTAATGCGTAGTGAGTCCTTGCCAAATATTAGGAATGGTTTTTGATAGTTTATATGTATTATCATTCTTGCCATAGTTCTATGTCATAGGTCTATTATATATTATCATCACTTTATCAATGAGGAGACTGAGGTCCAGAGAATTTCAATAACTTCACCAAGATCATTACCCAACTAGAAAGCCTGTGCCCTCAGCCATTACACCATACTGTGTCTTAAGTAAAAGAATAAATCATCAATGATTAGTCCAAATGGATAGAAATGGAAATGGATACCATCAGCTATATTTTCAGGAGCTCCATTGACCGTGTTTGGTGAGAGATTTGACTGACACTCAGAAGCCTGCATAATAAGAATTGTGACCTGTTTCCCCATTTGGCTGCTTGCTAATGCAGTGAGTGTTTAAAACATCATTCTTCCTACCATTCCCTATATGGCTTGGAGGTAAAGTGATTCACTGGGTAAATGGAAAATCCAGCAGCCCAGTTTTTATCTTTTTATGCTCCTTAATGATAGTCAAGAGGAACGTGAAAGATAGCTGTGATGAGTTTAAGGCTGGTGGCTGGTAATTATAGGCTGTTATGACATGGGCGGCTTACTCACCACAACGACAACAACAGAACCCTTAAGAAACCCAGGAAATAGGATAAGTATAGCTTGTGGGCTTGGAAACATTTAATATCACATCCAAGTGGCTGAGCATTTGCACGGATCATGGGGCTTGCGATGGGAGTTTGACATAGGTTTTGCCATGCACATATTGTCTCCTGAAACTCATAAGAAACTCGTATCCAATCCAGAAATTGCCAGCTGAATCTGCAACATGTGTCAAACATTCTGCATCGGTAAGAAATTTCATCATGTTAGAATATACTTTTTTTTCTTTCCATAATTGTTGATTTAGAAAACTGTCTAATTTTTCTCACATATCAGCAAAAGAGTCGTGTCCTGGATTTATTTAGATTAGAGTAGACTGGTGTGTGTGTGTGTGTGTGTGTGTGTGTGTATGAGGGGTTTCCTGATACATCATTCTCAGATGTTGACATCTTATGGGGATAGATAATGAACATTTAAGTTAGAAGAAATCGGATAAGATCTGGGTATTCTCAGTATACTCAGCTCATAAGAAAACTTGCAAATTGACATTTACTTTGATGACTTCATTTAGGGCCAACATTGGTCCCGTGATAAGTGCATTTTTTTAAAAAAGTCACTACCTCTGGGTGGCTGTCACCTCATTCCAAGCTGCACCACTGGCTTTGGGCCTCTGCTTCTCCTCTTGGCTGGGGACCCTTGCGCAGTGCACAGAGTGCACAACTGTGTGGTGGTCCTGCCTGTATTACTCTGTGTTTGGTCTCTGGATTAACAGATACTCTTGGTTGAAACCAAATGTGAACTGCCTTTGGCCTAAAGGAAGGATAATTAGATACTTAACTGACGGTAGAAGGGTGGTGCGGCTGGGGCAAGAAACAACAGCCATCCTTGATAACTTCATCTCATCCTTTCAGCTCTGCTCTTCTCTGTGTGTAGTTTTGTTTATTACTTTAGACTGATTTTCCCCACAGGATGGAGACTGTGACTGCCCATAGCTCTACGGTCATATAGCCCCACTTAAGCAAAGAACATGAAATGCGCTCTATCCCTCTAATCCCAGATTTAACAGGCCTAGGGGGAAGTTCTGATTGTCTCCATTTGCCGTAGGTGCACATCTCTGGACTCGCAGTTTGACTGGGTAGATTGGAAACTATTATAGGTCTATTGTGGGCTGGATGCTGACTATGACTAGGGAGATTGGTTCTGCGAAAATCTGGAAACGTCCATTCAGAATACGTGCTTAGAATGAGAGGAAAGAAACATTTCCTCAGCAGAGGTGACCGAAGTTCTTTCCTGATCCAGAATGATAAAAACAATACATGCTCATTTCACAGGCCCTTAAATTCAAACTTGTTACTGTCCCATTTTCTGAAGGCGTGTAAAACCAACACTGTGCTAATGCATAAGAGTCTGCAGCAGATAAGTAAGATGCCAATAGATCCAACGCATCATTTCCCTGTAGGAAAGCCACAGGGAATTAGAGAAAGGGCAGTCAGCTCTGATGGCAACGTGTAGTAACCCCCACCCAGTGCAGGCTGCCGTGTCTGTTTCCACAATAGGAATGCGCCTTCCAGGGAGAATGGGTACGTTTTTCAGGGTTGCGCTGCCTTGCAAGTAACTCATTTAATGGCTATAAGCCTCCATTTTCTCACCAGTAAAAGAGAACCATGATAGCATTTTCCTCATAAGGCTTTGTTAGAATAAAATAAAATAATTATAACAAGTGCTTTGTTGTAGTGTCTGACACATAGGGTGCATGGATTTCAATTTTTTTTTTATTTGTTGCTAATGTCATTGTTGTTGACATTGTACTTTTGATAGCCAGTTTTGCCTTTCTAAAGTCCCTGCGATACTTTTGCTTTGATGCATTTTTGCAACCTTATTTCCATCTTTCCCATGTCTTTAGGAGGCACTAAATTCTTGCCCCAGATAGTAACTGCAATTTTACATACTTTTAGAGACATCAGAGATGGATCTTGAAATTTCAGCTTCTAAAATTTAAAGACAATCTGTGGAAGGAATCATTGTGAAGAACTTTCCTCAAAGAGTCCTTCCCCAGGAAGGACTTGAATCTGTGGGTTATACAGGTTGGACAGAAGAGAAGGCTCCCAGAATAAATGTGGGACCATTTTTGTTGCTGGTACAGTGGCAAGAGATTTATAGAAAGAAACAAATCCTTTCTGTTCCAGGAAACTCAAGCAAAGGCAAATGGAAAACTCCCCCTCCCTAGCCAAAAAAAGGTAATTCACAGGGTTGGCTGGATGAAAAGCTGAAAGCACGTTAATTATTGATCATATAAGCTAGAGGAAGCGCGATCCTGGTATCAGACTGAAAACACTTTAAAGGGGAGGTTTGAAAGCAAGCATTACACAGTGGCTTGATTGAAAATGCAGGCAGCGGCATCCAGTCCAAGTGAGGGGGGAAATTGAAGAGGCTTATTTTTATCGAGAAAACCTATTATGGAAACTTCAGGTACTTTCTTCAAGGAGGAGTTATCATCAGTTCAGTCTTTGCATAGCCCCCGACTCTGTGTGGACAGCAGCTGCCGGGCCAGCCATGATTTCGTCAAGATGGAAAAGCCAATCAGCAAGAGTAAGGACTGACTGGGGTGAGCCCCAAAGTGAAAAGTTGGGGAGGCTTTGAGCATAAAAATGCCAAGGCTGAGAAATAAAAATTTAAGAACGCTGAAAGGACTTTTTGTTGTTATAATGCAAATCAGTTTTACTTCTTCCTACCCCCTATTTTATTAATTAAGTTGAAAGAAAACGTGTTTACTTATAATATTCTAAGGCCCCAAGGTAAAGGCTTTCGTTTTTGAGGAGACCCTTGAGACTTCTCCTGGCCTTTCCCTTTTGAGATGGAGATTAGGCATTTATACTTTATATTGACAATGAAAGTGTGCTGGATTTTTTCCACCAGCCCTGTCAGACCCACTCTTTATTCTTTTTTAAATTGTCTCAGAGAGATTTGCAAGGTTCACGGGGTAACACAGAATATAATGAAACTAGAATTCAGGCCCATCTTTTCAGATTTTTAAGGCTGCACTTCTTTGAAAGAGAGCAGCTTGGTTTGAATTTCAGTGAACCCACTTACGGGTTCCAGGTACTTGTTTTTATTTGGAAGGTAGTACAGCATCCAGGTAGAGTACTGGAACCAAACTTCCTAGGTTAAAAGACCAGATCTTAGTATCTACTTCATAATGGTGTTATAAGGATTGAACGAGATAGCCCAATTTCTTAGAACAGTGTCTGACAGATAATAAATACTAAGAGTTAACTCCATCATCAATATTATCAGCATCATCACTATTAATTCATAAGGTTGTTGTGAGGATTAAGTAGTCTAGTGAAGGGTGTGAGAAATTGTTGCATTCAGGATATGTGATGAATTTCTAGCTATAAGATGTGGAATAAAAGAGAAAGAAAATCAAAGGGGACTTCAGACTTTTGGTATGAGTAACCAGAAGTAACTGAGATGTGGAGACCTTTCATTTTTATAAATATTTTATAAGATAAAGCAAGTTATCCTGTTTTTGTACATGAGAAAATTGAAGCTCAAGTGGGTCAGGCGACTTGTCCACAGTCATACAGTCAAGAAAACATAGAGTTGAAATTCCAACCCAGGTCTATCTGATTTTACAGCCTGTCTTATAGATTTCAGTTTGGGGTGCAATGGAAGATTCAAAAGTGTTTCTGATAGTTTTCTTAGTTTTTTTCTAGATCTGAATATCCGGCTTCTCTTTTGTCTCCAAATTTATAAGTAAATTCATTGACTCTGATTTGTTTCTGACAGCTATAATGTTAAAGAAATGCCATTATCCCTCCTCTCTTCTACTCTCATTTTCGAGATGAAAAAACTAAAACTAAAGAAGGGCAAGTGACACAGCCTGGGACATACAACCAGTTTATAACTGAGCTGGATCCTCTCTTCTACTCTCATTTTCGAGATAAAAAACTAAAACTAAAGAAGGGCAAGTGACACAGCCTGGGACATACAACCAGTTTATAACTGAGCTGGATCTTGAGTTCAGGTTTTCTGCTTCTGAGCCCTCTTGAGTGTTTCTAATACAAAAGGACAAAAGCAATATGATTTGGCCAGAAATAAAACTGGCCTCCATCAGTTGAGGAGAAGAATGAGAAAACTTATTTCCTGCGTGAAGATGGAAAGAAGTGTGAAAGGGAACCTTCTAAGATAATCCCAGGGCTCTTCAGTGTTACCTTCTAGCTGAAGTGAGGAACATACTGATGGGGTTAGGATGATGTCATACTGAAAAATACGCAAAAATAAATACGGTAGAAACCTCTGAGATTGACACAGTGTGCACCAGGTATTCAAATAAATATCATTGTGAATATAGATATTAAAGCCAAGTTAGACACTAGACGAATAATCTCCAATTGAGATGATACCATCTAGTAGGTACCTCAAAATCAATTGCTTTTTCTCTTCCTTTTAGTCATTTAGGAAGAATTTTTTTAAAAATCACATATTGGTGTGAAAGAAGGAATGAGAGAAAGACCATTAACTTATTCAATTATTTATTTATCCATGAATTCCACAGTATTTATCAGACATGTATTATATGAAAAATTGGGTGCAGGAGATCTAAAGATCTCTAAAGCATATTAGTTTGCTCTCAAGGGACTCCTAATGTCAAAAATGTCAAAAAGTAATTGTAATGAGATTTACTAGGAAGAGGCTAATTATTTGGGTTGGTCAGAGAAAGCTTAAGGGAGAAAGAGTAAAAGGGATCAAGTCTTGCAAATAAGTAGAAATGACCTTGCAGATATAGTGAAAGTAGAGGCTGGGGATGGAGAGAATTCCAAGAAAAGGGAACATTATGAGCCAATGTAGAGGTTAAAAGTTTTGGGGAAATGGAAGAATTGTAGATATATCAGTTTGGCAGTAATCGGTGGAATGGAAGACAGGAGATGGGGTTAAAGAAGAGTCAGGGTCTCCATCCTATGCAATCTTGAATTCCATCTTAAGAGTTTTGGCTGTACATAATAAACAGGGAAGAACTTCAGAAATATGTGAAGGAGGGAAGGAGCTGGAACAAAATCAGTAGAATATGAGATATTTTGATCTATCAAGGTATGTGTATAGTCAGTTTATATTAGGTTTTGCTGCAGTAACAAAGTACTTCCAAGTCTCAGTGCCTTCCAGAAAGAGATTTTATTTCTCACTAATATTACATGTGAGCTGTGGCTTTGCTCAATGCCTCTTCACACTAGGATCCAGGCCAAAGGAGGAGTCCCCATCTGGGCTCATGGCCCTGGGAATCAGAGCAATGGTAGAATAGACAGTAGTGACATTCATGGCTTCCTGATTCAATTTTATTGGTCAGAGCAAATCACATGGCCAAGCCTGATGCCTACGGGACAGGGACATGTCATCTTACCATGGAAGACTGCGAATAAATAATAATTAGGAACAATCATATTATTTATGAAAGTGTGGGTATAACTTCTAATTATTTATTTGTGTTTGTTTTTTTTAACCCAGAAGACCTTCGTGTGTGTGTATGTTTGTGTGTGTATGTGTGTGTGTATGCAAGTGTGTGCTTCTGTTGTGTATTATGGTACTAGCAGTGATCATGTTCATGTCTTAAACTCATTCTCTCCCTGTAACAGTAATATGTACTTAGCACAATGCTCAGCGTATTTGACTTAGAAAGTTGACTGATTGCTTGCTTTACTGCTAGTATAAATAGAGGGAGAAGTAAGATAAAGCCAAAACTTCTTTGTCCACATGATTCCTCTAAAAATATTTTGTTCATAAACTCTATTTTCTCCTTCCATGACTGAAAACCACTTGGAAAGTAACTTAACTCCTTATATAAAAGCCATGAGACTCACAGTGCTGCCCAGAAACTATTGCCTTGCAATCACCAGTCCAGTGTAGCCCCAAAGCTTCTGGCTGCACACGGTTCCCTCCTTCCTTCTCTTCTGTGGTCAATTATACAGCATATTACTCAAGAAGCTGCAGAACCAAAATGAAAGAGATAGATAGCAGCACAGAGAAAATAAGTTATTTTCTGCTTGAGAGACCCATGAGCCTGTGGATTTGGAAGCCTCAGAAGGGAAGTCAGAGGCTGGTATTTGTTATCGCTCACCCCAATGTTCATTTTGGAGAAGAGAAAGCTGGATCAGGATATTAATCTTTCTTTTATGACTATGCCTCTTCTAATACCTTAGCTACATGAGCCATCATTCTAGACAAATAGACTAGTGTTTGGCCTTTGGAAAAACAGAAGGCTAGGGAAAGGGACTTGTTCTGGGCAACTTCATAGCAATTTCCTGCAAGTGGAGTAGGTCAGCCCGGGAGAAGAAGGCTTGAAGGTTACTTGAGGCCGTTCATAACTCTGCTGCATGGCCATGTCAGTCACTTTTGTCCAAATATGGTTTCATACTTCCTATCTGTATCTATCCTCACTTGATATTGGGTGATATGCATTTTGGGCATTTTTTCTCAGAGGTTTTGCTTATTCACAGAGCTTATTCAAAGGACTCTTGAAAGTCATCGACTCTTTAGATGCATTGAGTGCTTACTTTGTCCCAGCTCTGTGTGAAGTGATAAATATACAATGGTAATCAGTACTTCCATTTATGGTGCATGTGTTCTAGTGTTTATTAATTTATTTAACTCTACAATATGTATTGTTTACTATATGCTAGATGCTGTGATATGTGAGCAGAAATGTATGAAGTTCTTGACCTCCAGGAGCCTAAATATAATTCATGGCAGAGAAATTTAATCTATCCAGGGTAGGGCAAAAGTAGGTTTATAGTAGTTCATATGGAAAATACAGTAATTAATAAATAATAATACAAAAATAAATTCTGTGTTTCACATACTCACACCTGTAAACCTACTTTTGCCCTAGCCTGTAGTGTCAGCAATAAATAAGCTCATTTTTCAACTGCTTAACACATATTTGACAAGCACTTCTAAATCTCAAAGAACTGTGACAGGGGGTGGGTACATGGGATAGGGTGTGATACTTGCCATTTATGGGGATTATAGTCCTGATTAAAATTAGCCTAAGTATTTTAAAGGTAGTATGTTCCATCACAGAGATAGTAATAATAACTATTATAATGATGATAGTAATAGTAACGATCTTAGCTAGCACTCATTTTGCTCTTACTACGCGCTAGACATTCTTCTAAGAGCGTTATGTGGTTTAACAACTTTTCTATTATAATACCAATGCAAGGTAAGTATTATTGTTTCCATGTTATACTTGAGATAACTGATGGTATCTCAGATAATCAATAGGGTAAGTGTTTTGCTCAAGACCACATGACTAATAGGAGGCAGGGCCGGATTTTCAACTCCAGTGATAAGGCTATAGGACCTGGATCCTTAAGTAATCCTGGATCCTTAAGTAAGGGATACATAGGAATTGTATTTGTAGAAATATATAGGGACTTTATTGAAATAAATACAAACAGGTTGCTTATGGGTGCATAGAAATATGGGTTATTTCAGATGCTTAGTGGAGAGTGGATTTGAAGCAGGCTTCATAAAATGGGCTCTGCCCCTAAACTGTGACATCAGACAAATTACGCCTAAGCATCTTTTTCTCTTAAGTGGCATTGAAAAGCCCTTTGCACCGATCTTCATGAGTAGGAAGTCTAATTAAATTTGCAGAATGTTTTCTGGAACATCTGAGAATGAAATACCAATAGTCTTACCTTCCAGAAGGTTTTCTGTGAGGAGCCTCGGAGTGTGAAGAGATTTCACTGTAGAGAGAAGACAGGATTTCAGGTTTGCCAAATTTAGAAATCACATGAACTGCTGGGTGTGGAACAATTTCTGATTCCTCTTTGGTCTTTCATTCCACTTGCTGTTAGATCTGTGTAAACTCTCCTTGTCTTCTCCCCTTTCTCTCCTCCTCTTTAATTGACCCCTCTCTTCCTTCCTTCTCCCTCTTTCCTGTCTTGCCTCTTCTACATTCATCTCAAACGTGAAATTATATATAAAACAAAATAAACTCTTTGCCGTAGTTAATCTGGAATGGATCAGATCTGATTTGGGGATCTCATTTTCTTAGAAATGAACATTATTTTAAAAATAAAGTTAGAATAAACATATAACTTCATAGAGCCCACACAATTTTGAACAAAGATTATATTCATGCTAGATTTGGTTAGAACTTAATGTTCAGCTAAATAGGCCACTGGTTTCTGTTCAATTACACTTAATGTCATCCATTTCTTTGAAAGTTCCAAAGAATAAAAATAACCCTTGCATTTTGATGTGTTTGCATGACTACACTGCATAGCATTTTCTCTAGATTACACGGCACCGTACTTGATATTTACGTAAGCAGTATTGTAAGAATACACATTTTCCACCCCAGAATTGCAATGTGTTCAACAGCACAGGCCTGCCTACTCTGGGAAAACTTGAGATAGGAGCATATGAACTTTTGGTACAGATAACACTTGGCTTTAAAGCAACTCTATAATGGAAGCTTTTGTATGCAATAAAATATTCATCATATAATTCAAATTCCTAGACATTATTTTTTTTACATATGCCTTGTTAGTATCCTACCTATCATCAGTAAAAAGCAGGAATCTTTCTGGAACTCTGTGTTTTAAACGTGATTTATATGAGTGAGGATACAATATGTATAAATGGAAAAGTTTAATCAGAACTGTGGATGCAAAAATCTAACACCAGTATAAGTTTCTGTGTTTTTTATTCCAGGAAAGGGAAATTTAGCCCTCAAAATAAGATGTGTATCCCCAAACCAGTAATTAACTTAGAAAAATAGTTGAGGCGGATTTTCTGAGTCATTAGGACCTGGTCTTTGAGTCAGCTTTCTAATTAGCTGGGGGTATCCATCAGCACACTTCGCTAAGTTAGGTGGTATGGTGCAGTGTGGGGAGTTTGACAGTTTATTGGGACATTGGGACATTTCAGTGGGAACATTTTAACAAAACAAAGCTTTAAAACATGGCATTTCAAAAAGCAGGTGAACTGATGATTTGGGGTGGTAAACACACAATACAATATACAGATGATGTATTATAGAATTATATACCGGAAAACTGTATAATATTATTAACCAATGCCACCCCAATAAATTCAATTAAAAATACTGAATGTAAACTGTGATTGGAAAAGAAAATTTATAAACAATGCTAATATAAAAAAATAAAAAGTGGGTGAAAGGAATAACTGTTCAAAAGCTCCGTAGCCATACATACTGAGGAAAAATGTAGAACAAATGTGTGCCTTCTGAATTATTGTTTTAAGTCTTGACTTTTAATACATGCAACCACGCTAAATGGATATCATTATATCAGTTCATGGGGAGGCAAGCTGATGGCTATGGAATGAGGGTAACCACATGGCTTTGCTCAATCTCTCACCCACCCTTCCACCAAACTGCCCAGTTACTTGGAGCTTCTGATATCTTTTTTCCCATGAATCCTCAGAGCAGTGGCACTTTAGCTGGCAGGCCAGAGAGTGGCAGTGGAAGAAGACGGGTTTATACAAGGCAGTTTCCCAGGCATATTA
The DNA here is from genome assembly GCF_054644295.1 of Miniopterus natalensis. Classification (NCBI taxonomy): domain Eukaryota; kingdom Metazoa; phylum Chordata; class Mammalia; order Chiroptera; family Miniopteridae; genus Miniopterus; species Miniopterus natalensis. The sequence goes on along the minus strand of NC_142091.1, from coordinate 57,693,345 downwards.
CTCAAGGGATGAATTGCTGGACTTGATTCCAGAAGCATGGAGACGGTAGAGAATGACTGCTAGGGATGCCTGCTATAGGGTCAGACACACTGAGGTCCAGGGAACATAAATAATACCTAAGAGAATTTCTTTGAATAAGTACAAAGTCACTATTAATATTACCATTAACACATTGCTTTTATCCAAAATTTTGCTTTTATACAACTGCTACTCTGAAAGCCCAGCAAACAAGTCTAAATTCATTGTTAATGGAACAACCACATATTCCTTGATTTCCTCTTACCGAACCAAGAGACTGTTTATGCTATAACAAGCACTTCTTGCAAGGCAAATAAATAAGCTTGTGACTAAACCAAGAAAAAAAGAAGTTGCTTGATTCTCTAAAAGAGACCCCACTGGATTCATTCCCTGGCGTTTATAATCTAGGCCCCTGGCTTCGAGGCCTGTTTCTGATAGTGGACTTGTGTGGCAGTTACGCTGATGTATCCTGATGAGCCTTTGACACATCAGAAGACCCAGTCACTCATCCTGCAACGAAAGGAGCAGGAGAGACTAACCCTTGTCAGCCCACTGCAGACTGTTCTCTAAAGAACCCTCTCAGCAAATTTTTCACCACGGTGAAGATGTGGGTATAATCCTGCTGTCCCAGTTCATCTGCCTTTTTCAGGAGGGAAGGAGTGAGACAGGGGTCAGCAGCCCCCACCATCCAGACGCTGGCCTGGTGCTGGGGGCTGGGGTTCACTGTCGCTGCAAGCTGGCCTGGCGCCCCCAGCGGGCTGGGCTTGGTGTTCTTCTGCGGAGCATGAACAGTTCCCCAGAGCATCAACATTGGGCAAGGCCACTGCTATCTAAGTGATTCAAGATAAAGACAAGACCGCTCTGTAACTGTGATTGAACCAAGGCAAAGCACGGACATTGTCCAGATCACAAAATGATCAAATGTTTTCGGATCCTGGCCGATATGAGCGACTGCTACTTCTTGATTCACTTAGTCATCACTCCTTCTTGATATGATTTATTAAGATACCTGGTCATAGAATTACCCATATTTCTTGATGCATTCAACTAAAGCAAGCCTCCGCCTTCTTATACTCTCCCTAAGACCGCCTAGCACAAGCCTAAATCTGTGTTCTCTAACTTTTTAACCTGAGGTGCCCCGTGGTTTTTCATGGCGTGTGTTTTCCCTCGCTACAAGTTGTAGTAAGTCCAATTTGTTAAACTGAAGGGGTGCTCCCAGTTGTCTTTGGCTCTAGGGTATTGAAAAAGGTAAGCAAGGAACTTTCTGTGCGATTTTTGAAGATGCAAATGTGAGTCAGGTGAGTTGCTATAAATGGTTTTAAAAAATCAAATGGAATAACGACTTTGCTTTCCTGAATCTTTAAACAAAGTTAATCTCTTTTGCTCCATTGGCACCAACACGAGTTAGCTTATTTTAGGAAGGAAAAAATGACAAATGGATTTTCCATGATAGTCTCTGGGCTCCCTTGGAGAACAGATTCCATCAGGTACCTTCAGGTCAAATCTTTTACAAAAACAAAACAAATGAACAAAAATCCCTGAACCCCACAGTCCATCTGTAAAACATTTCCTTCTAGAACAGTAGAAACTTGGTTACCTAGATTATGATAAGGTACTTTCAGGGGTGTGGAGGAGAGAGGAGTTGAATGTTCCAATGAACTCGAGTGTTGCTTCAACAATTGTATAACAAACAAAATAACATTGAACTTGTCTGCGTTAGGAAGGGGGACTGAGAGAGGAAGAGGGAAGGATAAGAATGATGATGTCGATGGTTCAGCAATATTTTAGGGAAGAGAGGAAACTCAGAAGAGCTGGAAGGTTTCCATGACTAGCTCAGAGCAGAGTCAAAAAAGCTCAAGAGAGCTGTAGAACCAGCTGACTACGATGCTGACATTTGGAAGAAAAGCGATGCTATCCATATGTATCAGTGTGTAAATTCATGGAGTATTCTGGTAAAAAGGTATAAGAGACTGATTAACAGGGGCAAGTTTGTCAGGCAAGAAAACTGGGGGGTTGGGTCGAGAGGGAAAGGAGATTCATATACAGGAGACTCAGAAAAGGAGATTCATGTCAGGAGACTCAGAAAGCCCTTGGCATGTAACATGGCCCTGGAATGAGAGCTCTGTGAGGGAAGACACTTTGCTTCATTCAGTGTTGCACCTGAAGTGCCTAGAATAGTAACTTGCAAAAGTAGGTGGTCAGTTAATAGTTGTTGAATGTGGGCTCAGAGTGTGTGTTCCTTTCCTTCTTTATTTCTTCTATCCTAATGCTGTTTGCTATTTAAATTTGGTAAGAGATAGCAGTTTCTGGTAAGATGTCTTCTAAAAAATGGCATTTAATAGCATATGCTACTTGCGCTACCCTGTCACCACATTATCTTTGGATTTCCAGTCACCCATTGAGGCCAAAAGGAAACCATCAGCAGGGCATTAGTTGGTGGTGGCATTTCCCGAACACCTTTAGGAATGAAAACATATCCACTTTTCAATCTGAACACCTGGTTCTGAGAGTCAGAACATTTTTGCTCTGTCTTTTCTGTCTTGCTCACCTTCCCCTTATGTTAAATCCCATTCTTCCCTGGATATTTCACATGAATTCATGATCATGCCTTATTTATTTTCCTGATCAAAGCTGCTGGCTGGAACTAGGTGTCACAAAAAGATCCAACTTTGAAGACTGGAGTTAAAGTGAAGCATCTAGAAGTTGTCTCTTAAAGAAGACAGCACCATTTAAATTCATATTATTTTGTGCTGCTGAACATTGTGACAAGTTTTCTGCCTCTTCATGGTGCTGAGCAGGCAAGAAGCAGGTCTTTAAGAAGAATTAAAGGTTACCTTGACATATCCAAATAAGTATTGGAAGAACATTCCAACTCATATTGTTTAAACTGCTTCTGATAGATGATGATAACTTAGGCACAGCCGAAAGCTTACATGCAATCTTAGATGACCCTTTGTATATTGAAGGGTGCTGGGAAGATATAAAATAAAACATATAAGGAATCTAGGTTTTTGAATCTTGCTTCTACCATTTCAAGTTGTATGACTCTGAGTAATACTTTTCTCTGAGCCTCAGTTCCCTGTCCTGAAAACTGGGCATGTGACTGCTTAGGTGGTTGCTATAGTGATCCATGTGTTAATGGTTATAATTCACCTAGAAAAGTGACGCACATGGATGGTATTAAGTAATATTAGTCTCTCTCTCAACCTTGCAGGATAAAGAGACCCACGGCTCTCTGAGAGATGTTTTATTATTGGTGAAGAAATTCCCACTAATATTCAGAAAGCTTAAGATTCAACCCTGTCTCTTTCACAAAGTTGCTGTGTGAATTTGGATAAGTTGTTTGAACTCCTTTTAGTCTCAGATACCTAGTATGTAAAATAGACATACGGATTCCCATTCTGAGTAGATAGCAGGGTTTTTATGAGGACCTCCTAAAATACGAAGAGTTTTGAAAGGTGAGTTCCTATTAATGTTAACAGCATTTAGGTAGAGCAAAGAACATCTTCCTTTTATTTTGGACCTGTTTGGTTCTAAACTTATTGTTAAACCCATAATAAACATTGCCCCAATAATCAAATGAGGCTGGTGATCATATACTCCCATTTTGCATTTGAGGAAACTGGGGCTTAAATCATTTAGGAATATTCCCTGTATTAGGGTTCTAGGGCTTTTGTAGCCAAGTACCACAAACTGGGTGGTTTAAAACAGAAAATTACTCTTACAGTTATTGAAGTTAGAAGTCCAAAATCAAGGGATTGACATGGTCGTGCTCCCTCTGAAAACCATAGGGGGAATCCTTCCTTGCCTCTTCCTAGTTTCCGTTGGTGGCAGTCAATCTTTGATGTAAGTTGGCTTATAGATGCATCACTCTAATTTCTGTCTCTGTTGTCACATGTAATTTTCTCTCTGTGTTTGTCACTGTTTTCCTTTCTTATAAGGACACCAGTAATGTTAGATTAAGATCCATTTTAATCACCTCATCTAACTTGTTTACGTCTGCAAAGACTTTCTTTCCAAATAGGGTCATCTTCACAGGTACCAAGGTTAGGACTTCAACATATCTTTTGTGAGACACAATTCAACTCCTAACATTATGCAAGGCCAACTGTCTAGAAAGTGTTAACAATCTGATCTCAGGCATTCTGTTTCTAGAGCTTGACTTCTTAAGCAGTAAGACTTGTAGAAATTCATTTATTTAGGTGATAGCTGAGCCAGAACTGGTAATTGAGCTTTGAAATTCCTACATCACTGGTTTTTATTTCTTACAAGGCTGCCTCTCAAAAAAAGGAAAAAAGAAAAGAAAACTAAACTAAAAGTAGCAGAAATTTCTCTCTATTGTAATAGATAGTGGTTTGCTTTTATATTTTGAGATCTTGTTTCTTTAAGAAGGTAGAGTGAATACTGGGCTATTTTTGTGACTGGTGAGAAAATACACACCCTTCCTCACCTCTCAGCCTATGCATTTGGGTGGTGCTGATCTATCCCCAATCCTGCTTTGAAGGTGGGCATATGACACAAATTTGATCATTAAGAATATGCTAGCTCTCTGGCTTCACTGATAGGTTGAGGGATGGGTAAGTAAACCAACCAGGCCAATGGAACTTAAGTCCAAAATTTTAATCTAAAAAATTTTTGAAGAAAGCATTAAAAACATCTTTTTGTCTCCCATCCCAAGTGGAGTTGCTAAACTGTGAGGAGGCAAATCTGGAGCGAGTGGTGGCCAGCTTTCTATGACAGTGTGAGAAATCTTCTGGGAACAAAGCCGACAGAAAGGAGAGCCACACAAATGGAGAGCACCTGGATTCAGATATCGCTGAGGTTAACTGTTTAGTTATGTGAGACAACTATTTTCATATTTTGCCTAAGCCAGCCTACTCTTTTATCATCTGCAATCAAAATAATACATTGGTTTACTGGAATTTAAGGCCTGCACGTTTGTAGATTAAGGTGGTCATTTAGAGCTTGTGTCTTCCTTGAGGCTGTTTCCCTATATGAGGGAATGAAAAACATAGACTCTCATTAGAAAAGTTTCTGGCCTTAATATAATAAAAGCAGAAGAAAATGCCATTATCTGAGATATACCTTGAATATCCTTTGAGCTGCACATATCCTGGAGATAATATTCAATCACATTCACGATTTTTAAATGTGCTCAAGCAGACAGCGGAGCAGCCACCATGAACTCTCCCATACATGCTGATCACTTTATTTCCGACACAGACATTGCTTGGAGCCTCATTATAGTGGCCACATTCTCGAATTAGACCTTTAGTAGAAGCCACTTGTTTCCGCCGCCATTCTCTGTTATTATCTGAAAGTGTGTGAAGCTGGTTGATTTAAAAATCACATGGGTTTTACTCCAGAAAAGAACTGGGGAAGGTGATCAATGAATATGTGCTTAAATCGCTTATTATTCACCCCCTATTGGAGCTGATAGATAAGAACCAGTGTCCCAATTGCCAGCCAGTCTGACAAATTGTAATAATAAAACCCAGGCAGTCTGAAGGCTCTTCTGAGGAGATGTGCGTGGCTATTAGCAAGATTTATAGTTCATAGTTTTAAATTACAGATGAACTGTTCATAACAGTGGAAAAATATGAGTGGAAAGATAAAAGTCTTGCTAAAATAAAACCCTAGTCTTTCTTTAGATCGGAATAAAAACAAGACACATTACTAGATAAGTACGCATTTGAAATGGCTCTCATGAGGGCAAAACTCTGCTCTCTTTACAAAATAACTTAGCCAAGTTTAGCTTTTTTAGTCTTTCCAATCATGTGGAATAATTTGGAGAATGGAGCTAGAGATTTAATATCTCAAATTGTTTCTAGTATTGGAGTAATTAAGAGCATAGGCTCCATAGGAAGAGCTACATGAGTTTTAGTCCAGTCATGAAATTCTGACATTTGTGCGTTTTGTGAGCTTGGGCAAGTCATCTAATGTCTCTGCAAATCAGTATCTTCATTGGAAAACTAAGAGTAATCCCAGCACCTGCTTCATAGGGTTCTTCTGGTTTTAAGCAACGTGTACATAAGAAGATGAGATTGTGCTGTATTTTGTATAGTATAATTTCTCTACAAATCATAGGAATGTTAAACATTAATATTATTAAACATTCATATAATTGTAGTAAAGTTTTTCGGTTGCATAAATACTTGTCGTCATTTTTGTCTTGTATATTATGTTTGGAGGATCCAGTCCATTAATACACTCAACAAATATTTATTTGGCATTCGCCATGTGGTGGGCATTGTTTAGTTGGTTTCATTTACTGGGACATATCAGTGAGCAAAACTCACAAAACTCTTTGCCTTTATGGAATTTCTTTCTAGTGTGGGTAGCAGGTAGTCAATAAATCATAAACTGAAAAAAAGAAGTAAATTGAAGGGTACGTTTTAATATGAAGAAGTCTTTGGAGAAAAATGAGTATAGAAAAAAAAGAGAAGTTGGAAGTTCCAGGGAGTGCAATTTAAGTAGGGTAGTGTGTCAGTCAGGGTTGTCCTATTGGTTCTATACACACCCACACACACCCCCCACACACATGTGTATTCCTTTAAATCTTAAATCTTTATATATAGAGAGAGACATATACATATATATGACATATTGACATATATATAGAGAGAGACAGGGCAATATTTTAAGGAATTAGCTTGCGTGTTTGAATGGCATCTGTAGGATGGGCCAGCAGCCTGTAACTCAGGCAGGGTCTATGCTACAGTCTTGAAGCAGAATTTCTTCTCCTGGAAACCTCAGTTATTGCTCCTAAGGCCTTCAGCTGTTGGATGAGTCCCACTCATATTGTTGAAAGTAACCTCCTTTACTTAAAGTCAGCTGATTGTGTATTTAATCACATCTACAATTTGCCCTCACAGACACGTCTAGACTGGTGTTTGACTGGTGTTTGAGCTGGGCACCATAGCCTTGCCAAGTTGATAGACAATAACTTTCCAGGTAGTCAGGGCAGGTCTTAGTATGAAAGTGACATTGAACTAAGATTTGAAGGATGCGAAAAGTTACCGATATGAATATCTACTAGAAAGAACTTCCAGGCATATGGAATATCCACTGCAAAGTCCCTGAATTTGGAGTGTGCCTAACGTGTCTGAGGAACAGCAAAGAGGCCAGCGTGGCTAAAACAGAGCGAAAGAGTAGGGAACTAACAATATATGTGGTCAGAGAGTAAGGTGAAGGAAACAAAGAAGAACAGGGAGTGCATGAAGACACCACTAAATTGGTGGGATATAGTAATATATACACATTTGTAGAAATATTTAAAGTCAAGGTGTTTCTCAAAATGGCCTTGGACGGTACAGCTCTGAAGAAGGCCCAGGAAAGGACAAGTACGGCAACAGAAATGGAAAATAAATGTTTCCCTAAGAAGCAAAATGGCAATGTGATCCCTGCCAACCTTAGAGTGCAGGCTCCTTGACATCAGGCACCAAGTATGTCTCGCTCACTGTTGTATCCATCGCACCGAGCACTGGGCATGGTGTGTTGTAGGTGTTGCTGATACTTCAAAAATGAAAGAACCCTCGACTTCCTGCCAGTTCCTTGGGGATGCATCTCAGTTTGGAAAATCATTAATGCTTATTTACAGGCACTGGAATGCTTTCTCAATCATGTTCCAGCATCTCATTATTGTCTTTTCTCATTCCCAATACGGTCTCATTTCTTCTTGGATCTTGATCTTTTCATTCATTTGCCACTTGCTGTCCCTGGCGCAGGATTGAGGGTAAGGCTTGCTTCCTGTTATTGATGCCTCTGATGCTGGCATAAGTTTCTCCGGGCTTTCTAGATTCCAAATCTTGGAAGTATTAGGGGATGATCTGGGAAAGACTTTGATCAAGTGCATTCGTGGCACGCTTTGATATGGGGATTTCTGAGTAACAGAAATGAGCAAAGACAGAGGTCTAATCAGTTAGTGAGTGATCTTCATTTTGAAATAATGACAGCCAAGAAGTGGTGTGATTGAGAGAGATGGACTCACAAATGGGCAAAATATGAGTAGGATGAACATAAATTCATCAAATTCTTACATACCATACTTAAAATTTTCAACTAATCTGGGAGAAGCAGCAATTTACACCATAATAACTGTTACCACTGATGACAAAAGGAAATTCAGGTTCAAAATATAAATAGATTCAAGAACAGATTGGTTAAATTCTTGGAGCACAAAGCCATACTGTTATTGTAGCATACTTTTAGAAGAGTGCTCTATAACTTAGGTATTGACAGTGGTGTTATGAACAGGATCTCTAATAAAGGAGCACATATATATGTGTACATAAATTTATAAAAACTTTATATAAAGACTGCATAGCACATTTATACATAATAATAAATAAGTGATATTCTTCGTTATAAATTCCACATAATCAATTGATTCTCAACAAACTCTTTGTTGATTTTTTTAAACTCTTCTACCAATGGCTGCAATTCAGCAGTCATCTGACAAAATCAGACTACTAATAAATGCTTGATTACTCTGAGATTTGACAAAGGAATCACTCATGACACTGATAAATGAGTGTAGATCTAACATAAATGTTGATTGATGTTTTCATTTATATTAATGAGCAAGATAAAAGTGAAACAATGAAGACGTTGGTTGCAACTTTATTCATTCTTCAATCACACTAGTGATTTTTTTTTCTGAATTGAATAATAGTTTTTGAATACTGGAAGAATATTTTATCATTTTGGGGGTAAATTCATAATATAACATGATCCACTTTAAATATAATCTTAATTATTAACATTTTACATCACTTTAAGTCTAAACACTCAACAAAATGATAAATCAACCCCTTTGATTTGATGATTCCCATGGTATAAATACTTATAACATGGCCAATTTCAAGTTACCAATGCGATGGCACTGAACATGGAATTGGAAAGAGGTACACAGAATCTATCATCATATAACACTTCCATTATACATCCAAAATAGATGTAAATAACCTCAAGAGCATAGTTAATAGTAAAATATTATAAATGAAAATAATTAAGTATTTATTACATTTGTTTTTAATATAATTGTTAATTGTAATTTTATATAATGTAATTTTTTAATAGTAGCTGTTTTTAAAAACTAATTGGTGAAATTTCTGAAAATTTAACACTTGGCTCTTGCTATTCAGTACTAGCAGCTCCAGTAACCACTAGATATGACCATAAACAAGAGAACTTGTCCTCACACATTGTCTTTTGATGGATATTTTAAACATAGAACCTGTACTCAATAGAAGAAAATTTTATCCTGTGTCATTACTAATATTCTTCTATAAATGAATACATTGACTCCTGTCTCCTAAGTTCTACTATAATTTTAGACTATTTTCTTTAAATGGGGAAAAAAATGCCTAATTTTCCAGCCAAAAAATAGCTAGGAAGAAATAACTATGTACACTAATGTATGTCCCCCCACCAAAATCATTTTCCAATTTGTAGGATTAAGTGCTTTATGATAGAGTACAGAAGAACACAGCAGAAAACATTATAAGGGCTGGTTTTTATCAATCCCCTTTACTGCCTTTTTACATGCATATCATTTTTTCCTCAGTAACCAACTAAGGATTGCAAGCCTTGGCTTGTGTACAGATTGCTTTGCCTTCCTTTAGATTTCCTAAAATTTCCTGGCAAAAACATCCATAGTCTATCACCCATTTTGGTCTTATTTATAGCTCTGTACACCCCACTCCCAATTTTTAAAAGTGAGTTCCATCACACACTAACATAGCTGTAGTTAAATCATTGAGCCATCAGCAACCTTCATTGTAGTTAGTTTTCTGATAACTATTTTTTTGGAGCATATGGTTATAAAAGTCTATTTTTTGGTTACTTCTAGCTGTTTTGAAAATGAACCCAAATTTTTGTCCAAGACAATGCTGCAAAGTCATTTATTACTAGGAAAAGAAATAGCAAAATTAGCTATATTTTTTTCAGAGCAGCTCTGTTCTCAACTGGAACAGGTGCCTTAATTCCTGAAGATATTGTTTATCGAATGACAAGTGATTTTGCTGCTTTAAGGCCTCACCTTTTCTAACAATTCACTTCTGCAAAGTTTTTATTCTAACCATGTTAGCTATGTGACTAAGTATGAGTCAGTGACATTGAAGTAATGCTGCATTAATTACATCCCAAGTAATGAAGTTATTGGGCAGAAAAACAAATGGGAAGCCTGGACTTTCATGTTTGTTCAGAATGTTAACAGTTGACGTATTGCAGGCTAATCATTTATAAGCATCCTTTTTTTTTTTGGCTATGTACCATGCTAAAAACTTATGACATTGTAGTTTAAACTTATGAATAAACATGATATATGGTAATTGGATAAACTGGAAAGTCCTTAATTTAGGACAACAAATAAATCTGGTTTCTCCAAATAACTATTCATATTTTTTCAAAGTGATGCTCGCAGTGGGTCACTGTGAGGCAAAATACATTTTTATGCTCATATTAATGCTAAGTAGTATTGACATTCTACATAATCAAAATGAGCAGGCATTAGTTGGACCCAGAAAAATGGATTTAGAATTTCAGTGATTCCAGAGGCATATGAAATATTTATTTGATTATGGTGTAACTAATTGGGATTCTAAGTAGAGTTTGTATGTAGCTCTGCTTTTATGACAATGAGATTGCAGATTAGAAAATCTGTTTATTGTAGGATTTTTAAAAAACTAAGAAAAACACTGAAAGGATTACAAGGATAACTGTCCTCTACTCCTTCCCTAATCTCCTTGATGTGCAGGCCATGTGGTAAGTTTTGCTTGGTGAGATGATTGTGAGGCTGTTGTGTACAGGGTATCTAAGGTGTTCTTTGTACTCTCTCCTTTGCCCCTTCCTTCTGCTGCCTGACATGTGATGTCTCCAGGTTTGACTGGTCTCTAGGATGATGAAATGACACATGACCATGAGAAGAAAAACTAAGTACTGTAGAGTAACAAGAGAGAAAGGCTGGATCACTGATACAATGAAGCTAGCATGCCAGATTGCTCTCCTGTGGACTTTTTTCTCTGGGTCTTTGGTTCTCATAACTGAACATAATTGTAAATAATACACATACAGTAGCATTACTTCACTTAATCCATTCAAACAAAGTAGGTGCTATTATTAGCATCAGCATTTCACAGATGAGGAAAGAGTTGCAGAGACAAATGAAGTAAGGTAGCCTGAGGTTAGATTTCTCAGTATGGAGTTGAGCAAGGATTTGAACACAAGCAGTCCTTTTCTAAGGCCTATTAACTCTTGATCTATATGAGAAACAAATGAGAAAATTCAACTCAGAATATCTGATAAAAGCAGTGAGAATCTATGGTACTAACAGAGAGACAGGTACAATTTCTCGTTTTAATGGATCTTTACAAAACACCATCATGTTTCCTCATCTTCTAGATGCCAATATAAGAAACTGAGCCTCAATGATACCGAAGATTTAGAAAGACTTTAATGTTTTGTAAAGTGCTAGGGTCAGTCTTCAAAGTATAATATAAGAAAGAATTGTTTTCATCAAAGTAATTAAAATCCCGTGTTTAGTAAGGGGCCATAGGGGAAATTTGAAACGATCGGCCCTGGACGCTCAGGATATTCTCATTCCTGAAAGTTCTTAAAAGGATGGCTTGGTTTTTAGAGCATAAAAATTGGTAATGAAATGATTGATAGCTAACTGAAAACATTCGGTCAGAATGCTAAGCTGTTTGATACCAGTTCAAAGAGGTGAGGCGCTACATGTCTGGATGAAAAATATATTATTTGTCTCAAATACACTCTCGGCCTTAGTCAGATTGATTGCTTTTTTTTTTTTTTTTTTTTAAACCTGCTGCTTTCATTCTTGTGGTTCGTCCCTCTCTAGATTGTGTTCAGCGAACTCATTTCTCTGTGTCACTCAGAGCCCAGTTTCCGTCCTGCTTTTTCCAGAAAGGCTTTTCCTGATGAGCCGGGCCCAGCAGTCTCTCTCCTCCCTAGAACCCGATGAGCTCTGAGTGTCGCTGTTCGCATGCACTGTCCCGCTTCGTTGGCACCCCTTCCGTGGATTCCCAGCTTGTCTTTCCAAACGCAGAGGCTGCTAGGCCTGCGCCTGCCTCCTCCTAGACGTGAACAGTTGCACCCCCAGCTCGTTCAGTACCTGCGAATCGCAGCCATCTCAGGATTGCTTCTCCTTTCTAAGGACTTGTGCCCTCATGCTGTTCTCCACTCCCACTCTGACAAACACATATGCTTATCCTTTATCTTTTTCTCCAGTTTTGATAAAAATGTTATTCGTGGCATGCATCTTGTGAATCAGCAAAGCTAACTGAAGCTGCAGGAGTGGGGTGGGCAGTGGGGGCTCCTCCTCGCACAGCCCTCCGGCTTGCTTACCTCTCTCTTCTTCGCTCGCCTCCTTCCCAGATTATCACCTCCAGCTCTAACTTCTCTCTTGTGCGTAGCATTTTAGCAATTTTCAGCTCCTGAGCACAACTTGCAAACCCAAATCTGTCAAAGTGCAGCAGAACAAGACACATTGAATGATCAGAATCCATGTCCTTTAGAAAATACTTGAACGATAAAAGGCCCCCTTTGCCCCCCTTGTAGGCTTACCCCCGCGTGTGAGCTGCGGGCTAGCTCAGCGCCCAGGGCTGTGTTGTCTGAGGCTATGGTTAGGATGCCCGAGGTAAACACCTAAATCACCTACTGCATATGACATTCTAGGGAAATAAAAGAACACATTCAGTTCAGTTTAATAACTATTTTTGAACTCATATTATTTGCGAGGCACTGGGCGAGCAAAAATAATAAGAGAAAGTTTTTGACTTCAAAGATTTCCCAGTCTAGGGGAAGAGGCTGACACATGAACAGATCCTAGGAATACAGTATGGTGAGAATAAATTTAATAAATTAAATGAAGTGATAGAGTTCTAAGAGGAGACCGAGTCAACTGTGAAGGTTAAAGTAAGTCTTCTCTGAGACTAGAACAGAGCTGAGTGGTGTGTGGGTCATGATCAAAGACGCCTCTTAGACATAAAATTCTGAGAAAGATAGGTTGGAAGGAGGCAATAAAAGGCAAGGGCTCTGACAGTCACTGAGATGAGAAGTGATGCTTATCCCAAGTTAGGGGAGTGAACATAGGCACGGCCACTGGGTGAACATAGGCACTTCTGTGTAAGCCCAGAAGAGCCACCGTTTACAACGTGCCGAGCGGGGTGGAGGGACAGACTGAGGCAGTGTTTGGGGTAAAGATCATCAGTCCGTGGGGAGCAATTAGTATTCGTGTGAGGAGGGGCGATTCTAAGGAGACTGTGAGGTTTCTGGTTTGGAGGAAAAATCTAGAGATTATATTTCAACAGTACCGTATGGACAGAAATGTCAATCAGCCTACCCTTTACTCTTCTCAACTGGACTATATGTAAAAGCGGAAAAAGGGCTTTGGCTTCGAGTCCGTGGGCTAAGGGTAAAAGGCCCAACAAAAGTGAATCACTGGGATGTTATTGTACTTCTAAGAAACTTTTTGTTATTTGAATAAAGTAATAATCCAGTAATTTCCAAATATATTTGATACGTCAATACAGATCAAACATTTTTGAGCTTACACAGATATTTGCACATAAACAAATTATGCAAATTTATCACTTTATAAATATTCTAGATACAGATAAAAACGTGTAAGATGAAATTTTGATACAACGAGATGGAAAACAGGAAAAGAAGTTCTAATATTTCTTCCATACTTTAATGGAGGTTTTTTCCTCACTTTGGGGAGAGCTGTCTTAACCTAAAAGGCCTCTTCTGGTTGATGTTACATCATCTATTGTTATTCTAGAATTTCTCTGCTACCTGAGGTCCAGCCAAAAGCTAGGCTCATCTCACCTTCTCTCTCTCTCTCTCTGTATGTCTCTCTCTTTCTATTAGAAGAGAACTTGTGTGGTACCATCAAAGGGAACAGTCAAAAGTGGCCAGGGTCATTTGAAGCAACATTCTAGTAATTGGAAAACTATAAAACTGACCGACATAGTACAAGTGGTGGCAGTTGTTTTGATATGAACACTAAGGCCCTGACATGGTGCTCTCAGGACTCCGGTTCTGAGTTCCCTCCCTCGGCTATTCTTGGGACAGCAGAAAGATGGTGGCCTGAGACGAAGGCCTGGGACCTCAGAAGAGGGGAGGCTAGAGGAAGACTGACAGTTGGCCAAGCCCTTCACACGCTGAAGCCACATGGTTCCGATTAATATGATATTCCTGCTGCAACGTGTTTCCTTCTGGTTTAAAGGACTCGGTCCCCTCCGGTTTATAAGGCACAGTGACGGGATTGTGTGTAGGGCCTGTCCCTTGTCTAAACATTAAAGTGGTCAGGTGAACTCACAGAGTCTGCTGGGGACGTAGCAGAGCAAAGATCATGCAGAGAGCCTAATTCCTGCGCATCTGGGCAGGTATTTATTAGAAGAGGGGGCAGCACAGTTGACTAGAGGTCTTCGTGGGGGTAATAAAGGGACAAAGTGACTGGGTAGATCATGGTGTGATTAGCAGAGGGAGGAGATACTGGAAGAGAATCGTATTAGGGAAGGGGATGGGCACAGAGTGGGAGCGAGGCGGGGAGAGCAGACAGCTGTTGGGTTCCAATCAAGGGTCATTTGTCATCTGTTTTGAGCCACAGCAAAAGCCAGAGATCGAATGGAATATGGAGCACCTGGGTCACCGCTTCCAGCTTGAGCACTCACGTCTCCCCATCCCTGCACTGAATCTCTATTTATTTTGAAGGCATTCTACTTGTTTGGGGACTGAACTTGAATGAAGCTGGCGGAGGGAAGGCTACTAACAATTAGCTTCTTATTGCGGTCAATATAATTGGAGTCGTCTCTAGAGGAGGCATATCTGTTGTAGCAAGCTGTTAAATTTAATTTCCTCCCTTCTGTCCAGTTAGTCTATGCAGAACTTTTTTATTCCTCGGAAAGGATGGTAGATCATAAATAGGGAATGACTTAGCAGTATATCTCTTTTGAAGTTGGAATGCCAGCATTTGTTATTAGACTGGCGTCATCTTTCCAGCCAGAATGAATCAAAGATGTTATCTTTAAGCATTTTAAAATTCGCCATGAAATGACAAAAGCTGGGGACTTCAAAACAAAGGTTGGCTATTTTTCCTAAGCTTGTGATTCTGAGGTGGAAGAAAATGCTATTTAAAAATTGAAGTTGCATAACATCTTAAATTTTCTGGTGCTAGTTAAGCACATAAATTGTCTTCAATTTTTTTCCATTACAACGTCTGTTTTAAATAAATGAATAAAGATGATCATAGAAATTAAATTTCTGAATGCTACTGTCACAGGCCAGTAATGAATGGATTTCATTTCTGCTCTTTGTTAAAGAGGCAGATGTGATTCCTGAGATTAGGTGAGAGCTGTGGGCTTTGTGGGTTTCAGCCGCAGGCTGAAAATGAAAAGCCACTGGTTTCAGTTCTGGCTTTGAAACCAACTAGCCCATAATCTTCACCATATTGTTCAACGTGCTGAAGACTCAGTGTTTTCTGATGTGAAATGGCAGTCCTAAACATCTTTTCCTAACTCACTGTGGCAATAAGAGCAATAATAAGAGCAAGAAAAAAACCACACCACCATTAACATTTATTGAGCAATTTTATGTAGCCACTGTGTTATATACTTACTTAGCTTAGTAAATGTATTTTTAAAAGTTAAGTTCACAGATGATAGGTAATGCAACTAAAAGGAATACAAATTTTTTTTAGAAGGAGAGATTATTTTTTTCTAAGTTTCATTTCATCTCAAACACTGTGATCCTTAGGGTATCTAAAAATGATTTACCCAAGTATTTATTGAGCACAGGTTATATACCCAGAGCACAGTTGGGGACTGTGTAGGCTATAAAGTTGTACCCAACTCAGAACTGTTTTCAGTGAGTTTACAGTCTGTTTGAGATGGTAGAATTGTGGAGCATGGGTGAGGGTTTCCATAGTCAAACTGCCAGGTTTGAAAGCTAGTCTTTCCACCCTTTTGCAAGATATTCTAATTGTTAGTACCTCAGTTTATTCATCTGTAAAATGGTACAATAATAGTTTTTAGCTCACAGGATTATTGTGAGAGTTAAATAGGTCAGTTCAATTGAAGTTCACAGTGCTTGGCATGGAATAAATGCTCAATGGCTATTACTCTGTTCATATTATGGAGAAAAGTTACATATTAAACAATTATGTAACTAGATAGATTAGGGTAAATGGCCATTGGAAGGCTTAGGTGAATTTTAAATAAAGTTCAGAAGATAGATTTTATTGCTTCTAGGGAGAATCAGGAGTCAGGACTGGGTAAGGATGGTTGCATTTGTGTTGGAGCTTAACAAGTAAATAAGATTTAGATATGTGAGAATTATAGAGGCACCCCAGGCACAGGGAAGCATATAATTAAAAGGGCAGAGGAAGGAAAGTACAGGGCCACTAATAGGAAACGGTGATTGATCCAGTTTGGCTATAATGCAAGATGGCAGAGAAAAAGGAGTTGAGAGACTCAGTTGGAAAGGCAAGGTGGGTCCATGACATGGGAATTCTTGACTGTGAATTTGTTGAAGGAATAGGAACTTCGGTTTGTAGACAATGGGGAGTCATGGGAGTATGTTGAAGAGTGAAGTGAACACAGTCATAGTTTAGGAAGAGTAATCTAGTGTGCTTCATAATAAGCAGGGTGTACTTGGAAGAGAGCAGTAAGCTGAAAGATAATCACTTAGGAGAATTTTTCATTGAGCCTGGGGAGAGACAGTAAGGCAACAGAGGTGGCTACATCCTACTGATTTTTTAATTTATGAATATATTTATTTAGCTTTATTCCCCTCTAACATATAGAGACTGCTTTGGCCACAAGAGGGGAAACACAGCCGCTACTGCTCAACAACTTCATAATTATGTTCTTGGAGAGAAGCTGACTCAATCCTGAATTCCAACTCCAAAATGATTAAGAAAGATTCTAATGAGCTCAACTTGGGCCAGGAAAGGCTCTTTGTCCGGTATACTCTATGAAAAGTTTTAGCCATATAAGAGAGTTTGGATTATATTTTATGGAGCAGAGTTTCTTACATTTTTGTGTGCCTTGCATTTCTTTGGCAGTGTGTTGAAGCTTATGTACCCC
The DNA here is from genome assembly GCF_054644295.1 of Miniopterus natalensis. Lineage (NCBI taxonomy): Eukaryota > Metazoa > Chordata > Mammalia > Chiroptera > Miniopteridae > Miniopterus > Miniopterus natalensis. Next base: position 57,676,216 of record NC_142091.1, on the reverse strand, counting down.
TTCTCAGAATGCTTTTAATGCTATAAAGGATTTCAAAGAAAAACATTTGGATTGAACCAAAATATTTTTTAAATTGATACCAGAATACATATTAGTGCGTTAAATGACAAGATTTAGTGGCAGGCCTAACAACTGACATGATTTCAAAAAGGTGATGACAATCAATCATATTTTGAGGTATTTTGTAACTGTAAAGTGATATGAAAATATCTGTGGTTTCTATTAGTGACAAAGTTAGAGGTGCTATCAATACTGCTATCGTGTTTTGCCTACATTCATAAGTGAAGGATCTGCTAAAGTGCATTAGAAGTTGGTGGAAATAAAGATATAACTTTTTCTCATCCATGTTTATAGACACCCAGAATTCTAGCCTCAGCCAACTTATAGCAGAATGCGGAACTTTGCTATAGATGATGGGGACTGTCAAAAGATTGCAATCAAGGAATTAATGTCATTATAGAGACACTGTATCAGAGCACAAAATTTGGCATCAGAAAAATGTGGAAATGTATCCCAGTTCTGTAAATTTATCTTTGTGGACTGATTAAACCAGCTTCTTAACTGTTCTAAGGATTTTTTCCCCATCTACTAAATGATTATAGTTGTAACTAATCTCCTAGAGTCAGTGGAAGGATTAGACTTAAATGAGATAATGCATGTGAGTGATGAGTGAAGGTTTGGCAGGGAAAATTTTAGGGTAAAAATAATCATTGTGGGTATTGCTACTCTTTTGTTACCTTTTGTAGTCTTTGGATATTGACATACGTTTCTGTATTTTTGTAGAAAAAAATCTTTGGTTGTCTTCTTGGAAAGAGTGCTAGACTACTGAACATGAAACCTGTCTTGGAAAAAGATGGGGGAGAATATTTCCTTTTCCGGTTAGTTTGGGGTTGCAGGCATAAATTCAGTGACATCTTGGAAAGAGTGACTTCTCATATGGGTGGCAGATGGGGCTGTCATATTTCTTAAAATACCAACAGCAGAACCAGGAAAGGCTCTATTCTAAGTTTGGGATGTAAGCGCAATCTCTTGGGTATGGCAAGCTGTGCCTTCCAGCCTCCTGAAATGATTTCTGCTAGCTAAAATAACACTGAAGTCACTAAAATTTAGCTGATTTTGCACCCGACACCTGGCTCTTGGTTGAATTGTTTATACTTGTGGGTTTAATTTTAGATTTAAGTTTCATATTTTTCCTACTACTCTAGATATCCTCGATTTTCTAACTGAATTTAAAATGTTTATGATTTACCAGCAGTCGTTTTAGGCCTTATTGTAAATATGCAAAAGGCTACAGGAGCCCATTAGTATGAATTTAATGATTTGCTCTCTGTCTCTTTTGCCAGGACACTAATCCTTTTATATTCAAGCACCAATTCCCTGACAAAGCCAAGAGGGATATAGGTAATGAAATGAAAAACGAATGGGTGTTAATTTTCATTTGTTCGATTAGCTGGCTTCTGGCCAGTTTCTGTTTTTGTTTTGTCTGTTTAGAAGAAGCTTAAATAGATCCCAACAAGGCTGGTTAGTCAGACCAAAAGGCCTCCTTGTTACTCTATAAATTCCCTCTAAGTTTTTAGCCAAGCCATTCACTTCTCAGGAATTCCAATTTCTTTTTCTGGCTTTTTTGGAGTCTCAATGGAAATAGCATTTTGTGCAAAATGTCTGGGCTCTTCTCTGCTTGAACACCCTTCCCTCCCTGCCCTTCTGGACCGTCAGGCGTGACCTTCTCCTTCACTGTGTCTCTGTAGGTGGGTTAATTTCTTCAGTTGTCCAAAAATGGCACCCAACTCCCTTTCTAGAGTGGGACTCCTAAAGCAGAATATTAATTAGACTTTTCCTCCTGTCAGCTTTCTCAACTCTGCATCGATATCACTGTTATTACAAAATGGTGATAATTATGGAGAATGTAATTATCTCCACTGGACTGTGAACTGTTTATAACCAGAGACTTTTCACTCAGTCAATCAATCAATCAATTTAAAAACTCATTTACTTAGTCCAGGCCACTGTGGCTCAATTGGTTGAGTGACGTCCATGAACTGAAAGGTCGCCAGTTCGATTCCTGGTCAGGGCACATGCCCGGTTACAGTCCTGTCCCAGTCAGGGTGCATGTGAGAGGCAACCAATCGATTCCTCTCTCTCTCCCCCTTCCTCTCTCTCTAAAATAAATAAAAAAACAAACATATTAAAAAATACTCATTTCTTTATTGAGCACTTGTTCTGTGTCAGGTAAATTTAAGGCACAGACTGTGTTATTGGTGAATAAGAGGTCCTGTTCTCACAAAATAGAGCCTAATGGACTTTCTTTCCTTCCATATCCCCAACATTCTCTACCGAGTCTGGCGTACAGGAGGCAGCCAGAAAGTGATGACAAAATAAATGATGAAAAACTAAATTTGTAGTTAACAAACCTGTTAAAATAGATGACAGAACTTACCAATATCTAGTTATAATAAAAAGGAACTACCCTGAGAATATCCCGGGCAAAGGAAAAAGTGGAAGACAAGTGATGTGTTTTAAGAAACGCATCTTCTCTCTCAGGCTGGGCAAGATTTCCTTTTGGAGAAGTCCACTGTATTAGCAATGAAGTGACAGGTAGCAATGCATCGTTTCTAAAAGTTGTCAATGCTGACCTAGGAGAAGGCTGCCTGCAGGTATTCTGGGCGTCTGAAACTTTCATTTCTAGCAATTATATCCCGATGGGTGCTTATTACAATGCGCTGGCATCTTGTTATAACAGAGCGCACTTCCTCTGCCTGAGTAGACTTCAGTGCTCCCCATTCATTTGATAGTTTTATTCATGAAAAATCCAATCTTCACCAACTCTCCCTGTTTCATTATCATTGAAATAACGTGTAAACAAAGATAACACAGAATGGATATTACTAATAGAGCATGTTATAAGAAATGCACTGAATGTCTGATATGATTAGGAGATTGTGTATTTTACTATTTAAGGCCATAATAAGGAGGGAGGAAATTTCTTAGAATATATTTAGGTAAAGCGAGAGCAACGCAATTCACATTGCATGGCACAGACCCTAGTGGCTGGGCCCTTCCCCTTCCCGACCCAGCAAGAGCTTCCTGCCACACTCACAGGCCTGCACCGGTCCAAGCCCAGTCCCTGCCTCCTCCTGTTCCCTCTCCCCTTCATTTTTCACTGGCCTTGCCACACTAAATATATCTTGTACTTCTAATTCTGTCATGGCATTTGCTTCCCGAAGTGACACAAGGCTCTAATTTTTATGCCTCCCCTTCTTATAGGCCATCTTCCCGAGATGGTATCTGTTAACCGAAGAAGCTCAGGTAGCAAAGAACTAGACAGTGTAGTTGAATGGTAACTGTGATCTAGTGCTATTGACAGGACTGGCCTCTTTAACAGTTTTGCTCCACGGGCTGCTCAATAGTAGCTTTTTGGTTCCTAGGAGATTAGAACCACAGTGGGTGTCCAGACAGGATTTTCATCTGTCTCCTCTCCTGGCAACGCACGCATTGGCTCAATCTTAATCTGTTTGGGGCATCTGCTGATCCTCACTGTTCAGTTTGACAGCCACTCCTTCATATGGAATTATACATTTCTCACATTCTAGCTTTTTCATTCCAGTTTCCTTAGGAAGCTATAGTTCCTCTTTCAGCTGACCCATTTTCATGCATGGGCACTTGCAAAACTCTATCACGCTTCTCTTTCTTCCAGGCAAGTTCTGGTCACCAGAAACCACCCAAAGACTCCTTTGACCCTGACCCACAGCTATCCTTTTTAGCTAGGGTTTCAGCGTGAACTTAGACTGGGGTTAGCTAAGTCATGACATTTATCCAAAACATTATTGCAATTATAGATAAAATATATTTGGTAATTGTAGTTTCTTATAATTCTGGGAGGAATTGTGAATCATGTCTGCAAAGAGACATTCTTAGTCTCCTAAACCAAACACAGTTATGTGACATTATTTTAAATATTCTTCTCATATTGACTAAGAAAATCCACCAAGTCTGGATGATGGTTTTAAAGGACCTGAAGAGCCTTATTTTTTCCCCCCTTAAATTTGTCTCACTTCATGTATTAATTTGATGTAACAGCCCAGTATCTTAATGATTGTTAAGTAGACATTTGATGAAATAATTCAATTATTTGAGACTCTGATTCTTCTTAATTTGGTAGGTGTAAGGATCTTGGAAAATAAAAACTGCTGCCCTCAGATGCCCTACCAAAGACATTTCAAAAGTGTCTTAGTCTATAAGCATAGTGCTCATAGGAAGTACAGGAAGTTAAATCTTCTCTTCCTTTGCTGGGAAAGCCCAGTTCAAATATAATGATAAGTGTAAGATCCAGAGAGACCAACACTGATTTTTATCAAACGCAGTGCCCGTTACTACGTCCCAGCCTCCGCCATCTATTCCACGATCGACACTGAGTGCGTGAAGCCAGCTAAAATTGGTGGATAGTAACACATACTAGGGTGGTGAATAAATCATTTATGTAAATGAGACTCCAACTCCTGACTTTCCGCTGCTGTTTGTAATGAGCAGAGGCAGCCAATTTAGCACCTTGTTTTTCTGAAAGTTGATTGAAAAGTTAAAAATTCCATCTCCCTGCTGTCTTGTTTAGACTGTTCATGTCAAACAACCAGTTCGCTGCTAGTTTTCCTCCCATTTAACCTTTTCCCCACTTAATTGAATCTTGTCTTCATGTAGATATGGTGACACTTGGGTGTTTTTTCAGACTGAACCTGTAAAAGTCTGTTACCCATGTGATTCCCTCTATCTGGGAACCCCTCCAGTCAGTTTGTTCGACAGTAAAAACCTGACTATTGGATAACTTCTAGAATATGAAACCAACTTTTAATTTCAGTGAAAAGATTCAACCTAATTGTAGATATTGGCATGCTCCACGTTAGAGATTATAATCCTTGGTCATCTTGAGGCATAACCTAAATCACGGTGCCTGGAATATTTTCAGAAGAAAGCCAGGGTTTAATAAATGTGTTTAAAAATCAGCAAACATGAGGGTTGTACCAAAATTGAGATGTAATTATATTAATAACAGCTTTATTGAGATACAATATTCATTTACCATAAAGTTTACCCTTTTAAAGGGTACAATTCAGCAGTCTAATTATATTCGAGCTGTGATGTTGAGTTTTTAAAAAACAATTCATTTTCCTGGAGACTTCTATTCTACTACCTTTATATATACTGTAGACCCCTTTATATCTAATAAATGAGTTTATCATATCTCTGAACATTCAGACTCCTAATTATGCACCTTGGAGTCCAAGTCTACTGCTGGGAGTATTTCCTTAGATTCATGATCACATAGTTTTTTCTTCTAAAACAGCTTCCTTCTGAAGAAGTAACAGGTTTTGCAGTCAACCCCACTGAGAATGTTCCACATGAGATTGTTCAGAGTCACCTTTGTCTAACATAACAGATACATGTTTGAAATAATGCACCATTAGCTTGGGTAGAATGTGTGGGACCATATTAATAAAATGAGGAACTAAAGTTTACATTAGATTTGGTAGAAATAGGGACCTGCTAGGAAATCAATGAAATAATATGAATGAATATGTTGTGGGTGTTTATGTTAAATTAGACTGATAAAAGTGTGTCAGACAGATTGTTCAGAGAGGTTAGTCTAAAGTCAGGAGAACCAAAGAGTAGGATATTGAACCAAACCAGGAGCTAGATGCTGAGGGCCTGGGTTTGAGTATAATCAGTCAGAAAGGAGAGGAAATACTGCTAAGATTTGTTGAATAAATGGAGCTGCAAAGATTAAACTATATAATACTATGGCTTGGTGGCTGGAACATGGTGTGCTGCTGAGAAGGGCAACAAAGTTGATGGTGGAGCTGAGAGAAAGATGAATGAAAACTCTAAAGGGCAAAATGTGGTAAAGAAGGTGAAACTTCATCTCTTTGGAGAGAGTATGCCCTGTAGAAAATACTGGGTAAATGCCTAATGCGACTCCTTTGATGGATGCACACTAACACCACTCATCTGGTCACTTTCCAAAAATAATATTTGCCCAAATAACATAGCATTTGGGCAAATATTCTTTGTCAATCCTCTTTTCAGTAAGAAATTATAGAAAGGAAATATTTATAACTTACCTGAAAAATATTTCTGTATTAATCAGGACGCTCAATTACAAATACCCCAAAACACTTTTTGGATGACACATGTAACATCTAGGCCAAAGTATCTGAGAAGACCACATTACCTCAAGGTGTCTCTTCCCTCTGGTGGTAATTGCGCAGACCACATGTTGAATCAGCTGGTTCCTTGAGTCATTACATGAGAACTTTCTTTGAGAGTTGTCTTATCCAAATCAGATTTTTGCGTTAGTGAGAAATAAATCTTTGTTCTATTAAGCCACTGGGTTACTTGTTACTACTGCCTTGTTTCTACATCCTGCCTGATATTCTAAGTTAATGTGGCTTGTATGAAAAAAAAAAAAGGAAATAAAATACCAAAACAAAGAACCATAGTCTAAATCTCCAAGGGCATCTGGCTTTTGGAATAGCTGCGCTTAAGAGATTCCTCATCTTTGTTTTGCCTTTCTCTATGTTGACTCTATTCCTAGACAAGTTCTCACCCGAAAGTATCTTTGGCTCATCATAGTTTAGCAGTCTAATAAAAAAGGGCTAATTTAATTGCAATGTTTTTCTCTCTCTGAAACAAACAAATGAACACACATGTACCTGCAACTGAATGCCATTACATTGGTTTGGGTCATGCATTTACCTCTCGGTACATGAATATAAGTCATGACCAAAGATTTATTTATTTTATTTTAAAAAATATATTTTTATTGATTTCAGAGGGAGGAAGAGAGAGGAGGGAGAGTTGAAACATCAATGATGAGAGAGTCATCATTGATCGGCTGCCTCCTGCACGACCCTAACTGGGAATTGAGAGCACAACCCGGGCATGTGCCCTGACCAGGAATCGAATCTTGATCTCGTGGATCCTAGGTTGATACTCAACCACTGAGCCATGCCCGGCCGGGCATGACCATAGATTTAATGTGTTATGATTGGCCTACCCAAGGTCCAAGAGGTATGTTTAGTCCCACCCAAATCATATAGACTAACAATGAGTGATGAGTGGTTCCACAAAATGAGATAGAATTGCTATTACTAAAAAATGGTGAAGTGATGCTGGGAGGCAAAAGAAAAGTTCACATTAATTTACATATTTTCAATATAGACATTATCTTTTAATAACTAACTCTAGGCAACGTTGCACAGATATGCCCTATAGAGTGTCTCTTTAGTTAATATTTCCTGATGGAATCATATCTTTTAGTGTTTAATGTTCAGTCTTCATGGAGCTTATAAAACCCTCAATTGCAACATTTTCCAGCCTATCTTTGCATCAGAAAACTTGTATTTTTGTCCCTAGAGTTCAATTCAACATTTCAAACAAAATGATGTTTAAGAAAAGCCTTGAGTTGTATTGCAGAAACAATTAAAAGAATGCCAAAATCATGATAAATGTTTTGAAAAGTATAAACTATGATGAGTGTCAACAGAGGCGATATAGGGTGGATGTGTCTGTTGTTAAGAAATGCATCACAGTGTCAGCCTCAAGGCGAGCCATTCTCTGCCACTGGGCATTTGTCCTCAACATCTTTCATATTGTTGCCAAGTTTTTGCCAAGAATGAATTGTACAATGTGACCCCCAAACACAAGGAAGTATCCATGGCAATCATAGGGAAGTAAACAAGGCAAAGGAGAAAGTGATTTCAATGAAATTGAAATGTCACTGCATAAAATGTAATTTGTAAAAACTACTCTATAATTTGATCACCACAGACCTATAGCCTGCGTATTTTATATTCTAACATGATTGTTTGTTAATTCCTTAGAGGCACTGTGTGTGTGTTTCAATCACATTTAGAAATATGTTGAGAGTTTTAGGTTGAAGCATAACATATTTTTTTCCTATATGAAACAATAAGAAGCCTTTCCAGATGCCGTTTGCCCCGTTACTAGTGTGTATGGGTTCAGAGGTGAGTGACTATCCATGAATTGGAGATCTCTGTATTCCTAAGCCATTGCCTTGGCACTGGCCTGGCTCCCTGCTAGTCTCTCCACCCCAGTCACCCCCTCCGCTGGTAGTTTTTGTGCAATAACTGACAATGAGGTGAACGAGCTTGTCAGGATTGCCTTAACTCTCCTGTCGGGATGGTCATATAGGGATTTCAGTTGGGAAAAAACTTTTGTTTTCCCTTTCTTTCTTCACAGAAAATGTAAAAGGGTGAACAGAGAGGTGATGGAACAAATATATTCACTCTGACCCAGCTTTTTCCAGGCCGCTTGGCTCGAGCTAATAATATTCTCCTGGCTCCATCTGGGGCAAGAGTAAAATTGCAGCTTCTTCCTGCAGGCTCCCACCAGTACCCAGGGCCAAAGCAGGAGCCTCGCAAGAGGGTATGGGAGGCAGGACTTTCATTTGTGAATGAAACACATTAAGTGTCAAATTTATGAGAGGAGATCGCTGCTCACTGGGGGAATGAAGCTCAGTGCGCGCATTGTCACGGGCAGGGGCCTGTGACGCACCTACTGCTGTGAATGCAGTTTCATTGCAACACAGCCAAGCTCATTCATTCATCTGTTGTCTGTGGCTGCTTTTGTACTACACCAGGGGAGCTGACTGGTGTAGCCTAAAGTAGCTTCCATGTGGCACTTTACAAAGAAGTTTGTTGACTCCTGTCTTGAGCATCATGGAAGCTCATTCGGTGGCTCCAGAGCTACATTGTCAGTGCTGAGACCTGGCTCCGTCACCCACTAGCTGTGGGACATTGGACAGGTACTCAAACATTCAGCATCTCAGTTCCCCCCTTCTACAAAGTGTGATTATAACATTTACCTCTTAGGCTTCTCCAAACTAAGTGTTTAATCCATGTTAATCTGTTAATATGATGGCTGATATATAGTGAGTGCTCAGCAAAAGTAAGCCATAATCATTTCCATCGTCATTATTTTTACTTTACCACTGTTAAACCCTAAATTCTCCCTTTGCTCAGCCAAATCCATGATCCGCAGAGTTAGGGGGAAAATAGTAGCAGCTCTCTTTGGAATTAGACTTCGTATCAGGGCCAAATATTACTATTTACTCAACAGTATGTATCCTACCAACTCCTGTCTGCCTGGGCTGCCGCCTGTCTTTCTATTCACAGGGAGAAATCAAAACACTAATTTCCCAACCAGCATAAATTGTTTTTCAGTATGTTTGTAAGCTTATAATTAGTCCCTTCCTGGAAGTGACTAAACTGATGGATTATCATAAGCGTGGTGGTTCCTGTGATCTCCTCCTCTCTAGAGAAGAGCGACGTACGTATATATGTTTATTAATGGGGTAGGAGATATAAGGGACAGGAGAGCTGCGAGGGATGTGTGGTCTGGTGTACCGGCAAGTGGAATGACATTTAGCCCCTGTGGTCCCTCAGGGGGTCAGGGAGCAAGCTGCAGACAGTGGTTCTGCTGAGCCGTCTGTGGCTTTGGGCGAAGCTGCTAATGGAGTAGTGATAGTTCCTGACACAAAGCAGAAGGTATTCTATTTTTAGGCCAGAAGAGCTATGCGCCAGAGATGATCCGAGCACATTCTTATCATAGAGGATACTGAAAATGCCCACAGTTTCCTAACACCCTGTTGCCATAGGTAAGATGACGGTCTCCTGGAGGGGAGCCTCACAATGGCAGAGTCCTAATAATATTGCCATTTCTCAAGCATTTACTATGTACCTGGAACTGTGCAAAGCACATTATCTCAGTGAATCAGATAACAGTCCAATGGGGAAATGCTAATATTTCCCCCATTTTACAGATGAAACTGTTGCTTAGAGGAGTTAAATACCCTTTTAGGTATGGAAAGCAGAGCAATTTTTAAGTCCATTTTTGGTTGACTCCAAATTCCAAGCTCAATTAGAAAGGGAAAGTAGGATATAATTAGTTTAAATTCTCAGCTCTCAAATCAAATTAGAGAAATGATTCCCTAGCCTTTCATCATTTTCAAGGCATATTGCTCTCTACTCCATGGACTGGAAATAAATAAAGCAGTCAGTTTAGAATGCGGTAATAGTATTCCGTGCCAGGGGAGAATTCGGCTAATGAGGGACCAGAATCTGAAGTTAGACCTATGAGTGGGGGAAGGAGCGAGGACATGGCATGCTGAGGAAATAAGAATAGGTGTGGGGTCAGCCAGCAGTTGCCGTCAGGGAGGGCTAATGGGTAGATCACAGAGGTGGGCTACCTGAGAGTGGGCACTATTTGGGTTCCGGGAAGGTGGCCACAACGGGCCAGACAGCAGTTCCAAGGAAGCCAACACGAAGCTGGGTGTGTTTGGGCCAGGTGTCTTATCTGAGGATTTTGGTAAAAGATCCACAAATCCTTATACCAGGGGACTGGAGTCATGGAAAGTTTTTCAGGACAGAATATCAATTCAAATCTCTGTTATCAGAACAGATACCCAACTACTCAGATTATAAAAAGGAATTAGAAATAGACCGGCAAGAATTTCAAAACAAAATCTTTCAACAATTTTGTGTTCACCACCTACCACGTGTAAGGAACTAGGTACAGAATATTAGGCTGTTTCTCTAAAATTTTCCTTCGCTGCAGTTAGGCAGGGCTGGTTGCAGAATCTGGGAAGGAAAGTCAGTGAACTTGGTGAAAGTGAGGGCGAACGAATAAAGCTTCAGACATGTCTGTACCTGGTAGTTTTAGATGGCATATAGTTTGGCCCCATTTAAATTGGATATCTAGCCTAAATCACTCACTGATAAGACATGGTAGTATTCAAATCTTAGAACATTATATGTATATATACACACACAGATATATAGAATAGATATTATATATATAAATAACATATATACGTTATTTATTTGTAACTTTTTTATTCACTCATTTCTTTCAGAAAAATTATTGATTTCCTATTTGTATCAGACACTATGTCAAAGGCTAGGCATACAGGATCAATTCAGATCTTTGTTCCTTTCCCAGAGGAGCTTAAGAGTGTAAGGTAGAGGTTCTCACATGTTGTTACACATAAAAATGACCTAGGGCACAAGTTAAAATTTCCCATGTAGATATCCACTCGGGGATGCAGATTAGGTAGGCCAGGATAAACAGACTGGGAATATTCATTTTCATCAAGCACCACAGGAAGTGCTGACCAATCTAATTTGGGGCCAGTATCTGGAGAACTCTGATTTAGATAAATATGAGTCTTTGGTGAGACTTTTTCTGAGTGAACTGTCAGATTCCAGGGCAAAAGAAGAAAAATCTAGCATTTTAAACCGCTTTGAGATAATATATATTACTTGGGGAGAAAGCAAATTACTCATGCCTGTGTTCAGACAAGCATAGCTATTCCCTCGCCTACATTCTGTATAGGAAGTTGAACCCCTTGTCTTTGAAAACATTTCCAATTCCAATAACTGTGCTTCTGTGATGTCAATGTTTAGCTTGCCTCAAACTTGACACTTTAGTAAAGAAAAAATAATTTTTTTATTCATTTCAGTGAATTCTTCTGCTTGTGTCGATAGTTTGTGTTCATTCTGTCATTTTCTTTCCCTTCTCCTAGCCCTCCTTCCCTGCCTCCCTTCTTCCTTTCTCTGCCTACTCCTGAGTTGCCTGCCACTTCCTTACCACTGTTGATTCAGCTGTTTCTCCAGAGAAATTTGTAGCCAAGCTTTTCAAATATGGTTGAATACTATGACTTGAATGTAAACTACTTTTGAAAGCTATGAGGCAGCATAAATGAAAGCATTATTATTTAGCTTTATGTAAATACTCAGGATCACCTTTACTTATCTCGATATCCCTGGAAAAGGGGTAAAATTGACATTATCGTTTCTCTATAATGGGTGAGTTATAGATAGATGGAGGCTTAGTACTTTCACAATGCACCGCATGGTGTTTCAGTGATCTATGGACATATAACAAACCTCCAAACCAAGCCCTCAAACTTAGTGGCTTTAAAACACCCAATATATTATTTCTCATGAGTCACTGGGTTGACTGGTGGTTTTTCCGCAGATTTCATGCAGCCACAGTCACCTGATGGGTCAGACGAGAAGGCAGAAACAGCCCAGATGACCCACCTCTTTCTACCCGCATGGTTTTCACTCTCTTCTTTTCCACAGTATGCTGGTTTCAGGTTATGAAAGAACCTACATTGCCACTTAAGGCTTTGACTTAGAATGGCTTCCTCTACTTTCTTTTGGTCCCAGTTAGTCACAAGGCCATCCCAGGAGCAAGAAGTGAAAAAGCAGTCTTGACATACTGATGAGAGACATGGCAAAGTCATATTGCAAAGAGGCTTATATAGTAAGAATGGAATAATATGACCATATTTTATAACATCGCAATTTACTAGTAAATTTGGCAACTTTCTTGCTCTCAGGCCACAAATTATTCACATTCCTCCCACATGCAAAATATTATCAACTCCATTGGAAGATCCACAGTTGGGATCATCTTCCCCCACTGGGATGAGTATCTCATTCCAACTGTAGCATCTCACTCGAAGGGCTCATGTTGTCAGTTTCTCTTATTGTGGGAAAGAACATAATCTTAGATTAGTTTAAGGTCAACTTCTGCTTCCTGGGAGTAATTCTTTAGTCCCCTGTTGTCTTTTGCTCTTGACTCCAACCTCTGCACTCCTGGCTATGCCCACAGCAGTGTAATCAATATTCAATCTGTACAGCTGGGTGACTTAGTCATCCTATTTGCTGTTTATAGAATTTGGGGAGCTATGGGCCTCTTTTCATTTTGAACTGCCTCCTTTGTTCCAAGCTGGTAAATTATTCATACAGATTTTGTGGGTTTTTTATAAATATGCTTGAAGTTAACTTTTTGTCCCCAAAACAATGGCCATAATTCTTTGTGTGACACATTTCTCTACCTTGAGCTGCATATATGGCTGCTATGCAACCACATCTTTAAGATTCCAAGTGTTTGGTAGCTACCACCTTAAACCTTTCTGAGGTCTTAACAAAGCATCTTAGAACCACATCCTTGTTTTGATCTCTACCCTGAGGTCATTTCTTACTTTGAGAAGATATTACCTCATGGAGAGAACAGAAATGTGAAATAGTTTTCTTCTCCAACCCAGAAAGTCTTGGCTCCTTTATATTTCTTTTAAATTCCGTTTGCATAAGGGAGAATTCCATTTTTAGTTCATTATTTTAGTAACATAATTTATAATGGTCAGCTTAAAAATAAAAGCCAATTGACATATTTAACATTCTGCCCCGAAACTTTAGCCAGATCCACAAATTCATTAGTTGCATTTTGTGGCTTTGAAGCCTATCATAGGAATAGGATCTTTAGCCAAAAATAGGAGAGAAGTTTATTTCCTGGGGCTAGAACACTAGTTCACAGTGGAAGGAAAGTGAACGAGACTTACTGGTAAGTCATTTAAGTTACTGAATTTGGCTCCTTACATTCCTTGTCTGAGGACATAATAGACGTTAGAGTGGTTTCTAAGGGAGCCTGTGGAGGTGAGAAATGGGATACAGAAATCAAGAGGGAGAAGCCAAGTGATGAAAGAATTGGGGGGGCAGTGTTAGGGTCCTATTCAACACATGACACAAAGGAGAAAACCTTCTGTTGGGCTATCTTGTTTATATGTTAGGACTCTTTCCACAGGCATGCTGGTACATTTTTACAACCACCTCAGTTATCTAGTGAAACAGCACATCCTTCTAACTCCCTCACCTCTATCCCTTCAACTGCCAAGAAGGAAGATCCTGGCTATGGAATATCAACAGAAGTCTCTCATCCAGCCAAACAACCCACCAGCCTCTCTGCTCTGCTCTTAACTCCCACCTGCGGGCAGAGATTTCATTCTAAAAGCACGCATGGGACCAGAGCAAGTCCCAGGCTGTCCGTCCTCTCCAGCCTGCAGATTCTATAGTACATGTGAATGGACCAGAAGGAAATCACTTCTAGGAAGAACAGAGGGTTCGTTGTTATTGTCATTCCTACTGGTACCAAAAGGTGTTGAAGGAGATGGGCAAAACCTGTCCTTGGGGTTATCACTTGGTAGGTGCCATTTTGGCATCTTCATCATGTAGATTTCTGACACCTTGTGTCCTAGATTGCAAGACTGTGACTGCATGGCAGGCACCCCTACTCAAATGCGGTGTATGTCTTGGAGCCTGTCAGGGTTCACTCATCATGCTAATTATACCTCTCATTGTTATAGCAAATAGTATTCTTTTTCATAGAAAGCAAAAATAAAATTATTTCAAAAGAAAAAAATAAAAGGTTAAATCTTTTTATAACTGCACTTGGGTGTCACTCTCTGTCAAGCCTGAAGGGTTGCCTCTATGGACAATCTTTCCTGTTGAATTTTATCACGGTAGTTACGCATGCCACGAAGTTCTCTGTGGTTACATCTTAACCGTTTCAATGTACCATCTGTCCTCAAGTAGCTCTCCCACCCCTGTCAACTCCTCCATGCTTGGTTTTCTTAGTATTTACACATTCTATAATGATATTTTTGGAGTTATATGTTTACTCTCTGTCTCTTAATCACAACTACCTTGCCACCGCCACTGGCAGAATGGAAGGAATGGTTTTCCCCATGTTTCTCTCTAAGTCTAACTTTCCCCTGAATGTTATTGTTGTTTTTGGCGGTGGAATTATTCTTGTCAGTCTGTGTCAGGCACTTTATCGTGTGCTTTATTTATCTACATGTCTCATTTAACCCTTACAACAAAAATTCAAGGTAGTGATTTCTACCTTACCTTCTGTACAATGAAACAAAACAAAACACCCTAAGTCTCAGAGTAGGTAATATGCTTTGTTCCCGAAGTGTCATCAGTGCCAAGAAATACACCTGGTACAGGGTAGGGCCCTAGTAAACATTTGTCCAAAAATGCATTAATAAGGTGGGAAATTGGAAGCCTCCTTCAGCCACTCAAATTACAATAGAAAGGGGAAAGTGTTATGAACAGTTGCCTCTGAAGGCCAGTAAGCTACAGTATTTAAAAGACCCTGTGTTCTGGTGAATGCCTTGAGACCTGGGTGAGTCCTTTGCTCTTTGCTCTGTGAGACCCTCACCACGACCCTCGCATCTTCCTGGGAAGGACAGTAGGTGCGGAGACGTTAGGTGAGTCAGAGGCCAGACTCGGGCCTGGGAACCGACACACAGCAGACTGAAGAAATGAGAACCTAAAGGGAACTTGAGAATGTGAACTCCCCTGAAATTTTAATTCCCTCCAAGGAATACACCAAGGAAACCAATCTAATTTCAATCTTAATGAAGTGGAAGACATGAGCTAAATTAGCGTTGGATGTACCTGGCACAGAGAAGGCATTCCCCCTTCCTCGAAAACCAAAGACAAAGGCAAGAAACAACATATGACCTGTGTATTTAGCATAGTTTAAAAGGGGAATGTAATTTAAAAAATAAAATAAAATAGAAGGCACTAAAATTTAGAAAAAGGAGCTAAAAATAGCATATATATATAAATATTAAACATAGCTCTAATTTTAAAACATTATGTTAATGAAGGCAAGGCCTTAGGAAATGCATAGAGAAGTAAAGAAATTATGCTGTTTTCATAGATGATTTATCAAGATGGTTCACATGGGGACACCACAGCAGCCCTAGTTGCCACTTGAATTGAGTTTCCCACATGCCTGGCATATTTAAAGGGCTCCGTAAATGGTAGCAATTTTTAATGATATTACTTCTTTGCCTTGTGATCTCTTCTTTAATCTCTAAAGTCAATGCAAAGATTATTTTTTCTTTGGAACAGTCTCAGCTTCCTCTTCTCTCTTTTTGGCAGGAGCGTTTTCCGCCTTGCTCGTGCTCCCATAGTATCTGCTGCACAGCTCTCTTGCAGCCCTAAACAATTTCTGTTGTACCACGTGCCCATTTATCTTCTCTGTGGGGCGATGCGCTGTGAATGCCAGGATTACACCTTGTTCATCTCTGCCATGTGCTCACCCCAGTGTATGCAGAGAGCAAGCATTTATGAATGAAGAGAAAAAGGAAAAATGAGTGAGAGAGAGAATGACAGAAGGGGGTGACCCTGAGTGATGGGCAGGTCTTGTGTACTGATAAAGAAAAGTGATGCCAAGGGATATTAGGTGGTCACACTTGCTGCTAAATTTCACTGGAGACCTACCAGGCTCTAGCTCCGACGAGCACTTTTTATGCAGTATTATCATCTTTACAGTAGCCATTCCAAGTAGGTGGTATTAGCTCCATTTTACATTCAACTTGGTGGCAATCATGAAACGTATTTATTATTATCTCCCCACTTCTGAGATGAGTAAGTCGGAGACTCACAGAGATTATAGACTTGCCCAAAGTCACAAAGCTATTCAGTAGCAGGGATAGGATTTTATCCCACGTCAAGCCAGCTGCAAAGGTGTAGTTAGCTTTAAATTTAGGACCAGAGCCTACACTCTCTGACATTAGTCCAATATTTCATTTTTACTTTCTCATTTTTGCAGCTTAAATTTTTTTATCAAAGCTTTTAATAATTTTAAAGATAATCATAAACAAATAGGTCAGGTATCTATATACATTGTGGAATTGAGAGGAAAGTAAAAATGTACCTTACTGTTAATTATCAGTCTCAACAATTTGCCAGTGTATCTGTAACTCCCAGCATCATGGAAGGTGTGACTTTATTGAAGAAGGTTGGACTTGACTTGAATGGTTTGAGGATTGCTATGCATATAAAATTTTTGAAAAATATGAATATAAATAATTGAGGAAACATTGCTGTCACATCTAGAACTTTGCTTCAACAGCTCATTCGTCCATCAATACAAGAATTCATGTCTTTTCATTAATTCATTTACCACATAATTGATTCATGTATTAATTTATCTATAATGCATTTATCTGGTGCCTATTATTTGCCAAGTACCTTATTATAACTTGAATAAGCTCATGGGTTGTTTTTGTTATTGTTGATTTTATTCTGCTTAGATTTACTTTCTTCATTAATACCCTGGATTATTATATTAGCCTTTACTTGAACTTTTAATAAGTGAATTTCAGAACTCCTCATACCTCCTTTTTCTTGCTGTAAAAATAGAAATTATGATTCATACTTATTCTTTAAAATGAGAGATGACTAAGGAGCATTATTTTGACATAAATGTTTTGATGACAGACAAGGGGAAAGCAGAACAGGTTCACAATAGATAACCTCATTTCCAAGGGAAGGAAATGATTTGTGGAGCTGAGTGATCCAGAGTTTCTCTCTGCTCCTGTCAAGGTCCCAAGACTGTCCCTCATCCTTCCTGTCTTTTCCTTAGGAGACATTATTTATGTTTTTTCTTCCAGTGGACAGTAATTTTCTCTCATCACTTTCTTCCTCTCTCCTTAGCACTTATTTATTGGTCTCCTCTACTCCAGTCCATTCCTGCTCTACCTAATACAATAATACCCCAAGTAACGTCATGACCCTACACTACCCACACCTGTTCACGATCACTCATGGCTATCATTGCCCACACCTATTAGGTGGGCGTTCAATGCCTTCTACCTTCAGGACACATCTACTTTAGGAAAATTATTTCCTATGACTTTCTTTATGTATCTATCTCAAGTCAAACTGCCCACTTACTATTCCATGTTCTGTATCTCATAAGGAGCTGCCTTTCTGCCTTTGTTTATGTTTTTTATTCTAAGCCTGTGAGAGCCTTTCCCTCTACCTTTCACAAATCTATATTCTACCCATTCTTGAAGACTCATTTAATGTCTCAATTCTTTATTAACTCATTCTTTTTGATTGCTTTCTTAGTCTTTGTTGTTCTTTTTTAGTTAAATTATAGATGACATATAATATTATATTAGTTTCAGGTGTCCAGCATAGTGATTCACCATTTATGTACCTTATGCAGTGATCACCATGGTAAGTCTAGTAACCATCTGTCCTCATACAAAGTTATTATGATGATAGTGACTGTATTCCTTATGCTGTTCATTACATCTCCATGTCCTATTTATTTTGTAACTGTAAGTTGGTACTTCTTAATCCCCTTCACCTTTTTCACTCATGTCCCCCAACCCCCTTTCCTCTGGCAACCATCAGCTTGTTCTCTGTTTCTATGAGTTTGTTTCTGTTTGGTTTTGTTTGTTCATTTATTTTCTTTTTTATATTTCACATATAAGTGAAATCATACAGTTTTTGTCTTTCTCTCACTTATCTCACTTAGCATAATACCCTCTAGTTCCATTCATGATGTTGCAAATGACAATATTTTGTTCTCTTTATATATATTACTGAGATTATATATATATATATATACATATATATATATATCCCATTTTCCTTACTCATTAATTTATCAATGGACACCTAGGTTGCTTCTGTATCTTGGCTATTACAAACAATGCTGCAGTGAACATAGGAATGCATGTATCTTTTCAATTAGTGTTTCTGTTTTCTTCGGATAAGTACCCAGAAGAAGTAAAATTGCTGGGTTATGGTGGGCCTATTTTTAGTTTTTGGGGACCACCATACTGTTTCTCCATTGTGGCTGCACCAATCTGTGTTTCCACCAACGGTGCACATGGGTCCCCTTTCCTCCACATCATCACCAGCACTTGTTATTTGTTGCCTTTTAATAACAGCCATCTGACAGGTGTGAGGTGATATCTCATCGTGATTTTGATTTACATTTCCCTGATAATCTGTGATGTTGAACATCTTTTCATGTGTCTGTTGATCATCTACATGTCTTCTTTGAAAAAATGTGTATTCAGGTCCTCTGCCCAAAGTCATTCTTGATCTCCCAAACTAGAAGTATTTTTCCCCCCTTTAACTCTAAACTCCAAAGTACTTTATCTGAAACTGCCTTATGATATAGATTTTAATAAATCATAATGGTTAATATAGAATATAATAAAATTCTGATCTGTTTTACATTATTTGCATTTCTAAACTATATTTTTCTTTATGGTGAGGTGAATTTCTGATTCCTTATTATATTTTCAGCATACCATTGGAGAGCAATATTTGATGAATAAATGAATGAATGAATGAGATGTTGAATGAATGAATGAGGTATTTATAGAAAAATATCTTCTTTAATGCTACGGTCAATGTATAGAGTATACCACTACTTTTTATAAATTGGTCAGATTATTGGTATCTTTAACTATCCAAACATAGCAGAGAATCTGAAATTAAGTAAAAATTTTCTCTGAGCAACAAGGAAAATAGCTATTGCAAAGTTAATTTCCATTGGTGCATACCCTTGAGCTAGCTGGAGCTTATTTGGTTAGTAATAGGTGTTACCTTGGGTTACTGACTTAATGAGCTTAGTTATTTAGTTGCCATAGAAACTATTAGCAATAAAAAGGGACAAACATACCATGAGGGAGCAGGAAGAATGAAAGCAAATAGTGTGACATATCGTATTAGCCTGGAGAGCATGGCTGTTGAGGTGTAAGAGATCTGAGAAAGAATTCAATCATTTTTGTGAAATACATTTTATTGGGATGTGTATTTTGCAAACATTTCTACCAAGAATGGCCCCCAAAAGTGAACTTTGTTATTTAAAGAGGTCAACTTTAGTTGTCTGGACATGATTGTAAGAATACCTTACAGCTGTAAAGCATTTGACAGCCATGAATGGCAAATATTATTTCCAATTTAATGAGTGGGAAGAGAGGCTCAAAGAGATAGCACAAGGCTGAAAATTCATAAACTAGTAAACAACATAGCAAAGACCCAAATCCATACGTTCTGCCCCCCAAATTATTTCTATTTTGCTATATTGTAATGGCATTTAAATTCAATGTTTTGTCCCATACCGCTTTTGAAAAAATGATATAATTCCCTTTTGGGTCAACATATCTGCAAAGTGACAGGTTGGCTGAAACACATCTGATGTGGTCATTTCAAAGCCACTAAAATCTTAAGGTTACAAAGAAGTCACCCACCATAGTTCAGAGCTGTGTCCTGAAAGCTATTGTCTTCAAGTCCCTAAGTTACTATTAATTTCAGATGTTCATTCAGTGGTCCGCTGGACATCACCCAGCTTCCAGCATATGCATCTCTTTGCTTAAGGCTCCTTTCCATGAGGCTGCTCTGCCTATTGACTGTTGGCTAAAAATGCTGGGGACTCAGCACCATCAACCAGTTAGTGAAGCAACTGTGTGTATAAATGCACCAGTTCTCTCAACTTTCAAGTGATATGCAAGCATTTGGGGGGGATTCCTTGAATGATTTAGCTTCAATCGCGCAGTGTGATGGCTGACTTAACTTTCATTGGCAGCCTTCCCTCCTCCTGTTATTGTCTTGTTTCCCCGAAGGTCATCTCTATCCCTTCCATTAAAAATCCTTGTCTCGGTCTCCTATTGAGGGGACTCACATGAAGACAAACAAATCTGGAGTAGTTACTGCGCTTTCACTAAATCACTTCACCTATTAACTCATAATAAGAATTAATAATATCACAATAATTGATACTTTTGAGGCTGATTATATAATAGCCATGATTCTGAGTGTTTTAATGTTTTTTCTTATTTAATTATTACAACAACCAGCCCTACGAGGAAGAAAGTACTATTGTCCCCATTTTACAAGATAGCAAACTGAGGTTTGGAGAGGATGGTACCAGTAGTTGAGCCTAGGCTTTCTAATGCTAGGGCCTAGTTTTTAACTTCAGAAATTAAATTGCCCCCCCTCCATACAGACACATACACACACACACACACACACACACACACACAGTCTGAATAAAAGGATATAGCTCTTTGCTGGCAGGCAGTGCAGAGAGAGAGATTCTCCCCCTGAAGGACCCACCTACAGCAACCGAAACTCGCTATTGCCATGAACCCTTATATTTTAGAGGCCCAAGAAGCAGTTTGAATGTGTAAACATTTAACTGAAATGGTGAAGCCTGGCAAAGCCTGGCCTCTCTGCTGTCCCCTTTGCTGTGAGGGAATTGGTGATTAGAAACAATAATTGGTCTGAAAATAGCTTCATCCCATTCGTTCAGATAACTAAGCCCATCGACGAAGGTAGCTTATGAGAGGAATGGCACACACGTGGGCAGGTTGCTCTGCTCATCTCGGCAGCCTTCGCATTTTCTCTTTCCCTCTTCCCCACCTTTCCTTCTGCCTCGATCGCTGTTTATGCTGTCACTTTGCAGTGTCTTTTGGGAGCTGCAGCAAATTGGGTTTTTTTCCATCTCCAAATGCATACACAGATCTATTTGATCTACTTGCTTCTAAAGACAGGTTTGCTATCTCCTCTTTTCTGAGTTTTGGGATAACTAGTTGATTTCTTATCGTCTGGTTTTGATCTGCTACAGTCATTTTTTATTAAACATCCCACATACGTCTTGCATTTGGGTGTTGATATGACATAATCACAGAGTCAGCTGAGCCAAACAGAAGCAAATGACTCTTATGCATGAAAAGGAAAGAACTAATCACAGCTTTAAAAGACTACTGGACTTTAAACTCTTTAGCTAAGTAGGAAAGAATTCCTTTTAGTCAAAGATTTTTTTGTTTTTGTTTTTTTGTTTTTCTTTGGTTAATCTTCATGAGAGGATATATTTTTCCATTGCTTTCAGAGAAAGTGGAAGGGAGGGAGAAAAGAGAGAGAGAGAGAGAGAGAGAGAGAAACATCCTGGACCAGGGGCTGGGGGAGCAAATCCACAACCCAGGTATGTGCCCTTGACTGGGAATTGAACCCGCAACCCTTTGGTGCACAGGGCCCACGCTCAAACCACTGAGCCACACAGGCCAGGGCAGAGATTTGCCTTTTTGCTTTGCATAAAACTTCTCTGGAAGGCAAAGTCTTCCATCTCTTGTCCCGTTCTCCGCTGCCCTAATAAGAAAGTTAGATAAACGGAAGCAGGACTTTTGAGCCTGCCTTTGACGGCTAGTGAGGGGTAGACAGGAGCTTGGGGTGTGGGTGGGGAGGGTCCTGGGACTTGGAGACAGTGGAGGAGAAAGATCTTGATTGATATTAAAAAAAAAAAATCCTGTGGCAAGATAACGGTGATATGGGACTGAAGGCAAAGGAAGACAGAATAATCCTGGTAGAAATTATGCAGGGGACTCTAAGAGACTAAAGCCTAATGGCCAGCAGCTAGTTTTTACTTCGTCTGTACTCTGCAGAAATGCCCCGGAGTCACCAAGCATTAGTACAAAACATGCTACGTGCTGCCCGTGTTAGCAGCGGACAGAGGACTGAAGGAAGCAGGAAAATGTCCAGTGCGGGGATCGAGGGATGACAGAGAGAACTGTCACCACAGGATGCATGCTGATGAGTGGGACGATCAATCAAGTGAACTGAGAACCGAGATTCAGGGCACATGAAGGGCAGGACAGCTTATTTGTGCCCCTACCCCCACATGCACAGGCTTCATTCTCTGGCAACAGAGAATCAATTCTTCACATCTAAGCGGAAATGAAGTTTTAAAAACACAAACCTGATCATCTCATCTCTTACTTATCATTTCCTACTGAGAACCCTTCTGAGGCTTTCATGAAAACTTCCTGCAGTAACCTACGTGTCCCTTTATAGTCCTGTGCATGTCTTTAGCCTCGTCTTACAACAAACTTCCCCTCCCTGTCTGTTCTTCATCCACACCGGCATCGGTTCGTTTCCTCCAGCTCGCTGTGCCCCCTCACCACAGGACCATTGCACGTGCTGTCCTAGCTGCCTGGAATATGTCCCTTACCTACTTTGAAGAGTTGGTTCCTGTTTATTCTTTAGACTTCAAGCCTCGTGTCCCTTCTTCAGGAAGCTGCCTTTGCCCTCCCTGACCGCATCCCTCAAAGCCCTTGGAGCCTCTCCTTCAGCACGCCTGCCACAGTGGCCACCTCGCAGTGATTTGTGGCATCACTTGATTGATGCCTGTCTCCTCCACCAGTTGCAAAGCTCTCTTTGCCAGGTACATGCGACTTTAATGAGCGTTTCATCCCCAGGGCCTTGTCCAGTGTTGACCACATCGTAGGCAATCAGGAAACATTTTCTGGGGGAAGGAAAGAAGGAAGGAAGGAAGGAAGGAAGGAAGGAAGGAAGGAAGGAAGGAAGGAAGGAAGGAAGGAAGGAAGGAAGGAAGGAAGGAAGGAAGGAAGGAAGGAAGGAAGGGAAGGAGTGAGGGAGGGAGGGAGGGAGGAAGGGAGGGGAGGGAGGGAGGGAGGGAGGGAGGAAGGGAGGAAGGGAGGGAGGGAGGGAGGGAGCGAGGGAGGGAGGGAGGGAGGAAGGAAGGAAGGAAGGGAGGGAGGGAGGAAGGGAGGAAGGGAGGAAGGGAGGAAGGGAGGGAGGGAGGGAGGGAGGAGATGATATACATTTATCAGGGTCCTCAGAAGTCTTCTTTGCCTGGTGCTGCTTGAGAGAGAAAAATTTGGAAGAGTCTGTTTCCCTCCGAATCTTAGAACTGCCTGTTTCAGAGACAGGAAGACATGTGCCAAAATTGACGGTTAAGGAAATTTCTTATCTCTTGTCCTGGAATTAAGACTTGTCCTGGAATGATGATACACTTGACTTTGAGGAGAGGGGGGGATGGAGGAGAAGGGGGAGGAGGGGGAATACATTCTGATCACCCTACTTTGATACGCACGTATCTGTGTGCATGCATCCATTTGTGTATATAAAGAAGGGAGAAACTTCTCTCCAGCTGCAATCGTTTAGCAACAAGCTAAAGGCCTTGTAAAGAAGAAACCCTATCTTGGTCCATTTGACTAACAGCCACTTCTGCTTAGGAAAGAGGACAGTTAGGCAGGAGCAAAAGATGCAAGTCAACAATGACCTAATGACCTTGTCTTTTATTTTCCCAGTTTCATTTTTGCACCGCCTACTCTTCCTTTCATGCTCTAGCTGACCGTTAAGGTTTTTTACCCCGAGGCATTAACCATGGAGTTGAAGTCCTAACTTAAGGTTGTTACCCAGGCTAGAAATTCTAACCTGACTTCCCCACTTAGTAGGTCTATGACCCTGGGTAAGCTATTTAACCTGTTTGAGCCTCAGCTCTCCCATATTTCAAATGGATTTAATTTGCCCGCGTCAGGGGGTTGTGGTGAGCTCTAAATGAGGAGCTGTATGGAAAGCCAGCTGCAGAGTAGCTGCTTAAATGCCCCTTTCTTGTCTCCTTTCTGAATTCCACTTTCTAAGCCTTCCTAGCTTCTGCCAGAAGTGAGTTGGCTCATCAATTTTTGTTCCCCAGTGCAGGTGGGCTGCCTTTCTGTACCGTGAAAGATGAGACATGAAAAATCACGAGTGATCTTTCTTTAATTGACCCTCCTGAGGATGAAATGCTAGAACTGAGTTTTAGGAGCAGCTTCAAACACAAGAGTCTGAAGTTAAATATTTAATTCTTATAAATTCAGAGAAAGGGGCACTCCATGTGACCTGGGACGTCTTTTGGTTAATGGTCTAATGTAGCATCTCTGAGAGCAACTGCATCATTTAGTTTCTTGTCTTATTAGTTAAAAAAGGGAACAGAGTTCTTCTCTGCCTTCTGCCTCCAGCCATACTCTCCTCCTTCCTGGAAGCTGCCAGAGGCGGGGCTCACCAGTGCCAGCTGGCATCTTTAGAGAGAGGATTCCTACTTTCTTTTCCCATTTTGCTCTCCTTCTAGGATTCCCTTCAGAAGAGACCCCTGAGCAGGACTCTTCTATTTGCAGTGATGCATCCAACCTGTTAAAAAGTAGACAAATGCCACTCACTCTGTAGAGATTTTATCTATGCTCTTTGTCTCATTCAGAAGCACCCTAATTCCCCAAATTGCATTTTGAATGAGACACTGTTCACTGACCATGGGGACAGTGAATATATGCAGAAATAAAATCAAACCTCTTTTCTCAAGCAATTTGTCTTCACTCTAGCCTGAAATTGTCTTTTAACGCTGAAGAGCAGGCTTGATTCCGACTCCAACTTAATAGTTAATGCCTGGGGGTTAAATATCTAAATGCCAGCCAGAGGAGACATTTGTTTTATAAAAATAGAACTAAGAAGGGAGCTGAGGTCATCCTATCATTGTCCATTAGTGGTCAGGAGAGGAGTTGCTTGGGCCAGGTCTGGAGTATATGAACAACTTCTTGGAAGAGACCACTTCTTAGAAAGTAAAAATGAAATCTCTGCAAAATACTATTGTATTTCATCTTCTGCACCAAGAACCTGTTGCAATTTAGTGATAGCTATTAAGTCTATCCATTATACAGATGAGCTCTGAATAGAGTTCAGGGAGATTCAGTAAGGTGAGGACCTTATAGTTAAGTGATGGAGACACAATTGAAACAAGAACTGTCTGACCCTGACAAAGCTAGAGCCCAAGCTCCTAACTAATCACTACATTGCAGTGTGAGCTAGTGTTCCTTAAAGTTTTGCATACTAAATACAATGATAGCTGACAATGCCAGGTGTTTGGGGATGAATGTTAAACAAGCAGAGTAATCCATAAACAGTGAGGACATCTCAGGACCCTGGACCTTGTCTCAAGGTCACTGGGGTGACTGAAGCCTGTTTCCTGTTTTAAATTGATAGGTTAAAATGGGTTGATGAATCTACAGATCAAATAGAAAGTTTAGATCCCACTCGTACTTTTATTTCAGTGTCAAAGTGTCCTACTTACTTTATTCCGCTGAAAAGGCTTTCTTAATAGGGAAGATGCTAGGGTTTGTGTTTTGTTTGTTTGTTTGTTTTTACAGGTTTTAAGATGGCTTATTTGGAACCACATGGATCAACCAGTTGTTTCTGCTTCTACATTTAAATTTCTATTCCTTCAATCACACATTATTCATCCATTCAATATCTCTTTATTGAATACCGTTGATATCCAGGCACTATACTCAATATGCTTCATTTGGTCTGCTCATTCTGGACACCATATGTTCTACAGTAGACCTCAGTATTTCTCTGAAATTGGCCACAATTTCAGCTGCCTCCACATTTTGTAGAAAGTAGATACTGTGATTCAAAGTTAGACCAGTTACTTCTGTTTCTTAGTACCCGCATGTGTAAAAGAGAGGCAGGTAGAAACGAGTGGCAGAGGCTGGATGGATTATCAGATGTCTTCCAGTTTGGAAATTCTTTGATCTAGAAGCTTTGGTACTAGTTATACCCAGTAAAGTAATCTTCCGAGTCCACTCAAGTTTGAGGGCCTTAGTGTTTTCATTTGTAAGTAGAGTTTGGATGCTTGGAACTTTCAGCTCAAAAGTCCTAGGATTTAACCAAACTTCTGTTCCACACTGATCCAGAGCACACCCTTGGGGAAGAAAAGAGTAGGTGCATCCCTGCCATCCCCACAGATTCTGAGAAAGTTCTTTTCTCTCGTTGGAGGATTCTATAGCTTGAGAAGACACTGCTTTCTGAGTCTGTGCTAAGCACCTGTCGTGGGAGGCAGTGTTGAGGGAGGGAGTTAGGAGCGGAGTTCCAGCTCCACGTTGCCCGGGTTGAATTATGACTTCTTCCTCGCTGTGTGCCTAGTGACTTAGCCTCAGTTTCTGCATCATACAATTGAGCTGACAGTAACTTACAGGGAGGCAATGACAATTAGAGGCAATAATATTTACTTATAGAGCCCTTGGAATCAAGTCTGAATCATGGGGAACAGTCAGTAAGCGAATAGCTATTATTTTGTCCAGTAAAAGTAGTTGGTTAATTGTTGTCTCCCAAATTTGGGCACCTAGGAGCCTAAGGAAATGCACCAGGGGCATGGCTTGGGAAGCTGGGTCTGACTAGAGGGGAGTGGGAGGGCCAGTGGAGGTCAGTAAAGGGATTAGACTGTGGTTTCTGGTTCCAGCCAGTGGGAAGAGTAAGACTGTGTGAGCACATTTTCAGAACAGAAAAACAGATTTTTTAGATCTTCCAGCACATACGGCGTCCCCTTTGCTCCTTTCCTTTCCCTGTCTCTTTCTTCTGTCTTTTCACTCCTCCTTCCCTCACATGTTTTACCTTCTTTCACCTACCCTCTTGCCCGGGCACAGTGGTGCCTGGGCATATGTGGGAGAGGAATGCTAAGCAAAGGCGAGGGTCTAGTTTGACCCCTTTTTTTTCTCTCACTTCAAGCTGTTCATCTTTCATGGCTGGGGAAAGGCCAAATAGGCCTGTGACTTATTGATCGAGAACAGAAGGAAACTCATGTTGGCAGGAGCAGGCGGCCCTGCATCCAAATGGGCCCGGGCCTCATTGCGGGAACCCTGGAAGGAGATGCCGCTGTCCAGTGGAAGCTGCGGAGCAGGCCCGAGCTTCGCAACTGCGCAAGGGGCAGGTGGTTGTGCCGTTGGGCCCCCGGCCAGAGGGAAATCATCACCTGCAGCTCCTTGTGTTTGTGGCCATGGTAGATGAGCCGCCAGGCTGGGGTGGGGACTTGGATCTTGTGCTTCTGAAACAAGAGTGGGAATGGGGCCAGGGGCCAGAGAGAGAGTGCAGAGGGAGATGCACTGGGACTCGCAAGCTCGCCTCTGCCCATTACAGTTTACAGAGATAAACAGAAAATGCAGCTTCGTGAACTAACCTCAAGCCCTGCTTGGCATCAATACCCAGGTTTAGGCTGTCAGTAAAAGCAGCACTGCCAGCTGTAGGCTGGGAGCAGCGATGTGACAGGATGGCTGCCTCTGATGGCAGGGCCCGAAAGCGGGAGAAAGCTACGGCGGAACGTGCTGGGCAGAGTGCTGGTCGTTACTCTCTGCTTGCCTCGCCCTTCCCCACGTTCTCTCTCTGATTCTCAAAACCACCGTGGGTCTACAAAGCTCTGAGCAATAAGAGGGTGCACAGATGGGATCTGACATAACTCAACCTCATAAGGGAACCAGGCTCCTCATTCACACTTTGACAGGTGCTAGAAGGGACCTTACGTGCCTCCCTCCCTTTCTCTGTCAAAGCGGGAAGTTTTCTACAGTATCCTGGGCACTTGGCCCAGATTAAGTGTTTCCGTTAACAGTAGTCTCGCTGCTCTTTGAGGTGACTCACTCCATTGCACTCAGCCACCCCTCTTTGCTCCTGCTTTTCTGTATGTGCCGGGCATGAGATGGATGGTTGGATGGATGGATGGATGGATGGATGGATGGATGGATGGATGGATGGATGGATGGATGGGAGAAATTAACTCTTTCTCACTGACATACAACTCGAGCTCAGCTTAGATTTGCGTTTCCAATCCCAGCAGCAATCCTTCGCTCAATCCTTTCTCACTTTTCTGCAAAGTCACCGACATCACTGCAATTGACTCTGACTCAGACTGGTGGGACTAGTTTTAGAAGAAAGGCTGCACCTTAATATTGCTGCTGCCTTCTTTTTCACTATGGTTCCTTTGAGAGCCACCATTCTTTCTGTGCCAATAAAAGTGTTTCCTTTCCCCATAATCATCCTTTACTCTACAAGAGATACTGTGTTCTTTCTGCTTTAGAAGTCTCTGTAGGAGCTTATTGTACATGTTCCCCGGGAGGTCTTCCGGTGAAGGTAACAGGCGTTTGTTTGGAAATCTATATCAAAACTGTGTATCAGGACAGGCAGATGGTCCTCAGTCTCCCCAGCCTGAGTTGGCTACCCTTCCTTCTCCAGGCCCCTTAACTTATTCACAGGAGTTGGATAAATATTCATCTCTTCTTTTTCAGCCAAAGGTCTTTTAGTAAAAAGTTTATAGTATGTTCATTAATTCCTGGCCCCTGTAAATGGTCTTAATCTATACATACAGTTAGAAGAAATAAAAATTCTGGGTGTGCTAGCCCATGAGAACAATTTGTTCAGATTCTCCTATCTGACCTTGATCTTATCCTGACTCTTGAACTGTCTTCTGGCTCTCTTGCCTAGAATATGACTTGGGTGTTTTTCTCTAACAGTGTCCTCAAATAACTGCCTGCGATTCACCTGCCTCACTGTATATCAGAGCAGAGTGGAAGACAAACTCTCTTCCCTTAGCCCTATCTTTGAGGATCCTGATCATCCAGATGAGATCCTCTTGTCCTTTGTCTAGGAAACAAGAATGGACTGAAATTCTATCCTGCAATCCAGAGCTTTCTTCATTATTTCTCTACTGTAAGTGAAAATGCAGATTAGGCCCAAAGTAGACTTTCTCTGCTAATATAAAGACAAAGCCTATCTCCTAGTAACATCCATTGGTCTTAGGTCTGCCTCATGGCACAGCACAGACATGTCATCCCTCAAGTATTAATTTGGCAAAGGGTGAGAGCCCAGGCAAATTCAGCCAAGCCTAAGGCAATTCATGTTTGCAATAACAAGTTGTTCAATAGCATTTCATCGTATGATGTAGTCTTCCAATGGAATTTAAAGACAACAAGGGTATTAAATGATTTGGAATTGGATAAAGGTGTTTTTCCACTGCACTGGTAGTCAGCAAGCACATCTCTGGCAGAAACACTTTGGGCTGATTGAATTTCCAAGTCTTGTCCCTCCCCGACTTCCCCAACATATTTGCAATGAGGAGAGGCCATATGACTATGACTAGTCCTGGGCAATGGGTTATAAGTCTAAGTAATGTATATCACTTGTGGACCAAAGCATCTAGGGGCTTGTGTAGAAGCTGCCTTGTGTGAGTGTTTATAAGAGCAAAAAATAGATCATTGTTGCATTACCTCGCTAAGATTTCAAGGTTAATTTGTTGGCACAGCACAGCCTAGCTCCCCATGACTGATAAATTATCTTTGTCACAGTGCTCAATAAAAATGGTCACTTGGTTTGGGTAATTGTACTTGAGTTCTGCAGGGCCCGACAGCACCCTTGCTGGATAAGAACCTCAGACCCTAGGAAGCTCTCTCTGAAAATGGAAATAAGAACAAGGGGAGACTATGTGGGCAGTTGCACTCTTTAGGGTTGTGTAGAACTATTTCATACTCAGGGTCCATATCGCAGACATCTCCTTCTAGCAGTAGCCTTGCCACATACTCTGGCTCGTCTCTGGACCTCTGGGACAAAATGCAGGCTTAGGAGAGAAATGTCATATTGCTAATGCAATAAGGGACCCAATAGCCTTCTCAGCAAGCCTTTGAGAAAGACCTTGTTATGCCATTTTGCAGATGAATTACTTAGAGACTTAGTCATAAATCTAAGGCTTAGAGATGTTATGTATCTTACCCTGGGTCACCTAATGGCAGAACTAAATGTCAAACCCAGGTAAGTCTGCTTCCAATTTAAATGCCACTACTATGGCAGAGTGAACACTTATGACATAGACCTGATAGCCTGCAAAACCTAAAGTATTTGCTATCCATCCCCTTAAAGGTATACGTAGTTTGCCATATCCTGAATTGAAAGCAAGAATATAGAACCTGTACTTCTTGAAGAACTCTGAAACACAAAATACATTTGTCAAGGGCTCCACACTAGTAAAATGCATTTAGTTTGTGGCAGACAGGTTAAATATGGTTTCTGGCAGAGAGAACATTTATTATCTTGTAATTTGCCTTTGATTAAGAAGAAAAACATAAAGCTTGTTCACACATGTTGCAATTAATAAAGATATAGTTCAACCCAATAATTTCTAGGTAGATTAGAGCGAGGGGAACTGTGTCCTGTGGACTAATGGTTTTTCCTTGTGGGAAAATGGTAATGGGAGTGTCACTCTACAATCCAAGGAGCAGCAGCAGTCCCATTGTGATCCCCACAGATAGGGCCCCATCAGCGCCAGGGGCCTGGAAGACTGCCTGCGCTTGGTCATCAAAGACTGGGACATCCCGAGAGGACACATTGTGCTTTACTCCATGTTGAAGGAGGTCGTAACTTCCACGACTCTGAAATTTTCTCTGGGTAACCACAAACAATTTGATGCTTTACTACAAAAAGCAGAGCATTCTGTTTTGTTTAAATTAAATGGTTCTTTGTAAACAGCATTCCATGGAGTCTTTTACTTCCCCTGTCTTTAATGTCTGCTTAATAAAATCACACATTCAATTATTTTAGAGAGCCAAGAACCAATAGGGGATTTGCTAACCCAGCGCTTAAAGCTTGGAAGTCCAATTTGCCTTGTCTTTCTTGTTGGCAGATGGGACCCAGGTTGAGACTGATGAAAGCTGTTGGCCATTTTAGACTCCTTTTGAAGAGCTGAGCGATCTGGCTCACCAAGCCTCATCTGTACCTGAATAGAATGAATTTCATTATTGACGCTACCTCAATGGACATTTCCCCAGGTTTTCATCTACTGTATCTCCAGACTCAGTACCTTTTTCAAATTGTTAATATACTAATATATGGAGTTCTGGTAATGTCCACTGTGATTTTTGTCTATATAAGAATTCTTAGCTGTCAGAAGGGAACGGGGTCGGGGGTTGGTGAAAACGGTGAAGGGATTAAACAACAAAAAAACCCCTGAGACACAGACAACAGCATGGTGATTACAAGAGGGAAAGGGGGTGGGGAGGAAGAGGAGGGTGAAGGAGGAGTAAATGGTGATGGAAGGAGACTTGACTTGGGGTGATGACCACACAGTACAACATACAGATGATGTATTAGAGAATTGTATTCCTGAAACTTATACAATTTTATTAACCCATGTCACCCCAGTAAATTCAGCTAAAAAGAAAAAAAAGAGAATTCTCAGAAATGCTGTAGATTAACCCATGACTAGCTGATCAACTATCCAGGAAGGACAGTCAGCGAGGCATGCCATAGAGTCTGTACCTTCTTTAAAGACGTGCAGCCTTCCTGCAACATGCATTTCACTTAAAGAAAATAGCTGCATTGCTATTGACACCTAGACAGACTTTTCCAAACAAAGACTGAAGAATATGAAGGGAAAAGAGTGAGTTCTGTGCAAGAGCCCCTTGGGCTAGGGGGTCCCTCTGTCAAAGTCCTCACTTCTAAGGCAGCTTTCTCCTTGCTCTCTTCTGCGGGCCAGATAACTCCATGGCTTCACCCCTTCCCACAGAGTGATGGTAACAGCCCTGCACTTTCTCTGTGGTTTTCCAGTGTCTTCTGCACATCTGTGCAAACTGTCCTTTTATTGGATGCCCCTCAAATTACTATAAATTGTGTAAGCCATGTATTTTCCCATGGGACCCTGACTGATCATTTATTAAGTACGTATTGCTTGCCAGACACTGTGTTAACAGCTTAATATTTATTATATGATTTAAACCTGACAAACCGACTCTGTAAGATAGATATTATTATTATCATTCTCTTTTTACAAATGAGGCAGCTTATGTTCAAGTTTTGGAGGCTTTACAGAGCTTACACAGCTAAAAGGTAGCAAACCTGACACTTGAATTCACTGCTATAGATTACAGAGTCCCTAGAGCTGACGATCTTAACCATTACCTCAATAATTTTCATCACATTATGGTTTTCTTGACAATGCCTTGTTCAATTGATGCTTAGCATTAGAAAAGTTTTCTGACTTATGATTTCACTTAATCATATCACAACAGTGAATCTGAAATTATTGTCTTATTACAGGTAGATAAATTGAAGCTGATATAAATTATTTTCTCGAAGATTCTACAAGATAAAATTTAACACAGCCAATTTTCATGCCTCTAAGTCTGACATTGTATATAACTATACAGTCATCCTTTATCAAATCATCCATTTTGAATGATAATTGGAATTGCATATGCTATAAAAATCATCATTATATATATGAATATATATTCATACTTAAACTCCCCTTACCCTCCGGGGTTATCATTTGTGTTGAAAGTGTGGTGTATGTTTATATGTATGAGATAGGGAGGTGAGGGGTTAGGAGAAAAAGTTAAGAGGCTGAATAAAATTAAATTTTCCATATGAGTTGGGAATTATTAGCTCCTTTCCTGGTCCTAGAGTATTACAAGTTAATTAATTTGAACCAAATTTAAAAAATAGAGATGGTGCTTGCTTCAGCAGCACATATACTAAAATTGGAAAAATACAGAGAAGATTTAGCATGGCCTCTGCACAAGAAAAAAATAAAAGAGTAGAGTTAAAGTGCTTTTTTTTGCTGCTGGGATTTGATTGGTGAAAAGCAATGTTTCAGCCAGGTTGTCAACTAATCTCTGTCTAATGCTTGGCTTCCTACAGTTCACTCCATCCCAAGTCAAGAGTCTGGCCAAGATCACTGCTGGAGACACACAGATTCCTCATTCCATGTTTAATTGGCCTTCTATAAAGATAAACAGGTAGCAAGCATGAAAACGCTCCTAGCTACTTCCTCTAGCCCTAAGGCAGGGAACACCATTGAAACTCAGCCTAAAAAGAAAATTTCTTCAGTAATGGGTGGAGGATGAGCTTGGCCATTCTGTCAGAATTTCTAAGCCAGATTTTATTCAATGTATCTTTCAGGCAGGCTGATTCTCAATGGGAATTAATATCTCAACAATGAGGCATTGAGAGTATAGGCCTTGGGATCAGGAAGGCCTGCAATATTATCTATGTGAATTTGGGGAAATCATTCATCTTCTCCAGGCCTCAGTTTTTCCATATATAAAATAAAGATGTTAATAATAGCCCCTATCATATAAAGGTGCCATACTTATAGAGCTAATAATGCCTATAGACCTTTTCTCCCCAAACATGACACAGATTAAATAAATAGTACAGGTATCATTATTATTATTATTATTCAGCCATCTTTAAATACTACAGTGGGATGGCACAGTCTCTAATTTGAAGTTCCTAACCTGGCAGTAGATCCTGGAAACTAATTTGGGTGATGAGAGTATCAGTAATATTAGAGCTGATACAGCAGTCATAACTAAAAAAAGAACCGGTGTTGGGCATTGATTGGTTGCTCAAGGGCAAAGAAAACACAGCCTCTATAGTGACACCTAGAGGTCCATGGAGAATCCTGGAATTCAGCAATAATGACCTTACTCATCCTTGGGTCCAAAGCCTACCCCATGGAACATCTTGCCTTTATAAGATGACATTGAGAAAAATACAACCCTTTGACATTTATCTTATAAAATCAAAGGACCAGATGTCATCTTTGGTGATTTGTGCTTATTTGTAAATGTCCCTGA
This sequence comes from Miniopterus natalensis, assembly GCF_054644295.1. Classification (NCBI taxonomy): domain Eukaryota; kingdom Metazoa; phylum Chordata; class Mammalia; order Chiroptera; family Miniopteridae; genus Miniopterus; species Miniopterus natalensis. The sequence continues at coordinate 57,642,306 of NC_142091.1, read as the reverse complement.
ATATAGGACATGTACTATTGATTTTCAACCGGCAGTTACACAACAGCTTCTGAAGTCTGACCTTGGATTATCTGGGCTGCACATGAAAAAATCCTTGGATTTTTAATCAAAACACGACTCTATCCAGGCACAGAGAGGAGGGGGCTGAGTAGGATGTGAGGACAGCTTCAAAGATCTGTGGTTAGTTAATAGCTTTCTTAAACATTTCCTTAACAAGGCAGATAAGAAGAGAGCCTTCTAATTAGAAAGCTGGAACTGTGGGATAACACAGCTGTAGAGAACCTTAGTCCAACCCCTAATTTTACAGAGGAGTAATGGGCCCAGAAGGATGGGTCAGCGATAGAGATGAGCCAAATCTGCAAATCATCTCTCCAGACTTCAGGTTTGGTCATTATCAGTTTAAAATCTGATATTAGTTCTCTCGAGTCTCTAAGGTACCGTACCACTGGGGTATATAATGTAAGACTATCAATCAGTAACTTTCATAGAACAGCGGTTAAAAGCATGAGCATTGGCATCAAGCAAACCTGGGTTCCAGTCTTGGTTCTATTCAACTTAATTTCCTTCAACTGTGAAGAGGTTAATCGTCGTTTGCATCTTCTTATTTCTGTAACCACTAAATGACATAATGAAGATTAATAATTTAGTACAGTGCCTAGCACAAACTAAACACCAATAAATAGTACTTTAACGTATTGTTTGTTTCAATAAGTAATCATTGTTACAAATACCAGAAAACTCTCCAAACTTGTTTGAGCATAAAATAAATGTATTAAAATATATTGCGTAGCTTACTGGGTTCCTAGAATGTCGAAAGGACAAGGTTTTGAGGCTATGCAGTAGGAATAGTGTTCAAAATCATGTCCCAGAATTGATGCTGTGGTGACACTAGGGATTGACCCTAAACTTTGCATAGCTAGTTCCATGGCTGCTGGACTCTGGAGGCCACGTCTGAAACCTCCGCAGTTTCCACTAGGAATGGATGTACACGTGCCACCCTCAGCAAACTGTTTCTGCATAGGGCCTGCTTTTTCACATCACTAGCTTTAGCTGGTTGTAAAACATACATAATAGAAGAGTTAGCACTTTTTAGTATACAGTTCTGTGGCATTAAGTCCATTCGCATTGTTGCAAATCACTAGATATTGATGCAAAATAATTTGACATGAATGTATGTTTATGGTAGAAGCCTCTCTATCTGGTTTCTATAAAGGGGCTTGGGGTCTCATAGGTACTGAGTTCCATAAATGTAGGAAGAGTCCAAAGACTTGGTGCATTCAGATGAAAGAAAAGTATCTACAGTCCACCCTTTTTTGGCCCAATATAAAGTTACACACTTCGATGATATTTAAATTTAAAACCAGAACAACAGTGACAAATGCTTTTGCCCAACATAATGCAATTACTCTACAAACAAAATAATATGCTCATTGCTTCTTCCTTAAAAAGTAGGAAAGTGGCCCGGCCGGGCGTGGCTCAGCGGTTGAGCATCGACCTGGGATCCAGGCGATTGGGGTTCGATTCCCGGTCAGGGCACATGCCCGGGTTGCGGGCTGCAGCCGATCAATGACTCTCTCATCATTTATGTTTCTATCTCTCTCTCCCTTTCCTTTCCTCTCTCTGAAATCAATAAAGATATATTAAAAAAAAAAAAAGTAGGAAAGTGTAATATTTATAGATGATGTCTCATTAGGAGGCAGTTAAGTTCCATGTGGTAGCTGATCCAGCCTGTCGTGTAAGCACCTCTTCCATGACTTCGGTACCCAGCCAATCCAATGGTATTTGAGATCCCTTTGGAAAGTTATTTCCATATGAAGTGGGACCCAACATTTGATCAGGTTCCTTTTAATACTGTGATTAAGAGGAGGACTTTGGAGCCAGAGATGCCTAGGGAAGACTCCAGCTCTATTATATTCTTGCTTTCTGACCCTGGAAAACCAACTAACTCTCCTTGCCTCCTTGATTTTTTTCATTTGTAATTATCTATTCCCTATCTTCTTAAAAAGACTAAATGAATTAATATAGGTAAAGTGCTTGGAAAACTGCTTGGCATAAAATAAGCTCTAACATGTATTTGCTGACCTGTTACGCCACCCATTCTGCTTCTGGTTCTGTGATGATCCCTTGATATTCTCTAAGTTATGGAGTAAATTGCAATGTTAACAACCCACAACACATTCGGCATAAAATAGTAGGGCAAAGTAAGAGGAACACAGATGAAATTTATTTAAGGTAAATAAACAGTAAGAGAGTAAGTATGGGGAGATCTGATGGTTCTTAGGGTCATGGCAGGTATTTATTCTTTCTGACTTTACTACCAAGCCCATGTTTCCTTTAAATTAATCATGCATACTAAATATTTCAATAAAATATGATTTGGTTATAGTTGATTCAAGGCCTTTATACTATGGTTAAAATTTTTAAAAAATATACTTTTATTGATTTCAGAGAGAGAAAAGGAGACCGTGCGCGCGAGAGAGATAGAAACATCAATGATGAGAGAATCATTAATTGGCTGCCTCCTGCATGCCCGCTTCCAGGGATAAAGCCACAACCCGGGCATGTGCCCTGACTGGGAATTGAATCGCCATCTCCTGGATCCTAGGTCGATGCTCAACCGCTGAGCCACGCCAGCCAGGTATGTGGTTAAAATTTTACCCTAAATTCTAGCTCTAAGGGTTGAGAAATATTTAGAAGGTGATTAATGGCTGGAAAGATGTAGGTGACCCCACTAGCTTCTTTGACAGTGGGCACTCAAGTTACATTGCATTATTTAATATTGTGTGCAATTGGGAGAAAGGAGGCCCTGATGTGATTTATGATCCATCTCTGTGCAGAACGCACAGTTGTTCTGTGAATGAATTTTGCTGGTTTAGTGAGCCCTCATTTTTTTTCAAACCTCAGAAATTCCCATTTATGTGAGTAATTGAGAAATAATCTAATAGAAAAGAAATTCTTTCTGCCATTCTTCAGGAAGATTTCAGTTTAAATTTTTATAAAGAGGATGGAAGTAAGTTTGGAAATCCTCCATGGAAGCAGTAAAAGTATGTTTTCAGTTACCCAGGATTTCTGGATACACACATGTAAATAATTTCCAAAAGAGGCATCTAGACTAAGGGGGTGTTAAACAAGGGAACTTATTTAAATTTCACCTAGGATGCATTATTATTATTGTTGTTGTTGTTATTATTATTATCATTATTATTTTACACACCATCTCTACTTGCCAAAATGTTAGGGGTGACTTAGAATCTTATATATCCTGAGTTTTCTTAGACTACTCAACCCCAAATCCAGGGTAAAAAGCTGAATCCTATTAACACTAATCATTCAAGTTCAGTTAGTTCTTGTTACTACTAATGCCAAATGCCACCCTTTAGTAATATCTTCAGTTAGAGATCCCAGGCTGTTTCTCACATATGTTTCCAAATATAAAGTATCTTAAAATGTGGATTCCACAGTTGTCCCACAGGTGGTGGGATGAGGCCTCTGCAAAAACTGTGGTTGCTGAGTTGTCTCCTCTTGTGGATTCCTAATACTCCTGTACTCATATCTGAAAATCTCGTTTATTTTAGCTATTTTATGTGTGAGCTTGATGGCTTCCCTCCTGGGTGAGACTTTCAGGGTTGGTTACAGGATACTTGGATCCCTTCTTGGAAACTCCGTAAGGGTTAAATTCAAATGGTATCCCTTCTAGTTCCTTTTATTTTTCTATTCAAAGTTCTTCTTTTTTAGGGGTGGCACAACTACTTTTTCACTATTTCACATTGTTTGAGACCCTGAGGATGGTGCCCAATGAAACGTATCCTGACTACCAGAAGGGCGAGAGAGAGTAATTATTATTCTCATGGGTATTTTGGTATGCTTTTTTGACTGGGAGGAAAAGTGATGAAAGAAATACAGCCAGTGCTTTGAATTGTTCAAAATTAATAGTGTATCTATTAATTTCAGAAAAAGGAAGGGAGAGTGAGAGAGAGAGAAACATCAATTATGAGAATCATTGGTTGGCTGCCTCTTGCATGTCCCCTACTGGGGATTGTGCCTGAAACCCGGGCCCCAGGCATGTGCCCTGACCAGGAATCAAACGACAATCTCCCGGATCATGGGTGAATGCTCAACCGCTTAGCCACACTGGCCTGGCCAGTGTATCTTATTTATTACCTTTCCCTATAGGGTATCCCACCAACTGTCATGTCTACTATGGTTAAAATGGTAAAAAAAAAAAAAAGATTGCAATTCTAGCTTTTGGTAATTTGCTTATTTGTGCTATATATTGGGAAAATGATTAATTCGCCAACATTTTGACAACGGAGAGGCAAACTAGCAGAGAAATACCCCTCCCCCACCTCAATCTGCTGTGTCTTCAACTGCTTCCCTTGATTTTGGCCATGCTGGCAGTAATTGGCAAAAGTCAAGGGCTATCTTGATTATTTCCTCTAAGTTTGATTTTTCTTGCAGTTTTATTACATATGTATAAAATGCAACCACTGTTTTATAAGGTTGATTTTGTTACAGCTTTACTAGACTGCAAAATACATCAGGGATAGAGAGTAAAAGATGTTGGTTTTCCTGAGGATTAATAATGACATCAAATTTCAAAAACTAGCCCAGGATATCTTAGAGAGCCCAAATTTTAATTATATTAATTACTTCAAAATTGGGAAAATGTGATGTGATGGAAAAACTCATTAGTTTTATAATCAGAAAATCTTGAATTTCTATTCCCATTCCCTTAATTTAATGGCTCTGTAACCCTAGATAGGTCTGTTACTAAATCTTCCTAGACCTTACTTTTGTTATCTGTAAAATGAACATAATTATACCTGTCTTATAATTCAAGATCTTTAAAATATTTTTGTCTGCCGAATATAGCTGGTTTACTCCCAGCTCTTTCTCTATTTGGTAACAGATCCCACTACCTTGGCCAAAGTTTGGCATAGGACCATACAAACACCAATCAGGTATCGTTCTTCACTCCTCTTGCCTAGGGAAACAGAGCCGGCCATGCTTGTAGCAGAGCCATGCAGTGGTGGGATTCCCAGGTGAACCCATGATGTCCCGCTGACCATGAGATCCCGGGGTTCCACTGTAGCCGGTCCCCTTAGAGGCCTAGATACTATATTATTTTTGGATTCTGTGAACTGTCATAATATTCATTCCATAACCCATTTCAGTTTAAATTTACTCAGAAATGGTTTCTGTGTGTTACACTCAGAGATCTTAACTGGAGCCCTTCCTTGTCACATGCCTCTGCAGTACCCTTTGCCCTTGTCTTTATAACACACGTCACGCTTGTAATTAATTGTTCAACATTTGTTTCCCTTACCAGAGAGTAAATTCTATAAAAACAAGGAACAGTGGTTGCCTTGTCCCTCTGTTTCCCAGAGCTTATTAGCACAGTTCCTGACTCGTAGAAATAGTTAATCGGTGGCTGAATAAAGGGTTTATATGAGGTGGTTCTCACAGTGCTTCCTCCTTTTTCTACCATCCCCTTTCCATATTTTTCTAACACCAGAAGCACATCTCTTTGAAAATGCAAATACTGTAAGACCCCTGTGTCCTTGCCCTTCAAATTCATGCACATATGTTTCTCCTCTGCCCACCTCCCCATTTATTGATTCGATAGAGCACTTTCACTTCAGCAACGAAAACAGACTCAGAATATGCTTTGAGAGTAAAGCAAGAAAGAGCTGGTGTCCCTCCTAAGGGAATGTGGCAGAAATGCCTCACATTCAGTTAGCGCACGGAGGATTTTTAAGAATAGACATGGTTTCTGCCGTAGCCTTGCCCTCTGCTTTATCTTTTCCTGTGGCCATTGCTGTGGTGCTGGGAAGACTGGCCCAAGCTGTACTGCCAAGGAGGTCTTATGAGAAGGTGAATGTACCAGGGCCATATGGGGATTGAACCCGTGACCCAGTCCTTATTAGCAGCTCTACCCAGCAGAACTGACTCTAAGGTGGTTGCTGAATTTCTCTCAGATAAATCCTGCTGTCCTAACCCCAAGGTCATGTGTCTAACCCAATAAGGATGGTTAACTTGAAAAAGTCTTTATGCCATTTTTAGAATACCTGGAACAGAACAACCTCGGCATTGGTCAGTGTCAGTAAAGGGCATTTAGTTTCTAAGAAAATGAACACATTGCTATTCTGGGGAACCCACAAGACAATGCTATGGGTGTGGGTGTTTTTTAAATTCTTGATCATGGAGGGTGGTTTTGCAGTACAGTTGTTGGACCATAGAAACAGCCCTCTAGCTTAGTATGTAGCCAAAATTGAACAAAATGCTCTACAAATATACAGGGAATTTAGGGCTACCCACAGAGAAGCTTGCTATTTTAAGAAAAAGAAGATATTTGTGGCTTAATGCCTATTATATAGCAGATACTCAATTATACATGTTCACTTACAGTATTGTTATTCTTTACAGATGTTATTGCCCCCATTTTATAGAAGAGTAAACTGAGGCTTAGAGAGATTTAAATAATGTGTTCAGGGCCACCCAATAGAGTATGCACACTGGTCATCTATTTCTGTCTTAGGAATTCTTCCCTTCCTGTCAACAGTGCTGAACTTTCTTTGTTAACCTGTTACCCTTGGTCTCTATAAATTAATAGTGGTATTTGAAGTGATTGAGATTCTGCTTTGAAATTAATCTTAGCTGCCATAGGTACACAATATAGTTGCCTTTCCCATTAGCCAGTTCTGAATATTAATATTTCATCGAAATTTTATTTCACTTCTTTCAGCTTCCTTCCAATGTGGCAGGTGTTTTTAGTTTGTTTTGTTTTTTGTTTGTTTGTTTGTTTGTTTGTTTTCAGGGCTCCACCTTTCTTCAGTAGGTCTGAATATGTTCCTTCTGTAAACTCTTTGTGAAACTGATTAATTTGCATTTTCATTAAGACCTCTCTCCTACCCCTACCCCTGTCCCAGCTCCAAAGATTTTGAAGTGGGAGATCCTAGAACACAGACAGAGAAACACTGTGCTCAGGGGAGAAGGTTATGCTGTTTCTCTCACTACATTTAATTTGGAAGCTGGAGTTAAGGGAAGTTGATGTTTTGAAGACATAAGGATTTTGTTTAAATCCTGGCTCTCTCATTTTTAGCTGCATAAACTTGGGCCACTTATTTGATTTCTCAAAGCATCAATTTCCTCATTTGTAAAATAGGCATACTAATAGCACCTGCTTTATAAGGTTGTTATGAGGGTAAATGAGAGTCGGTTCTGGTACTGAACAAACATTCAACACAATTTTTCTTAAAATTTCTTATAAATGTTGTGCTTCATGATACAGGATAATTCTATAGTAAATCCAGTAAGAAAATACAGATTAAGTTAGAAAAAGTTTGGAAAATACATGAATGAGTTATTCTTGGCTATTAGAATTCTAGTCATTCCAACAAATATTTGTTACGTGTCCACTCCTCTGCTCAGCGAGGCACTGTGCCAAGCGTGCCCCTGTTTTGGGCACAGTTACACCTGTGGCCCGATGCACTTCTCTCGTTTATTTTGTTGGAGACGAAAGAACGGATTGAGAAAAATCATGACTCTGACCTTTCACGGACACATTTGGGAATGCTTGTTCTCCATTTCCAAGGCATTAAAATATGAGTAGACTACTACTAAGTAAATATATCCCTTATTTGCTCCAAGCAGAAAACTAACACAGCCCGCGCAGGTTGGCCTCAATTTGGAACTCACTCCAGGAATGGACAGACCGTCATCCTGACTGTTCTCCCTCCTCCCTCCTTTGGTCTGACTTCAACTGTCTGAGTTAAATGAAGCCAATTTATTTGGTGAGGATTTTAATAACATATTAATTATGAGCAGATTGGAATCTAATCACAGCTCCCTGAGACTGGCAGATATTGGACTATTTATATGTGCTCTCCGCCCTTTCGGTCTGACCTACTTTGACAGTTCAATTAAACCAATCGACTTTTGGAGTTTGTTTATGAAATGGCTGGGGAACACTGACAATTGGGGTGTTTGGCATTTGTACAACACACTATTTAACAGTTCCCCTCAGTGTCTTTCTTGAGTCCAGGAAGATGTCACTCTCTAACCTGTTAAGCAAACCGCAGCTGAGTCACAAATGGAGAAACGAGGCGTGTTAGTCGTTGTCTGCAGCTCACTCAGAGCACACATATAGCACACACTGAATTTCCTCACGGAGAGAAAATGTGCTCTTTCCGCATGCAACTGGGCTGCTGTCAGCCTGTACTGCTTAATTTCATAGAACTTGAGTGGGATTAGTTCATGTGATTAATTGCTTAAGTACTTATCTTGTCCATCACTCATTCATCTAACAATTATTTACTGAGCACCTACTATGCCTCAGTTGCTGTAATAGACTCAGGATAAACAGCAAAACACAGAAAGAATTCTTTCTCAAAAAGGGCTAGTCTGACATTAAGCAAATCATCAGGCCAATGATTTACTAAGTACAATAGCCATATGTGCTATCAAGGAAAAATTAATCACTTCTTTTATTTAGAAGTTTTTAGCTATTACATCCTTCTGTTATTAATATTTCCCCATCCTGCAGCATACACATATCCCAGGATTCTGTTGTTTGAGCCACACTGTTATACTTAGTACAGGTAGAACGTATGAAAAATGCATTTTCAAACTTTAAAAAAATTATTTTTAGGTGAATGATAATTTGTATGCAACGCTGTTGTTCAGAGCTGGTATATAATTACATGCCTTTTCACTGCTAGCGGAAACATCAACAGTTGTTAATCTTACCGCTAGCTCTTCACAGTCTTTGTTACCTCTTGTTGCCGTCTTGTGTTGGCTCCTGTCTTCTGGATTTAAATCTTAGGTCCCTGCGCAGACCCTAGGCCCCTTGAGGGCAGGGTCCAAATCTGGTTCATTACTGTGCTGCTGGGCAGATCTAGGCTTCAATCTGTGCTTGCTTAATATGCTTTGATTTTTGGATGGGTTTCTTCCTATTTCTAGCTTATCAGTGGCTGAACATCTGCCAGTGGTCAGGATCGTTGTCACGCCATCAGTTAATCAGGCAGTGTGGCTATTGTTGATTAGTCCATAGTTCAAGGTTGCAAAACTGGATGCAAATCTTAAAATGTAGTGGAATCTGGCCTTTCTGGCTCTATGATTTCTCAGGTGAATTACCAAAGTGGAATTTTGTTAAATAAGGCCACTAACCTCATACTGCTCGTCAATACAAAGGCATGTTGGCTTTAGACCCACCCACTGCCAAGGGAAACAAAGGAATGCAGGGGTGACAGGTCCTAGGTGTGGACAGGCGTAACTCTTTACCAGAGAATAGTAAATCTCGGTAAATATGAAGACTTGGGATGTGGAAATGTGGTTGGAATCTGATTCCATACTTCTCAATATAAAATGTGAAATCTTCAAATCTAGTTGAGAAAAGAAGCTATCATTGCCAGTCACACCTAGGCTCTGATAATCTTTGCTTCCCTATTGGTGTCAGATATTTGTCCTACTAATCTGTTATATCCTCAAAGACATTTCCCTGTTTCTTCCTGTAAATGGATTTACACTTGCTTTATTTTATTTCATTCAAATCCAGTTTGTAAAGGGTTTGTCTTAACTTTCTAATTGAGGTAGACAGAAGCAGATCAATTTCTGCACTTACCTCCTACTTATAGGCACCTAGTGAGAGGCAGTGTATTAGAAAGGATAAGAGCTGGCACTTGCTAATGCCAACATTTCTGGCTTTGCATCCCAGCTTTTTGCTCCTATCAGCCTGTTTACACTGGGAAGGTGGTTAAGTTACATGTGCCTCCATACTTAGTTCATTGGGTTGTTCTGAGGATTACATGAGCTAATACATGTAAAGCATTTAGAAGGGCTCATGAGGAGCTCAGGGCCTATTAGCCACTATTGTTATTACCAGCATTGCTATTATTGTGCAATAGATATTCAGGGGGCGGAATTTTGAGGGTATAACTTCCAAGAACAAAGAAACAGCCAGATCCTGCTCTCCATTTACCTCCTCTCCCGGCAGAGTTCTGGACAGAGAGAAATGTATACACGGGACGAAAGAAGACTGAATGATGTTCAGTCGGAGCTCAGTATGCCCCAACTAGGGCTCTCTGGTTAGAGCTGTGTTGTAAAATAAAGTTTAAATATTTACTCTTTTTCCTTCTCTCCAAGAAGGAGAAAAAAATGAAGATAGATATTAGGAGTAACACATACTTCGGGGCGGCTCCGAAGACAAAGAACGAGAGCGAGAGGGAGAAAGAAAGAGAGAAACAGAGATGCCCAGGGATGGAGGTTAGAAGAGAAACTGGGTCTGCTCGCCACCAGAACAGTAAGCAGTGACGGGCCTAAGCCAAAGCTGCCCGCTAAAAGAGGGCCCAGCACCGGGTTATAAGCAGTAGCAACTTTTAATTTTTATAATTACTGTGGAGAGGACAGAAGCAGAAGTGCAGAAGTGTGGGGAAAGGATACACAAATATTCCTTTAGCTACGCTCTGTTCAGGACTCCTTGCCAAATCCTGTGCAGGTGCTGTAGCCTAGGGATTTGCCATCTAGTGTAAACGGTGGAGGAACCCCATAATTCACTCTTCCATAAAGGGGCTGAGTGAGGGAAAATCAGGGGGAACCGCAGAGGCCCTCTGGGCAGAGCCTCAGCTTGGGCAGTTTAGGAAGCTGTCCTGGAGGAGGTGGCATTAGCCAGAGTTTGCTACGCGCTTGCTTTGTGCAAGCACTATGTTGTGTTACCCGTACATCACCCCACTTTATTCTCACGGTTACCACATGAGGTGAAACTCTTTCCCCCCAGCTTACAAGTGACAGAGTGAGGCTTAGAGAGGTGAGAGAATTTCCAAGGTCTTCAAGCAGTAACTGCCTGGATCGGAACCCAGCTCCAAGCCAGGGTGCCCGGCCCCCGAGTGGGAGCGCTTCGCCTCCATTCCACCTTCTTCTGCTTTGCTGTAGTGTTTCCTACCGGGAGACAGGAAGGGTCCAATCAAAGGAATAAGGGAACGTGCTAAACAATGGATATTTCAGTTTGTTCTGTAGTTCATCGTGGTTAGTGAACATTTTGTATAGGGCCTGAGGCTGGCAATGGAGATAGTAAGTTATAAGCCATCGCCACTTCCACTAAGGATTCGAGCCCTCGCTGGGGACAGGGCATTGAATAAATGCTGCCAGGTGAATCGTGCCAAGAGCAAGCAGGGAATATTTAATCCATGACTATTTATTAGGCACCTACCGGGCGCTAAATTAATGGGGTTATAAAGATGAATAAAATTCCCATTTCTACAATATTTTGGTAATTTATGAGGTGGGATAATAAATGTATATAAACAACTATAATAGAAGGCAGGATGTAATAAGCCCTAGAAGAGAGGATTAGAAAAAATGGGGCTGGTCGAGGACATAGGACTAAGAGATGCGGGAAAATCACCCACTGTGCACCGAGCACCTATTAAGTGCCAGCGCTGTGCTTCAGAGCTGCACTTGACACGGCAGTTGAGTAGAAATTTGCTGCCTCTGGGTCGGGTACGTCAACTTGTTACAGAGCAGAGCGGTACTGGAGACATATTATCACCCCATGCCTGGCCGCGTGCCTAACTGGACCCAGTGATCTGCATGGGGTCTGGAGCCTCCAGGCAAAGAATTTATGAACTTCAGCCCATTAATTTGTGGGGGTCAGAAATACATGAACATGTATGGAGACCTATAGAGGTGGAGAAATGACGACACAAGTACAGAAGGCTCAGGAGAGAACTCATTCAGCCTAAGCAAAGGAACGGTTTAGCTCAGTGAGCCAGAGTCCACGATAGAGCCCGAGGGTCCTGTGGGAAAAGTGGCTTTAAGAATAAGTGCATCAATGTGGGGAAAGGGGCACATTTCTAATACTTTTAACAATAAAGATAAATTTAAAAAGAGGTATACTGTTTTTGTACATGAAACCAGTCAGAATCAGCCATCTGAGTAGTGTGTATGCTTCCTAGGAGAGGGAAGCATTGTATCTATAAATATTAAAATATGTGTAACACCTAGATGCTCAAGCCAGCTGGCTGGGGAAAACTGAGCAGCACAGTGAGATCCAGGAAAAAAAGGCGAGCGGTGTGCTCAAGTAGATTGGAGGGAGGTGAGCTTCGGAGGTGCCATGATTAGAAGTGACATTGGGAACGTTAGTGTCCTGAAAATGGGTAATCGCATGAGTAGGTGCCATGATGATGGGACATTTCATTCCAGAGGAAAGCACACAGCAATGCTGAAAGAGAAGATGCAAGAAGGAGCCTGGGCGGAGCACTGGAAGTAGCATGACTGACCATCACCATTTGCCTAGGACTGAGGCATTTTTCAGGATGGGGGACTTCTGTGCTAAATTGGGAGAGTCCTGGGAAAATTGGGTCAAGTTGATTGCCCTAACCAGAGGGATTTGTAAATATGTGTGATACTAGTGGAAACCTTCTAAGATTTTATAAGAGGTAGATGACCTCGAACAACTGAGGGACAGAGGTATGGCTGAGAGAAGATATCAAACCAATGAAAGCCAGATACACATGAAGTGTGACTTCATTTTTATAGTGTGAAATATAGGATTACTGAGTTTCAAACACAACCTACCTTCGATTTTCCTCTTTCCAAATCTGAAAGTTGGTCCAGTGCTTGGGCTGAGGATGCAGTTGTGTGGGACCAGAGCTGATGCACAGGATCGTTACCTGCCCGTGAAAAGTGCTGATTGAGAAAGCAGGCCAAGCCAGAATTGGTGAGGAAGAGTAGAAGCCCAGGTGTTCCTGTGGGTGAGGATGAGGTGGGTGAATCTGAAGCTGCCCAACCTGTGGATTCAAGACTGAGGTCACAGAGATATGACCTTGAGCTAGAGAAGCGAGATGAAGAGCAAACAGGTAGAAACCAATTGTCATAGGAGGGAGGGTGTGTCATGGGAAGTGTGCTGATAAATTATAGTATGCCAGTTATTATTTAAGTCTCCTTTTATAGTCCAGCAATGGATGGTACATGAATAGGGTACCCTGATTTAAGGAGCCAGAGGAAGGGGTTCAAATTGAGTCTGCTTTGGGAGAAAATTCTACACATGTTAGCACAATGTTGGGCAGACACTAGGCCCTTGGTAAGTAATGACTTTCTCTGTTCATTCTTCCTGAATATGTGGGGGAGCATAACAGGATTCTAAATTAGATGCCTTGCAACTCGTTGATTAGATTCTAGTCCATTCTTGATGCTGCTTCTAGAACTATCATCTTCCAAAAATATTATATCTACTTCTAAAAACTAGTAGGTATTAATTGGTGTTTAAAAAGTAAGATTCACTAAAAAAACCAAACAGGTAAAAAAAAGAAGAGAGAGAGTAAAATGGTGACCATCAGAGGATGGGGGGCCGGGTAAGAAAAAAACGATTAATAGTGTTCTTTAAGGATACAAATTTATATCAAGTGGTAAAAAAGCCATGGAGATCTAATGCACAGTATATGGAATATAGACAATAATATTGTGCTATAATTATGTAATGTGATAAATATCACTGCAATGGCAATCATATTACAATATACAAATATAGCAAAGCAATGTTATATGCCTTACATTTATACAATGTTATAATTTAATAAAAATTGAACTTAATGTAATTTTTAATATGAGAAAAAATAAGATTAAAAATTCATAGCATTCAAGCTTTTTAAGACTTGACCTCAGTCATTAAGAGTGAATCCAGCCACCCCTGTCATTCATCAGATATACCAACTCTCTCCTACTTTAAAAATAAAAACCCCTGTCCTGTATTTAAAACATCCCATTTTTGAGAAAGAACAGACAAGAATGAAACAAGGAAAAACAAACATGAAAGAATAAACTTCATGAATAATATGCAACATCTACATGAAGAAAAACAAAAATACTACTGGGGGACCCAAAACACAAACATAAAATGAAATACCATATCCTTGGAAGAACTCACATAATAATGCTACAATTCATATTGTTAATTTTTTCTATAAATTGAATATTATATCAATACCAATTTTCTACATTGTCTTCTTATAGGAAAAATTTGATATGAGAAAAATAAACAAACAACAATGTCCAGGACATCATTGGCTTGACTGGGGGAGGGTATGGTCCTACTACACATTAAAACATATTATAAACCTAGAATAATTAAAACAGTATAATACACATTAGACCAATCAATGGAATATCATAGACATTCCAGAAATACTACCAAGTATACATGAGGTTTTAACTATGGGGTAAATGTCACATTGGTAAGGAACTGACTGATTGATTATTCAATAAATGTTGGAATGTATGGGCAGTTACCTGTAAAATAATATAATTGGATTCATAGTTCACACTTAAATAAACTACAGATTTAAACATGAAATATGACCTGCTGAAAATATTGGTCAAATACATAGAGAATCATTTTAAAAATCCTTTTCTTATATGACACAAAATCCAGACATGAAGGAAAAATAAATAAATTCCACCAGAAAGGTGGTTGAAATTTATATTTAAAAAACACAATGAGTAAAGTCATAAGACAAACATGAAACTCTGAGAAGCATTGCTAATATCATCACTGAAAGATGGCTTCAAGCTCTTTAAATCTGTAAGAAAATGCAACTGGCTTTTAAACATATAAAAATTTGTTTGACATCACACATCATAAAAGTAATGTAAACCAAAACTACATTAGTCTTCATATTTACCTCTCAGATTGGCAAAGGTCAAAAAGTTTGACAAGCCTTTTCATAATTCCCTAGCAGAAGGTAACCTGGTAAAACCTGTACAAAAAAAATAAAAAATAAAAATAAAATTTGATAGAGATTTGGCAATCTCTATCAAATTCCATTGTTTAAGATTGCAGAGGTCTAACAGAGTCTATGTAGAATCCTGTTCCAGCTCATTTATGCCTTTCGTTTATTTTTGTTGGAAATTTAACATAAAGAATCAGATAATTTCAGGAATGGTAGCGATTCTTTTATGGATGAATTCCCTTTGTAACAACCTCACTACTCTCTAAAGCAGCTTGTTCAGTGCTTTTTAACTGTTAAAATTTTCTCCCTCAAGTTGACCTCAAATGATCTGGCCTTCATCCTGCCCTCTGAAGTTCTCACCTGAGCCTTCAAGGCCCTAAACAACCCATTCCCTGGTCTCTAATTATTCATTGCCCAAGTGGGAGCCCCTATTCCCCTGCCTCTGCCAAAGCCCAGTGGACCACTTTGAATTTCCTTACTGCTGGCTTATTTCACTAAAGGTTTAAAAGATGTTCTAGAAAACATCTTTCCTACCACATTGTGCTCCCCTGCTCACGTTTTGTGGCCACACTCTTCAAAAATCGTTATTTCTTTTGGAAATAAATTCATCAATTCATCATAAGCCTCTTGCAATATACCTCCAGCCCATGACACTTTTGGACTTACATCTATTTATAGGTGGACTAGAAATAGACAGCAATTTACACCCAATTAGATGTGGAGGGAAATCTGGGGTTGCAAGAAAATTTCCATTCACTCAGTAGGCAGAGTCTGCTTGATGGCTGAGTAACTCATGTAACTGCCATTTGTTAAGATTTCACCTTATTTAATTTCCACTCAGACACTCCTAATTTGCACAGAGCTTAGGGAATGACTTAAGACAGGGTAATTAATTGGAGCATAGCATCTTTGAGGGGAAAAAGGCAAAACTATTTACTTCTTTCCTTTTCTTTTTAAAAAATGTCTGAATAATGAGACAATATTCTTCTCCTTTTACCCACCCCACCCCCCCAAAGACTGCAATATTCTTATTAAATTAAAATCACTGAGGATATGTCTTCCCTTCTAAGAAAATGTGATCCAAATAATAAGTTGTGTATACTTTGGTCACCCTTAAGAATCATAAATTAGTTTCAACCTGGGCTGGGTAATAAGAGCTTATGGCTTTGGGGAATGGGAGAAAAGGCAGGTAATAGTCAATGGGAGACTTTGATTGTATAGAGTCTAATCACTTCTGTTCAAAAAATTCCCATCTAAAATGAGATTGTTTAATCTCTAAGCTTCCACAGGAACTTAAAGTGATTAGTTCAAATGAATCAAAATTGCTGCTAAGAATTGATTATTATGAGGAGAAATCTACAGAGGCTTAGATTAAATTAATGCAACGGATGCTGTTATTTAGCTCAAACAGAGAAGGGGAACATTTATTTAACCCAACAGTTTCAGATGGAATGATGCATGTGTGTATCATGTGCATTATTAGTTTGGGAAGAATTAAAGTGGAAAAAGAATTGCTCGAATGGCACTGAACCTAGTTTCATCACCCCAAACACATCTTAAAATCTCGTAGTGCCTTTCAAATTTTAATGTTCATTGAATCACCAGGGCATCTTGTTAAACTGAAGATTCGGCCAGATTCAGTAGGTCTGAGGTGAGACATGAGACTGGCATTTCTAGCAAGCTGCCCGGTAATGCCAAAGCTGCTGGTTTGGTCCAACGGTGCTTTGAGTAGTGAAATTGTCTAGCATCTGGGTCATGATTATGAAAACTAATTACCACTGTATGGGGATAAGCTAGTTAATACTCTATGCTGATTTATGTAATGTCAGATAACTAGTAATATAATATAGTCATTGATTTAAAAAAATGGTTTTAAAAGTTAAAGAACTAGGAGATAGCAGCGACTTGTGTTCTAGACGTGCCTCTACTACAAATGACAGTTCATAATATGTGTGCAGTAGTTTGCACTTTATGAAGTGATTTTACATAGTTTATGTCACATAGTTTTACAGTGATCCGATCAACAGCCCTGTGAAGTAAGTCAAGCAGGCATTTTATTTTCATTTCCTTATGAATATCCTGAAACTTAGAGTTGATTTTATTTGTCCAATTTCACCCTATTAATTAGCAAGAATGCTACAACTCAAAGCAATATCTTCTGATCAAAAGTTGAGTCTTCTTTCTACTAACAGTGATTTTGTGTGGATCATATAACTTCTGCAGTCCTCTCCCTTATGAAATGGGTGATTCAGATTCAACTAGATCAATGATCATCAGCTCTCATTGTGCAACCAAATTACCTTGAAAACATGATAATAACAGTGACTAGCTCCATCCCAGAGCAAGTAAACCAGAACCATTTCTTTTAATCTTCTAGGCTGATTCTAACGCATAGAGAAGATTGAGAACCAATAATATTAGATATCCACTAGAGCACCTTTAAGTGAAGGAATTATACTGGCTATAAAGATAGGCTTTGTCCCTATTTTCTCCAGGACAGTCTCAATGGCAATGGAATCTAAATAAGTAAATATGGATAAGTCTCTCACTGACTTTACTAAAAACATTAAATTACTATTTAGCAAGCTTTTACTATTTCTTGTTGCACTGGCCTTGAAAATTTAGGTAGATTTTAGTTGATACTTTAAAAATAAACGATCATTTTCACTCAGATAAGTGAAGATTTTAGTTTGCTCCCTTTATCCACAGTCTATGCAACATCAGTATTTTTAAGTGTCCTCTTTGTTCTTTGAACCAGAGAATGAATATTTGGGCTTTTGGAGGGCTTTCTTTGGAGTAGATGTCTACACTCTTCTGATTGCCTTCTGGCATGACTCCGGTTTCCTCTTGTGGCTGCTATGACCTCATGATAATTTGGACACAAAGTATGCTTAAATAGTTACTAGGTTGCATATGATTTCGTGTCTGAAATTGATCATGCAAATCGTTTAGAAATATTCTAAGAGTTAAAATTTAGGTACTAAGTCTCCCTAATGTAAATTTTGGGAACATTCAGGTTGTTGGAAGGAAATGGTTCAGTTTTATTTTACAGAATCTTTTGTTTTTTTTTTTTTTATATATATAATTGTTATAAGATCAAGAAGACACAACTGGTCAATGGCTCATTCTAGCAGATTTGAGTCTGCTGATCATTTTTCAAAGTTGAATAGACAGGAGGGAAATGAAGGCTTTGAACCCTTAGGAGGACCCAAGGGGGGATTTTGGCCTGTCTGGGGCAATCCTTGAATATTTGATCACCTGTAGCCTATCCTTTCGGGAAACATCCTAATTCTACGTGATGTCATTGCATCAATGATGAGCCTCTAAGGTCCTTTAAGAAGGGTTCAGAGTTGGAAGCTTAACAGATAATACAGCTCATTTAATTTTGGTAGAGGAAATTCAACTATATAATATCCTTGAATGGACATTATGCAATCCATGTCTTGATTCCCAAACTTTCTGACTTGGATTTTCTATAACTAGGCAGCTTATTCAATAAGGAAATAAAGTGGAAGCTGCACCAAAGACGACTACAATATTGGCGTATTAGGGCAGCAGGTGCAGAATGATCTTTTTGACAGTAGATCATCAATACTAGTTCCTTGATTTTTAGCCTGACCTCCTAGCCTTTATTATACCATATGTTTGAAGGTATTCATGGGGTCTGGAGATGCTTTTCTCATTTGATTCTACTGTGAGCTCTTTAGACCCTGTGGAGAATTTTCTGGCTGTCATTATAGAATACATTTTTATTCATTACCAGCAAAATGCTCCTGTAACACTCCATTGCCTTTGTTAATGTCTAGATTTTCCTATTCATTCTTACAGTGTCTTAATAATGTCGCTCCTAGACTCCATGGACCTCACAGAGAGAAGATACTTTTTTGCTTGGGAGATTCCAGGTGTATTTCCTTCATCTCCCTCCCCAATAAACAGCTTTGTCTGAACCCAGCTGTGCCTGGCCTCCCAGAAAACATTTGTCTGCCACTGTTCTTGGGAGATGGCTATTCTATTCATAAGGTATTAGAAATTTCTTCTGCTCCATTAACTCCCCTATTTGAATCTTGGAACTTTATTTTCTAGTGGACTATTTATGTAATTTGTATCTGTTTCCTTACAGGGCAAAGTATGGGGTAATCATCTGACATTTAATAGTAAGTGTTAGCAAAGCAATTGGTCTCATTTGGAATTAGTAATATTTTATTAAAATTTGTTAGCTCATTTAGCTGGCTTTGTCAGAGCCACTCACTCATGGGAGCATTGGGTGTGCCTTTCCAGTTCATAGTATGCAGCAATCCCCTTCTTTTGATTTAAGGAAAGTACATCTTTGTAGTAAGTTGGAGGATCCAAATTTAAACTCTTTTTCCTGTGTCAGTCTGAAAACTGGATTGATATGTTTAAATATGAAGAACAATAGAAATTTACCTTTTCTAAAGGAAAATTCAGGAAACGGAGTCTGATAACAGATGGTATCACATATTTATTTTATTCTTAGAATATTTGCCCTTTAGTTAGTATTTAAATCAGAGTATAGCCAAGGTAAAGACCATCTTTAGCTTTGCTTGGTTTAACTCTGGGAATGAGATAAAGACAAGCTAGTTGTATCAGGTATGTACTTTCTGTGCCCCCAGATTAACTAATTCTCTTGCTACCTTCCTTTCATATTTTGTATTAAGGGACTGAATTTTATGGGCAAAATGGAGGTGACCCCTTGCTTCCTGGCTTCTGACAGAGGTTGGCCAACTAGAAGCCATGGCACGCGATCAGAAGAAGGGAGGAGAAGGGGAGGATTTTTAGACCCTGGTTCCCTCCCTGGGAGGTTGCTTCTTGCTCCTGTCCAGGTGGCCCTCTCACAGGACTCTCAACCCAGTGCTGGGAACCTCTTGTCTCATTTCTTCGACCTAGAGGTGATAGCAGCTCTACAGTTACTAGTTTCATGGTTCTACACTATGTCTAGTAATTTTCCTATTGATGTTAGTGTGCCATTTCCTACAGTGTTAACTACTATATAGGTTTGTGTGGATAAAATATCTATTTGTCTTATCTCTAAGTATGAACTAGGGGAGCCTATTAACTCCACACAGTTTCCAACCTCTAAGAAAACTAGACTTGAATACAAAGGAAGAGTAATGTGGGTGGTAAGTGCTAACAAGAGCTGAGAAAGTATATACAGTAATCCCCCCTTATCCATGGGGATATGTTCCAACACCCGCAGTAGGTGCCTGAAACCATCGAAAGTATCTCACCCTGTATATAGTAGGTATTTCCTGTAGAGAAATAACTATGATAAAGTTTAATGTGCACATTAGGCACAATAAGAGATTAATAACTAATAAAATAAAGCAATTATAACAATATATTATAGTAGAAGTTATGTGAATATAATCTCTCTCTCTCATTCTTTCTCCCTGTCCCTGTCCCTGTCCCTGTCCCTGTCCCTGTCCCTGTCCCTGTCCCTCTCCCTCATAACTGAGCTGGCTGCTAAGTGACAAAAGGGCAGGTAGTGTGTACAGCATAATATGAACAAAGGGAAGATTCACATTTTCAGTCGGGTAGAGTAGATCAGACCAAAATTTTGTCACACTTCTCAGAATGGCACATAATTTAAATTTATCAATTGTTTATTTTTGGAACTTTCCATTTAATATTTTCAGACCATAGTTGGCCACGGTTGACCGCTGGTAACTGAACTGTGGAAAATGAAACCACAGTTAAGGGTGGGAGGGACTATGGAATTTGCAACATTTAAGGATAATGATATTCAGTTGACGTGCATTAATGCAACCATATTGTTGCTCATAACTTGCTTCCATTCTGACTGGCCACAAATGTGTATTGGGAAATATTTTGAATATCACCATGGTTACACTGATACAGATTATTCACGTGGATAAATTGAGCAGTTGGTAAACATTTTTTTCACCTGGAAATTGGCAGAGAAAAGCTTCATTTAAGCCTAGAAAACTATAGGAGACCTGTAAGACATTTTTAAGGAATTAAAAATTAATTAGTGTAAAGCTTAAATAAAATGTTGTAAAATATTTTTGGACGTAAGATTATACATGATTAATTTATATTACTGAGGTTTTGATGCAATAGTTTTCATTTCATTAAGCATGTTCCAATATTTTTAGAGAGTATATTTCAAAGTCACTTCTGAGTCTTACTATGCTCAAATCAATGAGACTCAACTTGGTTCAGTACACTTCTGCAAGGAAAGATCCACTTATAAATAAACTACACATGAACCGAATAAAAAAGTGAGCCTTAATCCTAGCTTTATCATGAAACTAACAATAGCTATCATTTACAGAGGAATTTCTTTGTTCAGGAAGTCACTGTGTAGACTTCATAAGCAGTATCTTATTTAATTCTTCACTCACCAAATATTGAGAACTATTATATATCAGTTTTTCAGTTAAAGAAAATAAGATTTAGAGAAGTTTAACTTGCCCAAAACATGCATTTAATTAGCATCTAACTTGATTTTTGATATGAGGACTCTCCAACTTCAAAGCCCATGCCCTCAACTATTATGATAAACTGTTTCCCTGAATTTTACTAAACCTTCAATCAATTCTTATGGCTTTGAACAGCATTGATCAAAAAAATTTTGATGATCATTCATCAAAGTAGGAAGGATTACTTGAAATTGTATAAGAGTATGCTTATTTCTTGCCATTCTCACTAAATTGGCTCAGTAGATATTTTTGTAATACCTATTAAATATAAGGTATGGAGTATAATAGTTCAGATATGAACTGAAGGAGCAGCTGTGGGAATGTTAAGAAAGAATATACATTAAGGTAAGCAATTTGTAGATTGTTTTTAAAGTGTAGACATGTACTACCTAAAACCAAATGGTGTACTACGTGAGGTGAGAGTCCCACCCTTTGGGAAAGACTTGTCTGTCACATACTGTAGTAAGGATTTAATCAATGGTAGGTTAGTTTGACAGAGACTACAAAGTAGTTACCAATTGATCTGTTCAGAATTATCCCTGACCTTGGGAAATCTAGTTTGGAGTCAGTGGCATACACAGTAAGTCAGCTAAGAGTCAGCGTGACGATGGAAGGATCAGCCTCTGCAGGTGAGACTTGTGGGGATGATTGTGCTCCCTTCAGTCAGTGCTGAGAAGGCAGCTCAGTCGAGCTCTTAGCTTGGCCTTTGGTATTGTTCAGCGAAGATGAATGGTGGATGCGGGGGTGTCACACGACCAGCTCTCTCTCTAGCTTTGTGCCAGTTTCCAGTGTGCCAGTGGATGTCCTATATGCAATAATCACTCATAAACTATTTCAGAGTATTTTTGTCTTCAGGGTAAGTCCTTAGTATATATGGTACTGATAGGGATGAGGGTGTTGCTGTTAATAGGTGCCACCGTATGCCACTTTCTCATCCAATTAGCAGCAGACTGTGTAATCATGTGCCAAACAGTATCCTTCCCTGAGCTGACATCGTGTCACTAATAATTTTGCATAATTAGGTTATAAATAGTCCTTTTGTGGAATGAGGACGAGTAAAGTTTAAAAGTATAGGAATATATGCATATCATTCTTTCACTGAAATTAGTTCTAAAGAAAAAGAAAGAAACATAGCTGGTTATAAATATATAAGAAATGTGATCCTCAGGAGAAAATGATCATGTCTTTCTAGAATTCTTAATAATGAAGATAATGAATACTAGACATAGAAATCATCAACTTTAGACTTCAGAGAACAGGCAGTGTCAATAAAAAGCAACTTAATTTAGCCAACATTTTCTGACCCCAAAATACTGAGGAAACTGACAGGGCGGATGAGGCATGAAAGCTGAGGTCCATGGGTTTTCTGTAAGAGAAAATGGGAAATAAATTTTCCTCCCCCTCATCAGCTGGCACCTTTGCAAGTCCCTGATCATTGGAATTGCTTGGACTTCAGCTCAGGGATAAATTATAAAGTGAATTGCTAAAACACATTCTCATTTAAAGTGTGTATCTCCTTTTCCCCTCTTCTTTTGGACTATAGATACATTTTTATCCCTTTTTGAGTCTTCTCTCTATGGAAATGCAGAGGGAACTTTGTCTTTGCACGGTCTTGCAAAATTCTGCAGAAAGGTTATTTATCTGCTCCCATTCCTGCATCTCTAGGTAGCACAATAGACCACCATACAAGAGTCTTTGCAAAGGCAAGATGGGAGTTCTGTATGAACTTTAAAGTGCCTCTCTGCACTGAGGGGAAAGAACTATTCCAGGTAATCACTGCTCCTGGGTCCTGGGAAGCAGGTCATGCAGCCATAGATAGAAGAGTGGTTTTCTGTGATTCAAATGTGGAGCAGAGCTTTTTTTTGTATATAAGCATGGCCTAGCCCCTCACTCATAGTCTACCAACATTTGACTTAATTTTTCTAATGAACAAAGATCTTCCCTTGTATGAAAGTTATTTGCTCTTCCTGAAAAGGTTCTGTCCATCCCTGTCTTAGTTTGGGCTGCTGTAACAGAGTACCACAGACCAGGTGGATTATAAACAAAAGAAATTTATTTCTCACAGTTCTGAGGGTTGGAATGTCCAAGATCAGGGTGCTGGCAGATTCTGTGTCTGCTTAGGGTCTGTATCCTTGTTCATAGATGGCCATCTTCTCCCTGTGTCCTCATGTAGCAGAGGGGCAAGAAAGTTCTTTGTGTGTGTGTGTGTGTGTGTGTTTTTATAAGGGCACTAATCCCATTTATGAGGGCTTCACCCTCATGACCTAATCATCACCAGTAGACTTCATCTCCTAATAACATCACATTGGGGATTAGAATTCCAACACATGAATTGTGGATCCAAACATTTACTCTATAATAATCCCAATTGCCTATAAGTACCTACTTGTCATTAAGGCCTTAACTTCAAATGTTCCTTGAGGAGTCTTATCATCCCAAACAAAAGTTAACTTTATTTTTGCATGCACTCATGCATCTTACATTTCTGTTTCAAGCAATTTATTCAATTTGTAACAAAAGTAAATAATTCTTCATAATACTTTTCATTTCTTGTGTTTTGTCCCTGCCTGACTTTTAAGTATCACAAGAGCAATATCTGAGTATTATTTAACACCTGAAGTACAAGTGCTCAACAAATAGTTTTTGAATGAACACATAAAGAATTAAATGACTCTCACCAGCTCAGTGGCAGGCAGGAACCTGCCTGGCAGAGCAGAAAGAGGGTTTGGTGTGGAGTTGAATCTTTTGGGTTCAAGTGCTGGCTCTTACTGTAACATGAAGACACTTTTCTCAAACAGACAATTTCCTGTTTTAAAAGCTATTTAGATATTCTAAAATGAAGACAAGGCTTTTAAAAAATCTTTTACTAATTTTTATTGAGGTCTAATTGACAAATAAAATGATATATATTTGAGTGTACAATGTGAAGATTTGATGAACATAGACCTTGCAAAATGATTACCACAATCAAGTTAATTAACACACGTGCCACCTCACATAGCTACCTTTTTTTGTGAATTTTAATTTTTGAAAATGTGAAGTATACAGTATGTATACATTATAGTATTAACTCTAGTCACCGTGCTGCATTTATTCACCTTATTTAGTCACCTCAGCATTTATTCATCTTATGATTGAACATTTGTAACTTTTGACAGACATCTCCCCATTTCTCTTTCCCCAAGTTCCTGGCAACCATCATTCTAACCTGTTTTTATGAGTTTGATTCTTTAAAGACTCAAGGGTTTACAGTAGAAAATAATAGTATATTATAAAGTAAAATATTGTCCATATAGGCAATGACCTGCACAGTTTGGCAGATGTTTTTTAATGTACCAAATGTCACTGACTAAAATATAAGGGGAAATTGATGAATTTTTGCTATCTTAAAATTGATTAAAATGCTTAACAAAGTGATAATAATAGTGACACCACCTTCAAAATTCACAATAGCTTCTCATTGCACTTAGCAGAATTTTGGAAAGAATACTGCTTTTTTGAGGAGGCTTTGGAGCATCTTTGTCTTACTGGCTTTTTGTACACTATTCCAAACTTGAAGGCCAGGGATTAAAATTCGATTTTATCTGAGATAAAATGATGAATTTAATCAATTTCAAGAAACAATTCCTCAGTATTGTCTTATACATAATTCTGTGTGAGATGGTAAAGAAGATAGTGAAAACCTGTAACAGCCACTACTTTGGAAAAAATTTATTTATAGTAAGCGATACAGAAATAACCATGAGGTCAGTAGAGGCTCCTTTGCTTTGCAAGAGAATGAACCCGGCCCTGTCCACGAACAGTCTCAGAGAACTTCGGCTGCCTCTGAAGGTGCAGATGTTGCAATGGCATTGGTGGAAACCAGGGGATATTGGGACCCCAGCTCTAGAGAGCAACCCTCCTTTTTTTCCAATCTGTTCTTCATCAGAGCTTACCTGACTAGTCTTGCTTCCTCACAGGATGCTATTTCAAGATAGTTTTTTCAGGATAGTTTATCAGTTCAGCTGAAACAGGATTTCAAAATGGTGGCTTTTGAGGAAAGTGCTTATCTGTTTGGTTTCATTCTGTGAGTGTCAAAAATAAATGAACTTGGTAGGCAAAGAATTCATTCTCAAGTTCATATTTCCTACTATTCTCGAATATTTCTGCCCACAGCTTTGTGCATTTGTTACCTACCTTGTCCCTAAGCCAAGTATTGCTTTTCCTGAGAAATATCCTCAATTTTAATAGTGACTTTCTATTAAAGGGGAGAAAATGCCTCAATCAAAAGCGGGTAAATTGAAAGGCAGAAATAAATTTCAGTGGTTTATTGATTAGGGTGTGTACTTTTTACTTGAAATAGCATTTTTATACTCAAACATCAATAATCTGCCAGATCTAAAGAAATATTTTATGAAAATCTGAATAAATAGTATGTAGGAAGCCAAGCAACAAATAGAAGGTTAGACTCATTGCCTTTGGGGAGATTTATGAATAATAATAGACATCTTACATTTATAAACCTCTTCAAAGGTCATAAAAACAAATGAATATATATTTTTTATTTTACTTAAAATATTTTATTTATTTTAAGCATATTTTATTTGGTTTTTATATTTTCTTTATTTTGAAAAAAAAAACTTTATATGGGTTGAAAGAAACTTAGAGGGTGGTGAACACATGATACAATATACAGACTATGTATTATAGAACTGTATACCTGAAATCTACATAATTTTATTAACCAATGTCACCACAATAAATTCAAGGGGGAAAAAAAAGAAATTTAGAAACATGTATATTCTGAACTTAAAATTGGCAAGGATTGTTATTTGGGCATATTTAATTCATTTTTATTGCTAAATTAAATATTTTAGCATTTTAAAAACAACCATTTAGAAATATATTAATTTGTAACATGATTAATATCAAGTAGAAATCACAAATATAACTGTATAATCAAAGGACAGGGTTATTGTTGTTAGATGAAATCTCCCAGGAGAAGACATGCTCCAAGCCATAATCTGGCTTCAGTTTCTTTGGCAATTTGTAAGAGCTCCTGGAAGAGTTAGTAGTAAAGTTCTGATGAAAGTCTGAGACATGAGGCTCATTAAGTCAAGTCAATGGAGTGGGCTAAGTACTGGACACTGAGAAGGAACATGAGAAGGGAGAATGGGCTGCTCAGTATTTTCAAGTTGTAAGCCTTCCTTGGCTTACCTCAAAAAGCATTAGGAAGATAAATATGTACAACATAGGAAATATAGTCAATAATATTGCAATAATTATGTATGGTGCCACAGGGGCACTAGACTTACCAGGGTAATTACTTTGTAAGGTATATAAATGTCTAATCACTATGTTGTACACCTGACACTAATATAATATTGTATGTCAACTATAATAGAAATATGTCTGGAAGCATTGTTTAAAATAATTCAATCACAGCCTTTTTTTGGGATTTTGTTTTATCTATCTATCATCTATCTATCTATCATCTATCTATCTATCTATCATCTATCTATCTATCTATCTATCTATCTATCTATCTATCTATCTATCTATCTATCTATCTATCTATCTATCATCTATCTATCATCTATCCATCATCTATCTATCTATCTATCTATCTATCTATCTATCTATCTATCTATCTATCTATCATCTATCTATCTATCTATCTATCTATCTATCTATCTATCTATCTATCATCTATCTATATCATCTATCATCTATCTATCTATCTATCTATCATCTATCTATCTATTTATCTATCTATCTATCTATCATCTATCTATCTATCTATCTATCTATCTATCTATCTATCTATCTATCTATCTATCTATCTATCATCTATCTATCATCTATCTATCATCTATCTAGCAAAAGCTTCATTTTAGAATTTAATTCTGTCTTTACATCTTAAGCAAAGCATGTTGTAGAACACAGTTACAGCTAATCTTCGTCCTTGGGTCAGGTGGGTCGAGGACAGGATGGAGTGCTCCTTGCCTACTACTTGGGTCTTCATGTGCAGAGTCCCCAGTTCACTCTGAGAACTGGACAATCAGAGACCCACAAGTTGAGACTAAGGATCAAGGTGGCAGTAGAACGAGTTTAGGCTTGAACTTCACTACCAACTCTAAATATAACAGGGAAATAAAGTTTTTAAAGGACGGGAAATGATTAAGATATGGAAATAGAAAATCACAGTAGTAATTTAGTAATCAGGGGCTGGAGCCAGGGACTGCTGGGCTCTGAGTCTGGACGCAGCTGGTATTTGCCCCCTGCGGAGTAATGGGGACCAAAGCTCCATGTGGGTGTCAGGAGACCATAGTCAAGTAAATTATGTGAAACCTGGGACAAGTGCAGGGCTCACTAACCTATGAAATATAGTCAAAAGAATGTGACATGCACTGCCTGGGACTATGGTTTATGTGAGCGTGGGTACCTGAAACGTCAAAGGATACAGACAGAGTCCTACCAACAGGACCTAAAATGAAGCCAATCTACATTTAGTGACTGGTTTTGAGAAAAGCTCATAAACATGAGAAAACTGAACCTGAGCCATTATAAAAATAGGTCCTGAGATGGAGTTCCCTTAAGAACCAGGTTATATCTCTGAAAGAAGGTGGGATCTCTGTGGCAACCAGAAGGCAGATTCTCCCAGGTTGGGGTAAGAAGGATGGAAAGAGGCTTGATCCAGATGTGAGGCTCTGTGCCTTTTTCCCAGGCAGAGTCCTAGGGCAGCAACGTCCCCACAAACAAATGAGTTCTTAAAAAGGCTGTTGATGTTTCTGAGCCTCCATCTGTGTTACAGACACAGCAGAGATCTTCCAGACCCTCAGAAGCCGGAAAGACAAGCGTGACCTTGAAATCAGTGATAGATAATCGTTTGGGATGATGCACAGTGCTAGGGATAGTGACGAACAGTTTTCTCCCCATTACCCTGCACGCCTCCCCTTGGATGAGGTAAGCCCCTTAGACACAGCCCGGCACAAAAGGAAGGCTCCGATTTGCTTCCCATTGTTTTCTGCTGCTCTGAGGCATTGTGCCTTTAACACTGAAATTACGTTGGATTACAGAAAAATGTTATCTCCCTAGCCTACTAAGAGTTATATTCCAACCCAAACAATTCAACCAAGTAAAATATGACGCTGTATTACCATGAGGTTAATGAAATCAACAGAAAATCCTGATGAGCTACCCAGACAGGATCACCAGGCGTCCAGCTATGCCATTAAAAGGCATTTCTGTCCCAGGATCACCAGGCGTCCAGCTATGCCATTAAAAGGCATTTCTGTCCTGGCTGGAGTTTTGCACCATTTATTGGTGGTTGCTGCTCTGGCTTAAACTCTGCGGGAAATATCTCTGGTCCTTGGGCTGGCTGAGATTTCCAGAGTGGCAGCAGTTCTGGTTATGCCCTCCTTGTGGGATCCCTTTTTTGTTTTGTTTTTTAGGGAATCATTTTTTTGCCTTGCATTTCCCAAGGAGGCAGAGATTTTCTTCAGGTTAGCCCTTCTCTCACTATCTTTCCTGAGGTGGTATAAAGATAATAATCAGTTTATATGCAAATTTATGTTATTGTGGAAATTTCCCTCAGTACATAAGCAGCACTTTATTTCTGAAAGCTGCAAATCAGATATAACGGAGACCTCCCTCTTCTAAATCCTTTTATCACCCTAGATATAAACAAAAGGTGCCCAGTATGAAATCCTCAAAGGGCCAATGATCTCCTGGGGTGCTTTTCTCAAGTAATTTTAACGAACGAAAATACACTGATAATAGGGCCTCTAGACTTGACAGTTTTCTATTTCCACCTTTCAGCCTAAATCCAGAATCCCCCCTGCCCATGTCCAAGTTCACCCAGAAGAAGGGCAAGATTGTCTCCTCGAGGAGCCTTTGACAATTGTAATTTAACAAACCAACAAACAAGATGAGGGTCGAAGGGGTTCAGTAAGGTTTTTAAAATCTTGAGTCAACTTATATTTCCATTTTCATAACAGGACGCTCAAATAATTAATTAGAGACAGATTTTTAACACATGTCAGAAGTTGAACTTTAAAGAAAAATAATTACCTTGTTGTTTTCTTGTTCCTTGGGCTGTGAAGTCGTCAGGGGGGAAATCAACTTTCTTTTTTTTTTTTAATCCCCATATTCTGAAAAAGAAAAACACACACACAGTAGTGTATTTTTAAAGTCTAAGCAGGTACATGTATACAGGAGAAGGAAGCAAAATATTTTGTGTTTCAGGCTCAAAGAATGAATTTAAGTGCAGTTGATCAGAAAGGTAGACGATATAGGCTGTTCTTGGAGTTGGGGCTACGGTGAAAGTGTTCGCTTCCCCAGATCGTCAGGTAGCGGCCTGGGGGCCAGATTATTTGAATGGTCCGCGTGAGCCCGGGCATGTCAGCTGGAGCACGACGGGCTGAAGACCAGAAGCCCAGCTCCAGGTGTTCAGACAGTGTGAGCCCCAGGATGCTTGGACAGTCCTGGGGATGGCGCGACTGGCACTAAGAATGTCTGGTGCGACTGACTTGTCAGCTTGGGCACTGAACTAGATTTGGAGACATAGATTTAGAAAAACAAAGCAACATCGATATCTGTGTGCGTTTATATCTAAGATAAACAGAAAATAAAATATTAAAATATTAAGTAGACAGTTGTGAATGTCTACTGACATTATATTTTTTCTAAAAACTAGATTTTATAGCTATAGTTTTTATTTCTATGAAATGTTGATTTCTCAGCTTTCAATTTCTTGGAAAAGTGGAGCTTTTTAGAGGTTAATATTTTACCTCTGATTTAACCTCCTTCACTCAGACTTACTTTTATTCCTGTAATGATGTTTCTGTATGTACTTTGAAATCCTCATATTTCTTGAAAATGTCTGAGGTCTTAAAATTGAATGATCAGCTATCAAGGTGAACTGCACAGTCATAGGGCCTTCTCTGCTAAAATCTGTAAATGTGTTTTTTAAAAAAATCGATACCATGTCCCAGAATTGTACTACTACTAAAAGAAAACAAGGAAAAATCTTCATGACATTGATCTTAGCAATGATTTCTTGGATGTGACACAAAAAGCACTGACAACAAAAGCAAAACTAGACAAGTGGGACTCCATCAAACGGAAAAGCTTCTGCACAACCAAGGAAACAACGAAATGAAAAGACGATCTATGGAACTGGGAGAAGATGTTTGCAAATCATGTATCTGATAAGTGGTTAATATCTTAAATATATAAGGAATTCCTATAATTTAACAGCAAAAGGACAAATAACCCAATTAAAAAATGGGCAAAGGTCACAAATAGATATTTCTCTAAAGGAAACGTACAAATGACCAATTGGTAAATAAAAATTTGCTTAACAACACTAATCAGCAAGGAAATGCAATTCAAAACCACAGTAAAATATCACCCCACACCTAGAATGGATATTTAAAAAAAAAAAAAAAAGATGTGTTGACAAGAACGTGGAGAAGTTAGAACCCTTGTATACTGTTTGGTAAGAATGTGAAATGACACAGCTGCTCTGGAATTCAGTATGGAGGTTTCTAAAAAAAAATTAAAAATAAAACTACCATATGATCCAGCAATCTCACTTCTGGGTACTTTCTGAAAGAATTGAAAGTAGCATCTTGAAGAGATATTTATATTCTCATGTTCTTTTTTTTAAAAAAAAAAAAAAAAATGTCTTTATTGACTTCAGAGAGAGGAAGGGGGAGGGAGAGAGAGAAAGAGAAACATCAGTGACGAGAGTCATTGATCGGCTGCCTCCTGCAAGCCCCTGACTGGGGATGGAACCCGCAACCCGGGCATGTGCCCTGACCGGGAATCGAACCCCAATCGCCTGGATCCTAGGTTGATGCTCAACTGCTGAGCCACACCGGCCAGGCTATTCTCATGTTCTTTGCAGCATTATTCACAACAGACAAGATGCGGAAACAACTTAAAAATCTATCAACGGAGGAATGGATAAAGAAAATGTGGTATATGCAAAAACCAAAATATTATTCAGCCTTAGCAAGAAGGAAATCCTGTCATATTTGACATGTATGAACCTTGAGGACATTGTGCTAAATGAAATAAACCAGTCAAGAAGGACAGATACTGCGTGATCCCACTTACACGAATTATCTAATATAGTCAAACTCAGGGAATCAGAGAGTCTAACGGAGGGGACAAAACTCTGGGGGGCTGAGAAAATGGGGAGTTGCTATTAAACAGGTTTATAGTTTCATTATGCAAGATGAATAACCTCTAGAGATCTTCTGTATAACATTGTGCCTGTAGACAACGGTACTGTACTGTGCACTTAAAAATTTGTTAAGAGGATAAATTTAATGTTCTTACCATAATAAAGAAAAAGAAAGAAGAGGAAATAGATACCATGATTAGTTGGGCTTTAATTCAGTTTCCACCTTATCTACGTGCCCTTTGCTTACCTACCAATCCCTCCCCTCTTCTGTGAAGACCACACTGTCCCTCCGGCACACGGGACATTTTCCTCACCCTGAAATCCCCCTGGCCCTTATCGTCTGCATCATTCATCGTGTGGTATCGCTTACTACACTTTCAGTAGCTCATTTGTCAACATTATTTTTAAAAAGTCTTGAGGGATAGAGCACCAAGAATCTTGCTTTTTTTCTGTCTACCTTATTGGACCTTGCCCATGGGGAGTTAACATTTTGTCAGTTGATTGATTATATAAACAATTTCTATTCAATTTGTTAACTTCCAAGCCCCGTTAACTAGGATAACCCTCGACTAGATTGTAGAAAGGTATCATTTGTAACTGATGACAGATTTTCAAATATCTTTAAATTAAATTTCTATTATTTATAACAAGTTTTATCTCTCCTGGGGAAAGAAGTATATGACACTGTGGTTTGTTGCATTAAAGACTGATAAATAACTGGCAAATAGTATGACTTCTCTCTGGGCTTCAGATTCCTCGTCTCTAAAATGAGATCTTTATGCTTTATAAGTCAGTGTTTGTTATATTGATGCTCATAAAATGAGTTGGTGAATGTTTCCTTTTTATGAAGAATTTTTAGAAGTATTTATTGATAGTATTTATTCTTTAAATATTTGGGTAACTCACCCGTAAACCATCTTTTTGTGTGTGTGTGAAATTTTTTTTTTTTACTACTATTTCTTTAATGGTTCAGTTTTTCTATTTTTCCTTGATTCAGTTTTGGCAATTAAGGTTTTTCTGATAATTTATCCATTAGCTAAATTTTTAGTGTTATTTGTATAAAGTTTTTCATAGTTCAGGATAGTGGATGCTCAATAACTTTTTGGTGAATGAATGAATGAATGAATAAATGTTAGGCTCAAGCATCTAGAAAGAAGCCTGTATATATCAGCCTATGCTTAATACTTTCAAAATTAAAACAGTATTATATAAAAACATAATACAGAACAAAAAGTAAAAGTACTCATAAATGCATAAAGCATGGACAAACTAACTCACATTACATTGATCATGAGTATAATTTAAATTGATCTGTTCAGTTACTTTATCAAAAATAATTTTTTCTCACAATTTCTTGGACAAGATTCATCTATTCTGTATGTAGCTTTTTAAGCAACCTGCCTGTTTTTAACATCAATGCTGGAATTCCTTAATTCTGGACTTCTCTAGCATTTTACAAGGCAAATTATTTTTCGCTTCAATTATAATCTTTTACTTTTATTCCCTGCTGCAGTTTTCTCTGATCTCCTGTATCTTCTGTCTGCTTAATGTCTTGTGAAACTGTGTTAAAGTATTTCATCTTTAATAACCCACTTTGACAAAATGCTGTATTAATTCACATCCCTAGCATCAATATATTGGGGGCACACTATCCACATCATCGCAAGCAGTGGGTGGTCCTGCGCTTTATAATTATTGCCAACCTGATAAAAATGTATTTGATTATTGCTTTACTTTAATTTTTTTTTTTTTTTTTTTTTTTTTTTTACCACAATTGATGTTCAGCACCTTTGCCTATATTTTCTGGACATTATTATTTCCTCTTCTGTAAGTTGCCTCTTTGTCTATCATGACGACTTTATCATAAGGTTGCTGGTCTTTTTTTGAATCATTGAAAAAACTTTTTCAAATAATATCATAAATTTTTGTCATATATTTTTATTGTAAACATTTTTATGCCATTATTTTACTTATAACTGTTACAAGATTTGTCTTGCACAGTAAAGGTATATTTATAACATCTACATATATATAGGTTCTAGATGTACTGTCATAGTCAAAGAGAGCTCCACCCATAAGTTATATATACAAAGTATATTCTCTATGGACTACACAGTTCTATTGTGGCTTAAATTATTTCAATTATTTATCTCCACATTTAATAGTCAATGTTGTGGTTTTTGAGTTTTGTATATCACGTGAAGAAGAAAACCAAGCTTTATTTCCATTCCAACAAGAAGTCATTTATTCTAGCCAAATTTATAATTTGTGATTTTAACTGCCATCTTTGTCACTTGTTTTCCTGCCTACTTTATTCTATGTGCTGATTCTGATCCTGTTACAACAATCTATGAATCTGTTTCAGAGCCAATATTACGTGGTTTTGAGTTTAAGGCAATCATCTAGTTCATGTGGTATCAGAAAGCGCATCTTTTCTTAGTATTCTTTATTTTCTTCAGTGTTCTTGAGTATTTGAGGCTGTTTACCTTTCTGTGCTAACTTTGAATCATTTTAGTTCAATTTTTTTAAAAAATTGGATTCTGTGCAGAATTGCATTTATTTATATTTTAGACACAATATATTTAAAGGACAGTCAGCTCTTAAAGGGCCTTGTGAAAGCCTCAAGGACTTTGGATTTTGTTCTTGAGGTCAATGAGTGTTAAGTGCATTTCTTGAGATGCAAAATGAAAAGCTCTGAGAAACAGA
Source organism: Miniopterus natalensis (assembly GCF_054644295.1). NCBI lineage: Eukaryota > Metazoa > Chordata > Mammalia > Chiroptera > Miniopteridae > Miniopterus > Miniopterus natalensis. Next base: position 57,608,242 of record NC_142091.1, on the reverse strand, counting down.
GAAAAAAGTCATATATGAAATTTGTAGACACTATTTTGTTTACAGGGTGAGATGTGGTTGGAATAAAGGGGGCAAGATCTGAGACAGGCAGCTCAGTGAAGCGGCTGCTGTTAACTCCAGGTGAAATTAAGGAAGGGAAGGTGGTCTAAACAAGGGCTACAGCCATAAGGGTGGACAAGTGGACAGATTTAAAAGACAGTGGAACTGAGTGGAGCAGGGAATGAATGAAGCATTAGTATTTATAAACTTCATGACTTGGCTACCACATCCTGTGATCAAAATGTAATACAGCCCTGGCCAGGTAGCTCAGTTGGTTAGAGCATTGTCCCGAAACGCCAAGGTTGCAGGTTCTATCCCTGGTCAGGGCACATGCAAGAATCAATCAATGCATGCATAAGTAAGTGGAACAACAAATCGATGATTCTCTTTCTCTCTCTCCCTTCTTCTCTCTAAAAAATCAATTCAAAAATGTAATACAATATCTGTACTTCATGAAATATAACGTAGCCACAGAACACAGAATAATACGTCAATCTGTTTATGATAGACTCCGACATTCAAAAAGGAGGAAGTCAAATATCATAAACAAAATAAATAGGGTATGTAACCAAAACAATATAAAACAATTTATAGAAAAAAATTAAGGAAATATATCAAAGGCTCCCATAAATGAAAGAAAAATGTTTTATTATATTTCTAGTCAATTGTTTTACAGAAAACAATGAAATGATATGACATCAGAAGTTTCTTTTTTAGTATTGCCCATAATAATGTTGTGGTTTTTTAAATTTTTTTTAGAGAGAGGGAGGGAACCGAGATAGAGATAGAGATGATAGAGATAAGGATAGATAGAGATAGAGATAGAGATGATAGAGATAGAGATAGAGATGATAGAGATAGATAGAGATAGAGATAGAGATAGAGAGAGATGATAGAGATGATAGAGTTAGAGATAGAGATAGAGAGAGAGAGAGAGAGAGAGAAAGAGATATCAAAGTGAGAGAAACATCAATGTGAGAGAGAATCGGTTGCCTCCTGAATAGCCCTGACCAGAGACTGAACCCACAACCTGGGTATGTGCCCTGACCAAGAATCAAACCAACCACCTTTTGGTGCATGGGATGATGCTCCGCCCCACTGAGCCACACTGGCCAGGCCAAATATAATTATTTTTAAAACATATTATTTCTTGGGCATTTTTTTGTCTGGCTCTGTGTTTAACAACTATCAATTTTATTTCATTTACCTCTCACAGACTCTTTTTAAGTAAGACTGCTATTAGTCTCCTCTGTTTAATTTATTTTCTTATGAGCTGAGGAAGCTGCCTCTTACAGATATAAATTACCTGCTGAAAGTCATTGATTCACTAACAAGTGACAGAACCAGAACTAATGTGCAAGCTAACACTGAATAACTTTCTTAAGTGTTTCTTTTCCTTATATTCCTCACTGTGCTGTGTACATATTCAGTACAAATAAATGTCTATTAGTAAATGCCATCTTTTGGTGCCTCAGAGAAGAGACAGCAATTACAGAAAGATAGAAAAACATATTTTTAAAACTACACAAAAGCAAAATACAACATTAATTACAAGCATATAAAAGTCAAACACAACATTATTTACAAGGCCTTGCACTTTAATGAAGTCATAGCTGCCATCATTAACAAAGGCATCTGACAGCCAGGGAAGGTTCAAGGAAAATTTCATGATTATATAAACAGATTAAAGTCTGTGAATCTACAGTGGTATTCATGCTTTAACTACCACTATCAGTAAAGATCATGCTCACTTTGGCCATAAAAATTTTAATTATGAATACGAATGTGTTGCCTTCAGCCGCAAGCCCACCATTACCAGTCCTTTTTTGTTTGGGGTTATCGGGTCCTGTGGAGAATGTGAAGTTGAAGAAATCAGTTTCTCTCATTCATGACTTTTTATGCAATTACGAACTGTGTTCAACAGGATGTTTTTCAGTATAAGCGAGTCTTCCAAATCGGTTATAATATTATGCTTAGTGACCTCTTCCTCTCTTTTCAAAAAACACAGATGAAATTGGTTTTCAGGCAATGAGTTATTCAAGGAAGCAAACATGTTGAACATAGCAGAGTGTGATGACAAGGCTGAGAATTCAAGACAATCATCCAGTTCAGACAAATGTACATGAAACAAGGCCCTGTAGTCTGCCTTTGGATTAGCATGAGCTGGGAGGCAGAGTTGTGCTGAGTGTTATCAGCACAAGTAGTATTTGCATTTGCAGCAGTCCAGGCCCCAGGAGTAGCTCCAGGATCATTTAAGATAAACCTGCTAGTCAGTTGGTGCTAAAAATAGTTAACTAAAGAAGAGCAATTTCTTCTCTCTCTGAGATGTAGCCAAATACCTTTTGGCACAAGGTGATGGGTTTTGGGCAGGAGAGTGGCTTCCATTTCTCTTCTTTCTTCTTGCTCCCTGATCCATTATTGTTTTCTCACCAGTTAATTATATTCTTGAAGCAAGAGAAACTACATCAAATGACATGAAGGTACCATGTGCAATGTTTCTCTTTCTCTTGCTCTGTGGGCTGGCTTCCAGCTCTTTCTTTCTCAGTAAACTCTGCTCACCTTCCCCTCCTCCAACTATTGCCAGTTGCTACCAATGACATTTTCCAAAAACTGATCATCTCATGGTAATCTACTTGACCTGGTCTCATTCTTGACTAATCCTTTTTCAGGTAAATTATTCAGTGCACAGTATAATAAAGAATTTTCATTTTGACCATGGCCTTTAGGAAATAATTGCTTAGCTCAAAAGCTCTGAAGAGTACTGTCCTACTTGCTCTTGCCTTCTGGGGCTGGGAAGGCTTTGAAGCACCAAGAGCATGCTTGTAAATTCCCAAATTTACAAGACTGGGAAACTCCGAGCCTGAGAGGAAAGAACAGGAAGAGCTAATGGCATGTTTTCGTGGCTGACAAATACTGAGAGTGCAAGATGGGAAACGATCTAGAATATCCATTAAGAGTTGGAAGCTCTTGCCCTCACTCTGCCCACATTTTACTGTGTGACCTGAGCAAGACACTTTTAAAAAACTGCTACATTGGGATTCAAGGATTCCTAAGAAAACTATTTTTGTTTTTATGATTCCATAATGTTCTCAGGGATTAATTTTATTTTTTATAAAAGCAGAACTATAGCACTTGTCACTGTTCTAAGCACTTTATAACTACGAACTTAATTAACCCTCATAATGGCTCTTTTATAAAGTAGACACTATAATTATGTTAGTATGAATGAAGAAACTGAGGCCCAGAGAAGTGTAGTAACCTAACCTAAGTCACACAACTTTTAAGAGGTGGAGCCAGGATTTGAAAATACCAGATTGGCTCCAGCACTTTATGTGGCTGCACTTAAAAAGAAGATATTTGTAGATAAGATGCTTATATATCTCTGTACATATTTTTAGATATGCATCCTAATTGCAGTACAGTGAAAATAAACATTTTGAATCAATTATGTTACCTGCCTGCTATGTTCCTGCCTGGAGCTGTTGTTGCTGGCCTTAGGTAATCATCAGCTCTAAAGAGGAGCACTTGCCTCATCCTTCTTTGCTGAAAAGTGGGAGGAAGCTTAACATATAAAAAATATTTAGCCTGTCTTTTCCAAGATGACTCAGGGCAATTTGGGCTGGTAGTTAAATGCTTTTTTCCCCACAATCTTAGAGAACAAAGCACATTTTAAAAATGTCTCTGAAATGAACTTTAATAGCAGATGTTTCTCCTTCAAAGAAACTCTTTTCTAATGTTTTCCATGAAGCAGACCTGCTGCTTGGCTTTTATCTCTTGAGAGGACACTGCCCCATATATCACTAAGAACCAAGGTCGCCCTGTTATAGTCAACCAATAATTTAATCTTAGTATGATCTTTGAATCCCTATATAGTATCCAAAGGCATTTTCTTGCTCTGCTCCTCAAAATATTTTAAAACATGACTTTGAAAGGGAAGAGAGAGCGTAACATCATGCAAGGACCGTGAGCTCAATATTATTTCATCAAGAACCTCTCTGATTCTCAATTCCTTGATTTTTAAATTGGGGATAATGACCCTGACAACTCAAAAAGAGTTCTCTGAGGAATAGAAGAGATTACATACATAAACTGGTGCAGTATCTGAAACATAGTACAGTGGTTCAATAACATTAATAAACATCAATTTCTCTACTATCGTCTGGGACTGACCAAGATTTGCATATGTTGTTTAGATCAATGGAATACCATGATTGGGTCCAACCCAACTTACAACTTAGCTATATTTGTTTTCCATTTATAATTACCCTATATATTTTTTATTATCAAGTTTTATTATCACAGATTATTATTTTTACGAGATTAAATAGAACTTTTCTTCCATGCCAGAATACGAAATATTGAAAAATGAAAATTCTAAGCAGGTCTGTACACATTGCTTTACATCTTAAGCATTGACCTTGAAGAACATTATCAAGTGCCTTAACCCTGACCTGACCCACCTGTCAGTCAGCTCTTCAGTGTGCCCTCCCCAGGGGAGGGCCTGCGCCTTTCACAAATCCTTCCCAAAAAGAAGAGAGGAGCTGACCAGAGCAGGTTCAGGTTATTCTCCACAAATTTACCCTCCCATGAAGTCATTTTATTTGTTCTGGAGCAAAACAAATGGGGCAGAAAGAAGCCAGAATTGTTACCTTCTGTTCCCTTCACCTGGAGGGAAATATCAGAAGCAGGAAAGAAACATTTGCTCCCAACATGTATTACTCACTTTCTTTCCCCTCAGATTAGAAAAATGAAGCTCAATGAGATAATGGGGTTTATTTACATTTTTTTGGATATTTCCAAATTCTAAACCTCTTTCCACTGCACCACAGTTTTCTTCTTGGAGTAATTATACTTATTAAACATAACCTGGTTTCTTTCCTTTACACTTGTGGTATGGATTCTAACAGATGCAGTTCTTGTACCAAAAAACCCTGCCGTTGTGTACCTCAGATGATAGAATTCATTGTTGGGAATTATACTTCGCCATATCTTTACAGTCAAAACCCATCAGACGGGCGCTCTGAACTGCCTTTGAACCCTTTAGCACTAAAAATAACGGACTCGGGAAGATCAACCCTTTCTATATCTGAAGAACAAAGGTTGAACTTACTCGAAAGAACTTAAGGATGTTGAGCAGCCCCTTTATAGCAGGGGCCTAAATGTAGCTAACAATCAGTGAGGGCCTCTCAATAGTAGAGCCACCTCGCCCCACCGGCCAGCAAGTCAGCAGTGAGGGGAGGACTGTGGGAACTTCGCGACAACCGAGGGCAAAGGCGCCCACGGCGGTGCCTAGGAAGCCGCTTTCTTTGCGTGTGGTAGCTTCCTGCGAGTGCAGCCTGCGATCTTCTGTGCGTATTCCCCTGACAGCACCTGTCGCCCCCACCTTGGGGCAGTCCCCTTGTACTAAGCTACCCTCATTCCCATTTCAGCGGCCACCCAAAGCATGGTGCTGCGCCGCTTTCCGCAGGAAACACCTTTCCTTAAAATGACCTTTTTGCTTCTGTCCTTGGCAATATATAAAACTTCACTGCCAGTCAGGGATTTAATCTTCGTGTTACACTGACAGCCCTGCCCACCAGGCACAATATCATTATAAAACATCTTACTGTCAAGAGGTAATATTTTATAGCTTCTTAAGTCTTTCCCAAAGTTCTAGCCAGCATATTTGTTTGCCCTTGAAACTTTCAGCGATAAATATCACCCTAGAACAAGCGGTAAACATGCAAATATTTGCTCCCACCAGGCCGAGAGAAAATACCGGTTCACTCACTGTGGGACCCATGATGCCTAGGGGATCCCTGGCTCCTAAGATCTAAAATTCGGGAATGGGAAGGGGAGAGCAGACCTGCTAGGCGGGGCCCTGGAGCAATACTCAGCTCTGGCCTGCCCTTTCCTCTCCTCTTTCCCCTCCTTTTTCATCGTCACTATCTGCTGCTTTTTTTTCTTCTGGCTACAGTTGGAGACAGTCACAAGATAGACATAAGCTAGGAAAATAAATTCAGGTCTTCAGGAGCTGAATGTTTAAAACACAAGGAACACGGGAACATGCCAGCAGAGGAAGACCCAAAACAGAGCTTGCGGTTTCCAGAGGCTTCCAGTTATGCCCTCATTGGCCCTGGCATCTCCGTTCACTGCCCCTGCTAGTTTGCCGCTGGCTATGTCTGCAAGGCCGTATTTCTTAACATCATTTACAAGGCTTTAAAAGTGTAATCGCTTTGCCTCTGAAGATAATGATCCTAGTCGAGGTTACAAAGAGCATTGCATTTTGTTTTCCCCCATAGCATGTTTAGATCCTTTATCCCAGTTGACCCGCATATGACCTTCTACGGTAGGCAGGACAGGAACTTTTGTTCTGGTTTTCTAAATGAGACTTGGAGAAGACCAGGGACTCATGTAAGGCTACAGAGCTAATAAGGGCCACAGCTGCTCTTTGTTCAGTTTACACACCATATGTTCTTCTAGGGACACTCGAGGGGATTCCCACGAAGCTCCGTAAAGCGGTGTTCATGTCCAGATAAGCCTCAAGGGAGCCGTAAGCTCATAGATGGGTTAGGGTTTCTGTGTCTGAGAGTCTGGAAGAGTCTGATGCTTTGGCTAAAGCACGGTAGCATTGCTCATTTTTATAACCCTGCAACGCCCAGGTAATATCTGCCTCTGAACGTGTCCCCAGGATGAAACTGCAGCCTGGGGGATAATTCACTGTCACAGTTCTGCCTGATGTTTATCAGAACTCGAGGCAGGGGTGTTCAGGCAAGTACAACGAGAGAGGCTGGCGTCAGAAACTGCCTTTCTTGTTTTAGATTTTTCTCATTGTCTGGCATACTGAGGCATTAGTTTTATAATTCAGTGTCCCTTTTTAGAGAGGGGATTTTACTGTGGAGTTGCTGTGGTTATAAATGGAGAGATGATATTTGAGCAACCACTAGTGTGGCTGAAAAGCATTATTTTATTCAATGTTTATAGTAAAAGTATAAGGTAGTTATTTTTTCCAACAGTTTACGATATGAAAATTAAACCAAAGAGATGACTCTTTTGTACAATAAATCGAGTTTAGGGTTAGCAGGACAAAATTGTAATATAAAATAATATAAAACACAAATGTTTGTCTCGTTAACCAATGATGGTTTATTAAATAAATGATTCTTAAATCCATTTCTCTATATTTAAAGAATTTCCTGCCATTTTTTCTACAAAGCATCTTTTCATTCTTCTTTCAGCCTCAACTAGTGTTATAATTTTGAAGCCCCTAAGTTTATTGCTACCAATAATGTCACCATCTTTGCTCTAGTTTAGCATTTTTTAATGTTTGAGCTTTTATCCAATAAGTCAGTGCAAGAATCCATTTTTGGACGAGTGTTTTTTCCCCCCATTAGTTGACTCTATTAGTACAATACTTACACAGTGGGTTCTGCAAAAAATTAACATTTCAGTTTTGACTTTTTATGTTTTAATATCGGAATCCACATCACTAGACTATTATGATGACCACTAAAATTTTAATTTTTTGAACTCCCACTATGTATTTTCTAAAATTGCATCATTTAATATTTGCAACAGGCCTACACATTAAAGAAGATTATTCAAATTTTTCAGAGTTCTAACCTGAAATTCAGAAGAGGTAAATAACCAGTAGAGTTGGGCAGGTATTAAATGATAAAGCTTGCACTCGAGCACAGATCTGAAGTCCATGCTGGATCCATGCTGCCTCTAGTTTTCAGAATCAAGCAATATTTCATGAAGGGATGTGTCACCACCGTCTTTGTTTTAGAAATACCAAATTTTGATCTAGATCTAAGCTATAGACAGAATATCAGAGGAGGTTTTAAAATCCCAGAAAATGTATCAGGCAACTAAACTTTCTAATGTTATTAAAATCTTTTTAGTAGATTGATCTCATTTGTTCATCAGGAACATGAAGCAGTACTAGAAGGAACTGATGAGAACAAGAAATTGCCAGCTGAGGCCATTTGTAACTCTTTCAGATAACTCCACTGCATCCAATATGTGTTTTGTTTTGTTTTCAGCTTTAGTGTTATTTTAATGGGTCATTGCTACTGCCTTGGTGGCTTCTGTACATGGATAGATAAATGTCCATTAGGCCAGTAAATGTCCACATGAAAGATGATTTTAAAACGCAAATATCTCATTTTCAATTTACAAAACATTTTACAATTTATTACTTAAAGATTATTGCCTTTGCACTTTATTTTTTAAATTTTATTTTATTTTATTGTTGATGATATTACAGTTGTCCCCCAATTCCCCCCCTTACCGCCCTCCTCCCAGCCCTTGCCTCACCCCAGGCCTTCACCACACTACTGGCTATGTTTTTAAGCTAGAACAAAATCTCCAGCAATGCAGGGAATGCAGATGTACGTTAATGATCAGGGCCTCAGTTCAGTCTACGTACACTCCAGATTTATCACAGACACATTTAATGGATGCTTAGTATGAGGAAATGGCCGTCCCACACAGGAATCTGCCTTCAAATGTCAGGATCTATTTGAGAGCTTAGCTACTGTTCATGTATTGCAAGACAGGCATGAGCCATTAATCCTGGATTCATACACGTGGGGCAGAGGCGGAGCAAGGGTGAAGCACATAGCAAGCCCTTGGGTTTGCAAGGGTAAAAACAGTTCCATGCTGGAGCTGGAAAGTACCTTGGAGATAAGTGGGTCTGACCTTCTTATATTTCTATTCATTATAATAGTGATACATTCTCAATAAGGAAAATCTGAAACCTCAGAAAAGCATACCAGGAAAAATAATAAACCTGTAGTCTTAATACTCAAACACGGACACTGACATCCATAGCTGCTAGAGAGAAGAAAAAGAAGAACAACTTTGACATTCTGCACTCATTATTGATTTTAAATTCAGAAACACACTAAGTTATGGGACTTGATGATGAATATTTCCTTAGCATGATAAAGTACATTTACCAGAATCTTAAGATGCCAGGAAATGGAAAAACACTAACAACATTTCACTAAGACCAAGATAAGACAAAGATGCACCATTTAACACTGGATTAGAGCTATTGGGCAATGCAATTAAATAAGATGAGTAAATTAAAGACGAAGGCTTTGGAAAAGAAGAGAGAAAACCCCCTTCTCCATAAAAAAAGGTAACTTCATAAAATTAAAAAATAATAACAACAAGAACCTTTGTCTAGCAAAAACTACATAAGTGGAGTCAAAAGATACTTTAGAAACTAGGAGAAAACATTTATAACATATTATCACAGATGATGAACTAATAGTCCATATATATTAGTCCATTATGAATCATTATATAAATAGTGATTTCTTTACAAGTTGGAAGGAAAAGACTCAAACCTGATGTAATAATTGGCCAAATAAATGAACAAATAGTTCAAAATGGCTCCTAAACATACGAAAGATATTCAGTTTCACTCATAATAAGAGAAATGCAAATTTAAACCACACTGAGATATCATTTCTCACTTCTCAGACTGCAGACACGAAAGCCTGTGACCTTCTGTTGGCAAGGCTGTGGGAAAACAGGCCCTCCCATTCACTGCAACTGGCAGCAAAAATTGGTACAACTTGTACCGAGGGACATTTGGTAAGCCTGCCAAAACTATATGTGCATTTGACCCGGCAATACAACTTCTCATCATTTACCCTGTAGACACACAGCCAACAATATGCAAACAGATATATACAAGAAAATTCATTGCATTTCTGTTTGAAATGATAAAATATCAGAAGGTAACCAAAATGCTCATATGTAGGAGTTTGGTTGAATAAACTCTCCACGCACACAATGGATTACTCTAAAGCTACAACAAATAATGAGAAATGAAATGATGTGACTTTTAAATATTTATTGTTAAATGCAAAAGCAAAGTGAAAAAGGCAAAATGTGACATATATTTAATGTTAGCTATTTCATAAGAAAGAAGAAGAGATTCAAATATACATACTTGCCTATATTTTTAAGAACAAAAAACAACACCATAGGCACCTACATGTTAGATAAACCAGAAACTAGTTTGTGATTATCTTGCAATGTGTTTGAAAGTAAAGTAGAAGTATTTGGAGTAAAGGCCCGATACTCTTCTATCTTTTTGCATAATTCTAACTTCAGAACCCTGTTATTATTTTATATTCTCAAAAAATAAATAAATCAACAAAGATGTGAGGGAAAACTTAAGTGGAATAGAAACAGAAACTCATAAACTTATGTTTCAAATGAACAACATAGCTACACTTAATGAGTGTGTGGCAACTAGAACAAAAGGTAACTTTTTTTTAATATATATTTTTTAATTGATTTCAGAGAGAGGAAAGGAGAGGGAGAGAGAGAGATAGAAACATCAATGATGAAAGCGAGTCATCGATCGGTTGCCTCCCACAACCCCCCCCCCCCCGACTGGGGATTAAGCCCACAACCCGGGCATTTGCCCTGACCGGGAATCGAACCCCAATCACCTGGATCCTAGGTCAATGCTCAACCGCTGAGCCATGCCGGTTGGGCCAAGAGGTAACTTCTGAACATTGTTTTTTTTCATTCTATACTCTGAGACTAAAGCTTTAAGGAACGCTGAGCAAATATTGCATCTAATTGCTAAATTTGTCTGTAGGAGCAGTGTGGGTTAATATTTCTGAACTACTTTTTCTATATTCTAAGAAAGAGGAAATCAGTAGAGAAGTTAGGCATATGGAAGGAGAGGAGATAAAATGAAGCATATGGTGTTGGATTTGAAATGAAGGTGTTAGTATAAATTCATGATTTTTAAAGATATGTAGGATAGATATAGATGATACAGATATAGATATGTGTGTACTTGTGTGTGTATGTGTGTGTACACATTACATTTACTTTCTAGCTCTGTCCCTCAGAAAGTCCTAGAAGCAAGACATCTCAGGAGCAATGAGCATCCTTTGCACCCAGGTCTAGATTTCTTAGTAATAAGCATGTACATGGGCGAAAAAGAGCCCTTCACTGTAGTAAAATGCCAGCTATCAAATATAAAAGAGATAATTGAGCTAGAACATTACAGTTTAGTAGAGGGGAGGAAGGTTGAGGGGGATGAATGAAGAGGTGAAAGGATTAAGAAATACAAATAGGCAGTTACAAAGTAGTCACAGGGATGTGAAGTACAGCACAGGGAATATAGTCAATAACTTTGTAATAACTATGTACGGTGCCAGGTGGGTGCTTGAATTACCAGAGGGATCACTTTGTAAAGTATATGGTTGTGTAATCACTATGCTGTAGATCTGAAACTAATACAAAGTAATATTGATGTCAACTATAATTGAAAAACAAGGCTTAAAAAATAATAATGAAATTAGATACATAACAAATAGAATGCTAATGGTTTTGAAAATGTATTTATTTAATTTCCTCATAACTCTATTATGTATATGTGTTATTTCAGTTTTCTAAACCTAAGTCCCACAGGTTAAAACTTGTGTATGTACTTACTCCTACTACACTGTGCACTTAAAAATGGTTAAGGTGACAAATATTATGTATTTCGTTATAATAAAAAATGGGGGAAAAAAGAAAATTACAATTTGTCAATGATCACAGTAAAATTGAGTTAGGCAGAAATCATCAAACTACTGGGTAAAATTTGCTGAGGAGCAGAATTTACATAGCCTCAGAGTGTCTTCTCAAAGAGGACTTATTATTTACAAGGGAAAAATTCAGTAACTTTGCCGTGGAGCTCTGGTGGACATCCCCTTAACTAAGCCACCAAGTTTATCACCAATAATGGGACAAACCAAAATCACGTGACTTCACCACTTTTGTAATATTGCCGCCAAAAATGAGCCACCTAAATCTTATCACAAGGAAACACCAGCCAAGCCCAAACTGAGAGACATTCTAAAAAAGAACTTCTGTACTTTTCAAAAAATGTTAGTTACAGAAGGCAAAAGACATCTGACAAGCAGTGCCTGATCCTGGGTTGGACCCTGGAGTAGCTATAAAGGCCACTCATTCTGGAGATTGGTGGAATTTTAATAAGCTCTGTTGATTAGATCAGAGGTTGTGCTATTGTTGGTCACATTATTATTTTTTTTATTATTTTTGTTTTTTAAATATCTTTATTGATTTCAGAGGGAGGAAAGGAGAGGGAGAGAGAGAGATAGAAACATCAATGATGAGAGAGTCATTGATTGGCTGCCTCCTGCACGCCCTCGACTGGGGATCAAGCCCGCAACCCAGGCATGTGCCCTGACCGGGAATCGAACCCCGATCGCCTGGATCCTAGGTCGATGCTCAACCGCTGAGCCACGTCCGGCCAGGCTGTTGGTCACATTATTTAGACAATTTTGCTATGGTTATATGTATAAGAGAATATTCTTGTTTTTAGAAAATGCACACCAATTGTTTAGCAGTAGAGTTACGGCTGCGACATTCTGCCAAATTATTCAGAAAAAATATTACCCACAGACAAACACACACAATGACGAATAAGCATTACAAAATATTAACAACTGCAAACTCTGGATGAGAGTACTATACACTTTGTTGCACCATTCTTACAGCTTTTCTGCAAGACAACTTATTTGAATGCAAAAAGTTACAATAACACCAAAAAGAACAGAGTAAGATGATATTGAAGTCTTCTAGAAAAGAACATGCTTTTTTTACTCCAGGTTTCTAAAAATTGACTTTTAGCTTCACTGAGCATCTGCAAATACTGAAATACGGTACCCAGAAGTGAAAGAAAAAAAAAAAAATACCAGTGCCTGGTGTGATGGGAAGGGTGAGATCATTGCCCTGCCTCCTTAATAACGGCCTTTCTTCAGATGCTATTTATATAGGACAGCAAGAGAGAGCCTCCTCTCAGATGAAGGTCTATTAAAGGCAGGCTGGGTCTAAGAACTGCCCGCTCGTCAGCCACCACATCATCCGCATCACAGTGGCACACGGGTCCTAGCAGAGCTGGAAGCGGTGTCGCCTGAAGAACGCGATTGTTGTCCAGTCACCTCAAATGCTGTTTTCCCGTGCGCTTCGTCTGTGTGCTCCCCGGAGCCACCTTTTTGTAACTACTCCGTGCGGCCTGTGAAATCGCAGTGGGCCCGCATGTTTAGAGGACTGTGTGTCTGGGGCCCTGCGTGCTTCTGAGGCAGCCCCAGAATTATCACAGTTCTCACACGCAGAGACCATCTAAACAGAATCCGTAGGGGCCTTGCTCCACCCAGGCTGAGTCTCTCACCCTGAACCAGGGCAAGATTCAGAGCTTTTCCACTTTAAACATTAAAGCTATAAAGCATCCTGCTGTCTGGCCACCTGCAGTGTGTTTCAAAATGAAGACAAAGTTATACTGCAGAACTAGACCTCAAACAGAGTCCTAATTTTTTAATGATTACCATATTACGACTTTTTATTTTAGTTATTAATCATTGAATAGTTGATTTCTGTATATGTGTGGCCATGCTCATGACTGGCCTAAAGTTCAGGTTCGCCTGCCTGTTCATAAGACAGCGCCGTGCCGCCTGGGGGCATGCAGCCCCAGAGGAAAGAGCCTCAGGCGGGAAGGAAGGGAGGGAGGGAGGGAGGGGGGGGAGGGAGGGAGGGAGGATGCTCATTTCTCTAAGACATCCCAGAATCATCTGGAGTGCTGCTCCAAGCCTTGCCGAGACCCCGATGCGCCCCACCAGCCAGGATGACTCACTCCACCCCACCCCACCCCACTCTCGGTTAAGACAACCCAAACTTGAAGCACTGTTACCAACGGGGCTGCAGGCAATTCCTCAGCTGTGTGGCTGCTGAAGGATAGGAGGGGGAGAAAGGTTTAGCTTTGTTTTCTAAAGACATTCCTTTAATGGCAGGGACAGTGTAGCTGTGCGTTCTTAGAGAATAATTCCCTTGCAGGACCTCCAGTCAAGTCATAAAATATGATCAAATGCAGGTGATCCCCGAGTGTCAAAGAAATGTATCGGAAACAAAAGGAGGTGAGGCTTCTTTAAGAGTCAAGATGCTTGGAAAACAAAAAGTATACTAGGCTTTAATGATAAACCCCCTCTGGTTTAAGTTCTCTCTGAGCCAGGGCCAACCTTCTTCTACGATCTGTTGTTTCTGCCAGGCTTGCGCTTGGCCTCTGACCTCCAGGAACCCGCAGGCTGTCTTCCTGCCCCTTCTATGCCTATCCTGATTTTTGAACTTGCATGGAAATCTTGTTTTTGAAAATTGATAAAAAATGAGTTGACACTTACTCGGCTATAATTCATTGTTTATCTGAGTACCCTTTAACCTGAAGTAAAAAAAGACCATTTCCTCTAAATTTCTCTGCATGTCTTTGTTGATGTTAAATGAAGAATCTCATGGATTTCCTCTTTTAGAAAACAGAAAGCATTGATAGTTACTCCCGATACATCTTAATGAAGACCATAGTCAACATTTCCAGATCTATTAAAATAACTATGTTGATCTCTATTGATTATGATTATAAGCATGAAGTTTGTTTTAAATTCATTGATTAACTGATTCACTAGCCAATACTCTATTGTGAGCCAGTTAAATCCAGTGTGAGCCAGACTGTTTTAAAAATTGAGGACTTCAGTGCTTGCTCTAGAACCAACTTAGCAGATATGAGTAATATTTATTTGACAGTCTCCTAAGGAAATAAAAATGTACTAACACAACCACATCAGAAAGCCAATCTAACACAATGTGCTTTGTCTTTCATGCTATGAAACTGTCTTCACCTATAAATCATTTAGCAGAAAATTAATCTTCCAAAAACCAAGGAAATGCAGCTTCATCTATAATCATAGGACGTATTGTTGGGAAAATTTAATAATGAACAACTTCTAAATCATTGGAAAGTAAGACCCTTCTATACTTTATCTGCGTCAAACTAGTACTATAAGTTCTTATTAACATATGACAAAGCTTGATTAATATAAAGACACAAGAAGTTTTCTGCAATTTGACTTGTAGAAGGTAAGGTTAATGCAAAGGTCCAAAGATCCTCTGGAAACATTGCTATGACATCACTGTCATCCCTAAGTCTTCAAGAGCGTTGAGGTTATGACCCACTGAGCCCTGCCAGCTGTGACCTACAGGTCTTCAGCCTACCTCAGAGTTTTTCCTACAGCAGCAATATACATGTTGCTAAGGGCAATTAATAAAGTTATTATTTTTTCTTCTTTTTCTAGTGTGAGCTCTTCCCACATGGGCCTGCTGTTAAAATGTCTAAAGAACTTCTTTTTCTCAAAGTTTTGTGTTTACATGGCTCCCTGACATGTATGAAGAGTTTCTGCTGGAATTAGAAATGTTTTTTAAAATTTTCCAGAAGGTAGAATATAATTTGGTTCTAGGTCCACTCTGAATTTCATCATTTTTAAATGGCCTTGTCAATATTTGCAAATGAAGACTTGTTTCTATTTGGGGTAAGATATGGGGATTTAATTTATTTTTTTAAAAATAATTCTGATCATACATACATACATACTTTAGATGTCCCTGAAATTTATATTAGTTTATTGACACAACTATGCTTCCAAGTTATACATTTCTAATAAATTGCCAAATGTTTTTCTATCTTTTACGTACTTTCAACTTAATAGATTCAAGAAGATAATTAAATGTTGCAATAACAAATTTTCATGTCTCAGTGGTATCCATGAATAATGTATGTTATCAACCCACAAACATTTTGAGAAAATCCAGGCTAGTGACTCGCTGATTCCAAACACTCCTTCATTATTTGCCTGTATAGCTGTATTCATTCAATCTGTGTTCCTGGAATACCCTGTATTCCTGTTCTCCTCCCACCCTTCAAGACTCAGTTCAAATTCCACTCTTCAGATTCCGTTAACATTTCATCTTACTACCTAAGTCACAGTGGTACAATGGTTTTCATTGTCTGAGCCATTCTCTCTCTCTTTTGTATTAAAATCATAAGGTCTAGAATAAGATTGATCTAAGGTTTGGGTCTATGTGCTACCTAAACTTGGGCTTTTGAATCTCCTGAATGTCTGTTTCTACTTTTTTAAAATGGTAGAAAGAATACTTATTTGAGGACAAGTATGATGATGGATGTAAAGGATTTAGCACAATGCTGGGGCCATAGAATATAATAAGTATTGCCCTTACCATCATGACTGGTCGTCTGGTTTTCCCACATTTGAAATAAAATACAGGCACATCTTTTTAATATTGAAACCAAGACTCCAAGGTCTCTGTACTGTTTGCATGAGATTGTCTTTCTTTGTTTCTTAGCACTCCTCCCCCCTTAGTTATAGAGTTTTTATAATACACACAGCACCTTTCACCAGGAGACCTTCTCACCTCACTGCAAGATCTGCCTGCAACACACCCTTCCCTGGCATTAAAATGTAGCTATAGTTTCCCTCAGTGAGTCATGAGGCCCACCATTTCCCATCAATGATAATCAAAATTTCTTGAAGATAAAAACCCCCAATCCCCCATCGCCATGCACATAGTAGTGGTACAATAAATATTTTATTTTCATGCTCATCAGCCCACAAACAAGGGCTTTCTTCACTTTTACTCTCTGTCTCGTCCAGTCCCTTGTCCTGGGTGAAATTGTTAATTAGCAGTAAAATGTCCAAAGCTGGGATTTAGCGAAGAGAAACCTAGGGCGTGGGTAAACCATTGCAGAGGAGACATCCCTGAGTGATTCACGACTGGGCTTGTTTCTAATATGGCTCAGCTTCTATTTTATTTATTGACTGAGCTGGGATGAAACTCTACCTCAGGAGAAATACTTCAACTGTTAAGGATAAAGTGGCAGTATATATTTTTCCTTCAGCCTCAATATTAGACCTAAGGGGTAAATTCTGTTTTCCACTGTGAAGAGAAAACAACAGAATATCATTGATCACTGGCAATGTTTTTGCTAGTCTAGCATCCGTAGTCAGAGATGGAGGTCCAATTAGAAAACAAATGCACACAAAAGAAGGCTCTGAGAATTTTTGTTGAATTAAACTATCATGTAGAAATGTAAAATCATATTTTAAAGTCACCTCGTTAGAGTTTTACTTAAAAGGAGGAAAAGAGAAAGGGACCGCGTTAAAGGCAGCTTGGCAGCCTGCTACATTTCTCCTATAAAGTCATAAAGCTTAATTCAAAAATTTCCTAGAATTTATAGTGCCAGAGGCTAAGCTAAAAATAATTTTCCCTCATTATATCTGTAGTTTAACCTCTGAAGTGGAAGGTTTCTAACAGCTGCATCAAGACTCCAACTCACAAAAGCACCATTCAAAAAGGGGAGGAAGAGAGGACCTGCTTCTATGAAGTGACCCGTAGAGAATGGAGGAGACAAAGAAGCTTATTTCTGCAGCTCTCTGGGCCCACATAGGGCTGCTCAGCTGTTCCAGGTGGATTGCTTCTGTCAGCTCTGAAGGTATCATGTGCTAAATGAGCATGAAATTTTATCCGGGGGCCAAGCATTGGAAGTTAAATTTGACTAGACAATGACAGAAATCTGAGAGGAAAGAAAGAAGTAGAGGGTGTGTTCAATAACCCTAGTAAAAATTAATAATCAGTAATTGTCTCCCCATCATCTTTCCCAAACCCTGAAAAAAGTGTTTTCTTATTGTGCCTGTAGAATGGAGGAAAACAAAGCTACAGAGATTTAAACTTGAAGCTACTTTTGAAATCTGGGACTAAGGTAGAGGGGTGGGTTTAAGTCTTGAAATCAAGACTTCTGAATTTAAATGTTATTTCCTTTTTTTTCTTACTTCATTATCCAACAAGATAAAATGCTAATTACATTATTCCCATCTCCCCATTTGTATTGGGGAACAAATTTTAATATTCTGTGTTATCTGCTCAGTCATATTTGTGATCATGTCACTAATAGGGAAAGAAGAGAAGAGGGCCAATCGATGAGTTAAATTCAATCAGTTCAATTAGACTGGTATAGAATAAGGGAATACAATACATTACAAATCAGACCATCCACAATTGTGGGAGCTTGTGAAAAAGTCTGTGGAAATTGCCTCTGTGTCTGGCAGGAGCCTAAAGACCACAAGTCCACAGAATCGTTGTTAGGAAGAAAACCTGGACATAAAATCCAGGGAAGTGAGGGCAAATTAGAATCCATGAGGACACACTGGAGCTGGCATCTATCTCTCAGCACCTTCAACCTTGATGATGTGAGCAATTTGTAAAAGACACTGGCTCCCTTGCACCTGGCTCAGGACTCAGAAAAACTGAGAGAGAGACTAGTGGAAGCTGAAGGAGCTGTGGGTCGAGCTTTTGCCCCACACCAACAAGGTGAGCCAGCAGATTAATAAGGACATGTGTCATCTGCAAGAGCTCCTGGCCCTATATTTCTGTTCAGAAAAAAATGGCTATTGCTTCACTTCTGCCTTTCAAATATCATGCAGATTTTTCCTGGAGCCAACCATACCATGAACTGTATAGGCAAGGAGATTCCAGGACACCTAAGTCTAGCTTAGCTATGCAGACACCATTCAAAAACCACCACAACCCTTATTTATTCAGTATCATGTTTTCCAGGCACTGTGACAATTTCTATCCTACCTAGTTCATGTTAAAATACTCCTCTTAGAAAGTATTTCACCCTTAAGAAGATAAGTTCAGAGAGGCCAAGAGACTTCTCTAACACTTCTAGAAACTGGAAGAAAGCATATTCAAATTGAGACCAAGTATTTTTATTTCAGTTTATGATTAATTCTTATATTTCCCTTTGTTACTACTATACCATCCACAATTGAATACTTTTTACACTACATACTGGTCAGGATTTCAGCACGAAGCACATGGCACACTCATCTTGGGTTGTTTAAGAGAGTTCATTAAAGGAACTATTTAGAAAGATTTGTCAGCAGGGATTAGGGAAATCAGTGCAGGATGAAAATTCCTGGGTACCAACAATAGCAGGAAGTCATCGCAATCCCTAGGTCTGAAGACGGAAAGGGGTAGCAGTGTGGAGAGTCCCCCCCCCCAACAGAAGCTGAAGCCTTTGGTGAAAGGAAACAACTCACCTGTGGTGCTTAGCAAGAAGGGGACAGAGAGGATAAATACCCCAGCCTCACTCTCTTTCAGCTTTCTATTTCTTGTATTCTCCATTCAGTGACTGCTATCCACTCAATCCAACTGGAAACCAGTGAGCTAAGAAATCCTTTAATGCGATCAACAGAAGTCAGTATTCTGGGAGATAGATCAGGATACAGAAAGGTGGACATTGATCCACAGGAGAAAACAAAAAATATGTAGCATAACATTCCAGAGTAAAGAGTTGGTAAAGATTTTAGGAAAATATTTTGCTTTTATGCAGACTCATAAACATCCTTCAAAACATTTTTCAAGGTAATGTCTAAACTTTTCTCAGTTACCATCTAATAAAACATTTCTATACTTTTCATCATGGCCTGTTTTTCAAACTCTGAATGTACAATGAGCTGGTGAAAATAACCCATGCAAGGCCAAATCTTTATCAGAGCTTCAGCTTCCAGTGGGCATGGTTGGCAGGGGTGTGGGGAAGTTGGCTCACAGAGGTGTAATCTCTGGGCCCATGAGTAGATCTTCAAAGAATTTGCTTCTTTAATAAAACACCAAAGGCTGCTGCATGTGGTAAGGTATCTCTAAGACTAAAACTAAAGTGAACTAAAAGTGCTTCACAGCTGAAAATAAGAAAGTAAATACTTTGTGGCTCTTTTGGGTTCTTCCTGGTACAGCTTTTCCACTCATTTTCTAAGTATCTATTTCCAGGTTTTCTACACCGTAGAAAGAGATCTAAGGTCTAGGATTTCAGAGTATATCTGTTTCTTGGGAAAGATTTGTTGGATGTCTAATCAGGATCTCAGCAGTACCTGTGATAAGTTGACCTTACAGGTAGCAAGAGGAAGATGAGGGCATCTTTCATCTTACCATTAAAGCTGAAGCTTAGGCTCTAATCCCCTAATCAGTTGGTTGCTAAGAAGAGGACTTGTTATAAGGATGGATATCAGTACTAAGTTAAGAGCCTCCTTAGGCTCCAGTTTCAGCTTAAGACAACGTCTATGTCAGACATTAACACAACCATACGACACAAATTCATGACATTTAATGAAAGCAAATGAGGAAACTGAAGCTTTTAAGTCTGAGTCCAGTATTTACTGTTTGTACAACTTTGGAAAAACTGCCGAACTTATCAAAACTTTTGTTTTAAAAGTAATGAAAAGTGAACGCTTCATAAAAAATTCTATGAAGTGATAAAATTTGTTATTCTATGAAAATTTATGGCTGTAAGTGCCTACATTATTAAATATGAAAGATTAAAAATAAATGACTTCAGCTCTGTCTTAAGAAATTAGAAAATGACACGATTCTGATATGACAAATAGTTATAATCCAGAGTTAAGTAAGAAGAATTAATTGTTAGAAACAAAATCTGAAATTAATGAAATGGGGAAAAAATCAGTGGCTTCACCCTTTCTGGGTCTTCCTCCAGGAGCTTATACATCTTCTTTCCATCAGGTGCTATATTTATCGACCACGACCCTGTTGGAGAGACCTGAAGATGAAGGTAGGGATAACTTCAACTCATTGAGCATTGGCAAACCCAAACCCTTTGACTGGATGGATATAAGAGATGTTATTGTATTAATGGGCTGACTATTTTTTCCCTGTGTTTGTGATGTTTATGAGACTGGACTCTAGGCTAGGATTTTATGCTGAAGAAACTCCTTCTTGTATTATACCAGAATTTGTATAAGCTTTTAGCTCAAACTATTTAAGGCCAAACATAAATAGGCCTTTCTAGGTTAGTTTATACAAATTCTGTTCTTCCTATTTGATGTTTTGAAAAGTCTTCAGGAGTAGATGGGGAAACTGTGTGGGCCTTGCGCTTGATGAATTCATGTGGCGTGTGTACGAGTGTGTGTGTGTCCTTAGACTTTAGCAGATGTGCCTACAAGACACAGACTTAGCAAGCATACGCAACACTGAGACAATGATTTAATTGACCTAACTGATTGAAAAGAAGGAATGGAAGCCCCCTGTTATAAATGTGATACATAGAACCACGGATGAGAAACAACTCAATGAAATCATTAAGCACTCAAAGTAGGTAAGTCAACAAAGGCCAGTGCCTACAGTGCTGTCTCAGACATACAGCACTGTTTTCAGGACATAACAGAGGATCTAGAGGGTTTTGTAAAACATGCTTTAGTTTTATTTCAGAGTAGAGGGAGTGGATGACAGAAAGTAAAATAAATAAAAACCAATTGATTATGTTAGAGGAAGAAGATAATTCCTTAAAAGATTGAAATATTGGAAGCCAAACTAATGCTATATGAAAGGAAAAATAAAATGAATCTTATAGTCCAGGACAGACAGACATTGAAAGGGAAGGAAAAAAAATTAACTCAGACTTGAAAGGGACACACCAAAGGATTAGCATGAACTACCAAAGGATTAGCGTGAACTACCAAAGGATTAGCATGAACTACCAAAGCCATATTAGATGGGATCCTATAACATGGTTACTATAAACAGAGATTGAACAACTGTCTCTCCCTAAGGGAACACACTCAAGAAAGTTACAGAATTAGGGCATTAAGGAAAGTCACAATGAATCAGAGATATATCAATGGAGAGCTAATCAGTGCAGTTGTAGAGCTGATGTTGGAACCCTCCAGACAAGGTTATCCAAATCGGGGAGTGAAGAATGACATGATTTGTTTTTGAACAGAATTCATTGATTTCATATATCTTACTATGGGACAGTATAGAGTTCAAAATCAAAAGGAGTATTTTAAAAACAAACATCTTAATATATTAAAAAAATAAAAAATAAAATGAAAACAAACATCAGATCCAAAACCAACAAAAAACACAAGGGAAAGTAAAGAAGCACAAGGGCCCTGAGTTTTAGCAAACAGCTTGAGTTCTGGGTATGTTTGAGGAGGAATGGAACCAAATGGAGGAGCGTATTAAGCTGCTGGAACTTAGTTAGGACCCCTCGGAAAGGAACAGGAGAATACACCGTCCTCCTGACAAAAGGGACATAGCAGGACAAATGCTCCTGCAGGCACATGACGTCCGTAGCTGAGGTAAGCAACTGAAGGTAGCGTCTCTGGGAGTGCGTGTCCGATGTATTACTCTTCAGCAGGTGCCGCAAATACAGAGTTTGGGAGCAACTGCAGCTTTGGTTCAAGAATCTGTGAAGGGTGATTCTCTAGTTGAAACAAATGAGGTGATGATAGGGTTCCCTAAAGGGCTAGTTTTACAGGCCCAACAATGTGTGTGCAATCTCACATTTTCATATGTACTTTGGTCTGTAGTAGTTGACGTTTCAGAGCTGTTTTCTCTCCAGAAGAGAGTTTTACTCTGTTGAAGGCCTCCAAAGGGCAAGGATTAATCCAGCTAATGAACTGTGAATATTGGTAGATTGACATTTCAAAGGGTCATGACATTCAGTGATGCTCTAAAACTCACTATCTCCGTGAATTAATATGTGTGTGTGTGAAAATATCCATTTCCCTTATGCCAAACCACATCAGAACTTACTGGGTTTCCTCTTTTGCCTCTCCCTAATCTCTTTACCTCTTAGAGACTTTTTTACTTTCTGTAACAAATGAGGGAAGAAAAGGCACTTAAAAACTGGTGCTTTATTGGATTTGTTTAATAGACTCTTTTCTAAATGTAAAAAAATAGATACTTTATAATTTAAAGTACTTTCCAATGCACGAAAAATTAAATCGTATACTTTTTAAAAAGTTGTTTATGTATAAGTAATCCTGTACAGAGTGATATTTATCACCCTTCCTCAAAGCATAACCAGCATGTTACATTCACAATCAGTTGAGTTGGATTTTCCATATTTGTGTGGTGTTAATGTGTTGGTCTCTACACTCTGACTATAGTCTTAATGTTCACAGTCCTTGTTTTGGGGATTCTTGCTACGAGGCACCTGCTCTATAAAACTTTGGCAGTGACTTCCAGATGTTAACCTGTCCCATCCATTATCCCCAATTTGATTTCCTTTACTCTGCTCGCACCTTCGTAAATAAGACTTTCCCTTCCTTACTCTGTTCTGACTGAGTCATCTCATTCCTGCCCGGGCTCTGGCCTCCATAAGGTGCCTGATTGTTTCTCACAGCATTATTTGCTTTTAAATTCAATGCTTATGTAACATAAGCGGGTAACTGAGAGAAACAGAGTGTAACCTCATTTTTGTAACAAGCTGGGCACAGTCAAGGGACCTGAGTGAGGCGGCACATTCCTTTCTCTTCTTTTTTCTCCCAGTGTCTTCAAGCAGCTCCCTGGGTGTCGGATCCACCCTCATCCTTCACTGTGCTGCAGTGATCATCCGCCAGGGCCCCCAGATCCAGGCTTCAATATTATAGCGAGAGAAATGCTGTGATAACACCTGCTGAGTATGTACAGGACACTTCTAAGGGTTTTACAGGTATTAATCCGATTAATTAATCCTTAGAACAACCCCGGAGGTGAACACTGGCATTGTTGCCCATTTTTACAGATGAATACACTGTACCCAGAGCAGTTAATTAGGTTTTATAGCCACACCCTTAGAAATGGGTGAGTTGGGATTCCAAGCCAGGGACTCTAGCTCTAGCTTCTCTGTTCATTACCACTATGCTCTATTCACTCTTTTATTTAAGGTGCACCACATGATGATTTAATGTACATATGTGCTGTGAAATAATGACCACAGCCAGTGAATTAATACATTCATCATCTTACAGAATTACCTTGTTTATGTGTGGTGAGGACACTTAATTTCAAGTACACGATACAGTACTATTAACAATAGTCAACATGCTATATGGAAAATCTCAGAACTAATTCGTCTTATAAGTGAAAGTTTGTGCCCTTTGACCAACATCTCCCATTTCCCCCAGCTCCCCAGCCCCTGGCCACCACTATTCTATTCTCTGGTTCTGTGAGTTTGACTTTTTTAGATTCCACATATAAGGGAGATCGTACAGTATTTATCTTTCTGTGTCTGGTATTTTACTTATGCTATACTAACTCCTTTTAAAAAATTTATTCTTTAATTACAGTTAACATACAATGTTTTATTTGTTTCAGGTATACAACATAGTGGTTAGACATTGATACACCTTAAGTGATCACCTGGATAACACTAGTATCCATCTGACACCATACATAGTTATTACAATGTTACTGACTATATTCCCTATGCTTTACTTTGCATCCTTATGACTATTTTAATAACTGTAATCTGTACTTCTTAATCCCTTAGCCTTTTTAACCCATACTTCCCAAATTTGTGGTATACTAACTCTTAACATGAACATATTTATTTATGGAACCAGTAGATAAACAATTCCCTGTTTAAATTGTATTTTTCTTTTTAAATTTGCAAAAATTATAGCTCCATAGTCTGACCAAGGTGTTTTTATTGCAATGGCAGTTCTGGAGATGGAGAAGGGACATGGAGATAGTTGTAGAGTAATCTATCTCACTGTGACTTTCGAAAAGTCATTCAACCTTCATGGCCCTAAATTGTTCATCTATCCAGCAAAGGGGTTGAATTAAGCCTATTAAGAAAAAAGAACAGGACTAAAGTATGCATAAGAGAGTCAGGAGGTAAGGATAAGTTGAACAAAATTAGTAGAGGGTTATTCCAGCTAAAGTAAGAAATTTAAAAGAAACTTAATGAGGCTACAGAATTTCAAGTTAAATTAGAAACAGCAACATATAAAAACAGTATTACAGAAAGTGGAATTTGACTTTAAGCATGCTAGATAAAAATAATTTTTAAAGAACAAATAAAACAAAGAAATGGACAGGCAGTAGAGATCTAAAATATAATTAATGAGAACTGAGAGATCTAAAATATAATTAATGAGAACTGAACAAATGAAATACAGAAAATGTCCAAATTTACACAAGGTTTTTCCAAAGGAAAAAAAGATAACCTAGAAAATAAAAAGACTCATTGATTTCCAGAAAAGAACCAAACAAGTGTAGAAAATTAGTAAAATACATCCTGAGGCTCTTGAACTTAAAAAGAAGCTTCAAAATAAAAGAATTCTGTAAGTTTCCAAAGTTTTAAAATTAAAAACTATGGGTAACTTTCTTCTGTAATTTTTGGATTTTTAAACATTTTTGAATGATTTTTATCAACTTTATTATAAAAATGAGCTCATTTTACATACATAAAAGAAGAAAATGATTTTAATAATACTATTTGCAAATTTACGGTAAAATGAGTTTTTGGATTGTGAAGACATACCCAGGATACCACTCTCTGTGGCAATTTACTTAAATTATTGGAAACCTACATTCATGTGGAAACTGGCTATAAAAGTCTTGCCCTGCAAGCACAAATAAATCAACTGAAAACAAATGCTTCATAAAATATTTGAGAACATCTGTGTTCTAAAATGCACTTAATGTGTGCATCTTGTTCTATACAGAATGTATACAGTTGGGGAGACTAGAATTGATTGATGTAACCTTATAAACAAAGCGTCTCCTTAGAATTGGCTGATGAACTTGCCACTCATATCAGTAAGGAGGGTTTCTAACAAACGATCAGCATTTCCTTACCTGAAATACTGTTATAAAACGTTACTCGCCTGCCTGTTCCCAAGCATTTATTAGTCTTTTTTCCCCAGGCCTTTTGAACCGTGGCTGTCAGCAAGTCATCACAATCACTGACAAAAGCTGTCAGCTCTCGGTGCTCACACATCTATTTGCCAGCCTCTCACCAGTGAGCGGAGCACTTTAGCAATCCATTTTTTAGGAGTACATTTGGAGGAAAAACATTTTTGTCTTCCCAGAATCAGTCCCCCACGCTCCATTTTCTTTGGGGAGCAACTTCTTCCGCTCACACCCAAGTGCTTCCTAGTGAGTGTGGCGATCCCCGTGCATCATCCCGTCGCCATGGTGATCTAACTGCAGCCACTCGACCGAAAACAAGCCATTGGACTCTCCCTTTGGGATTTTTTCCTAAGTTCCTTTTCCTCTCTGGAAATGCAATTGTAAGGATATTGCTGGCCCCTGAGTGGATAAAAACACAACCCAGGGAGAAAGGCGGACCAGAGGAGGAAGAAGGGGTGCAGTGAATCCAGTTATAATTCCAGCAACCCTAAAGCGGCATTGCTTCCTCCTGGGATTAGACTAAGCCAGACCTAGTTGTCAGGAAACTACCTTTTAAATCTTAAGATATTCATTCATTCATTCATTCATTCATTCATTCATTCATTCATTCATTCATTCTTTGGTCATTCATTGTTATAGGCAAGAGCTATTGTGTGTGTACAGGTTTAATGGGCTAGAGCTGACAGGACGGCTTATCTTCGAGGTTTATTGCTTTCTGTTCTCTCACCATTAAACTTACTCTATGGACCTGCTCTTCTCTACATCCAGACAAAACCTTGGGCAGATCCAAAAGACTTTCCAGGGACTATTAGGTAATGAAGGGTACAGTCCAATCTTAATCCAAATTTAAAGCTGCTCCCTGTTTGAGCTGGTTCAGGTTTGAGAGCCTGCAATGGCCAAGAGGAGAGGAATCTGTTTGCTCGTGTTCCAGGCCTCTTATCTTACCGCCCACCTTTCTACCAGATATTTCTGATACTTTCCGGGTTGATTTAGGGAGTGATAAAATTAAAGGGGAACGTTGTGGTCTTACCTGGCCATGCTTTTGACATTGATACTGGTATTTTCTGAAGATGAATGCCACACAGTTAAGATTTCTGTTTGTTTGTTTGAGCTGCTTATATAGGTTTTTCAGAACTGCTCTTGAGAATTTAGACATTTCTGCCTATATTTGCTTCCTTGTAGACATGCCTCCTTGGGCTACCTGGTTTCATCAACTTCTGTGAGAGCGCACTCTTGTTGGGGTCCCTTCACTTCTCTAGAACATGGTCTTGAGAGAGGTTCATTTTAAGACAAAAGCAGGCATTCCCTTCCACAGACATCTCATTTGTACACTGCAAACACACACACACACACGCACACGCACACGCACACGCACACAGCCTTTGGTGGCAGTGCAGTTACCTCTCTTTGCTATACTTGCCAACAGGAACCGTTCCAGTCACACCCTCTTACTTTTAGGTATTTTCAAGCAATTTTACATATCAGCACCACTGCTCCCTAAACGCCAAGGAGCTATGTGATGAGAGGAGGCGAAGCCCAACTACATGCTGCATATAACTGTGCTTGGCAGACCTAACCGAGCTCCTGAAATCAATGTACAGCAGCAGGTCCTCAAAAAATGTCGTTTTGTTCAGTGTCATTTTGGTATAAAGTTGATGAGAAAAAATTATTGCTGGCAAGGACCACTGTCTATGTGGAGATGGCACATTCTCCCCATGTCTGTGTGGGTTTTCTTTGGGTCCTCCAGTTTCCTCCCACACCCCAAAGATGTGTGTGTGAGGTGAGTTGGCGTGTCTGTTGTCTCAGTCTGAGTGACTTTGGGTAGATGTTAGTGGTTCCTGAGGTGGAAGGGTGTCCTCTCCAAGGTAGGTGCCCCCTTTGTGACCTGAGCTGCTGGGACAGGCTCTGGCCACATGTGACCCTGAACTGGAATAAGCAGGTTAGAAAATAATCACCTTCCTTGTTTTATTAATCTTTCTTAAAATTGTATATAGCTCACTTTTACTTAAATGTTTAATAATAAAACTGTTTTGAGTCTTTATTTAGGAGATTGGTGATGTTTTGTGACCAAAAATGTGCTATAGGAATTTAACGCTTGTTTATATCGGTTAGCCTATGGTAAAATTGATTTCATTATATGTCATTTCACTTAAAGTCGCAGTTTCCAAGAACCTATCATTGACCTTAAGTGAGGACTTATTATGTGATACTTCCACAGCTTTTGAGATGCTCTCTCAAATGTCCGGCGTTGTTTGTCTTTGGGATGCTAAGTCAATATTTTGTCAGAAAAACTCTCCACAGAAATAAAACACAAGACAGTCACTTAAATGCATGGTTTTCAATTAAGTTTCTAGCATAAGCCTCTTTGGCTACTAAGAACTGCTTATGTCCTGCCTGCTTCTCTCTCCTATTTGGATCCCAAAGCAGATGCAGGCTGTCTCTGCTCCTCTGCAGTCAGGACGTGACTTCTTGCACCTGAATGGACTGATCGAATGTAATTCCATTAGAATAAAGATTATTTCTCCAGATTGTTCAAGTCAACCAAGGACAAAGCATATAAGAATAAAGGCCCTGATCTTTGAAGAGGTAAGCTGCTAACATGCTCTGGTCCAATCTGATAATGTGAGGAACTAAAGAAATTGGCAATTGGAGTGACGTACAATAGGTGCCTTGGTCAAGCTAGTTCAAGTCGGTTCTGCCCAAGAGGGCAGCCACCAAGGCATGTTGGTGTGGGAGGACTGCTCCCCACTGGGAAGTTGTTAGAGAGAAATTTGTGGGTTTTGGAATTGGAAAATTTTTTTTTTTTTTAAAAAGCAACTTTTCCAATAGGTTTCCTTTAACAGAGAGATGGCCTAATTTATGTAGAGGCAGCCTGCTTTGAGATCCACATTTTCCTAAGAATTGCCATGTTTGTATATTCTGATATGCATGTATTTCACTAACGGCTCCTTGGCTGCTATCACCTTGATAAACCCATGACTGCTTTCTTCCTAGAGTAAACGGTTTCTTGTTTCAAAGTGAAAGTCTCATGTTAACCTCTCACTATTCATGAAATATTTCATAAACAAAGGATAGATTAGAAACATTTACATAACTAAGAAATAATTTTAAGTTTCAAACTATTAAGCCTTTCAACAATACCTACTGTAGGAGAGATATACTAATAATCCTTGACATGCTTCTGGTGGAATTATCAAATAAATCAAGTAAGAGATTATTTATAACAATGCTGCTGAAAGGAGGAGGCTGGATAAGTGACTGACTGACTGTCTGACTGTAGTTTCTCCTTGCTGCCTATAAACATAGTGAAGCAACAGCAATGCTATTTTATAATCCCTGGAGGGGAGATTCTTTTTCAGGAGGTGTCACCTGAAGGCCTCAACAACTGGAGTGCTGTGCTTTTGTTATGTTGTTAGATTGCCTGGTGATGATTTCCTTGCTAAAGAAGCAAGCAATCGCTCAAGGTTTCCTATCAGAGGAATTGCATGAAACTTTGTGGAATTTTTGTCTCTTCGCCAACTCTAGAAAGCTTCACTCATGTACTTGCTGTCCCCACATTCTCTACAAAATTACCATCCTTCTAATAATAGCAATTAACTTCTTCTCATGAAACGTGTTTGCCATTTTTAAAGAACACTCATGTCCGTTATTCTGTTTAGCTTGCCTGACTCCTTTTTAATAGGGACCTAAGGCTTCAACTTCCAGATACCCTTACAAAGTAGAGTTTAGGCCTTTCTAACACTTTTTCTGCAGCTAGTTAAAAAAAATAAAGGTGGTCATCACACTTTACATGATCATGGGGAAAGTGCTATTAGACATAGAGTAAGTTGTATGTATTATGAAAAGTCTTGCTGTGGTAGGGCTTTCTTTTTATGAGAAGCCAGGTCATAGCAAAACACTTTTAAATGTTAAGGAGTTGGAGTTTTTAAAAACATTTACGAAGTTCATACTTATGGTAGGCACTGTGTTAAGTCTTTGAAAGCGTTATTTTATTAAGCTTCTCAAAAACCATATGAGGAAGGTACTATTATCATCTCCATTTCTAAATGAGAAACCTGAAGATCATAAAGAAATAAGTAGCGCCTTCAGTTAGGGGTGGTCCAAGAATTATGGAAATTAGAAAAAGGACATTGCTTTCTGATATTTGTAGTGTAAGAATCAACACACAGTGAATGAGAGCTGAGAGATGAGAATGTCTTGAAGGAAAAGAGATCAATCTTCCAGAAGGTTGCCCATAAAAGTTTAGTGATATAAGCAAACACATGCAATATTTAACCCACCAGCATTCTGAGGAAAGGGAAAATTAGACAATGTAATTTAAACATTCCAGTGTTTTTAACCAGACCACCCATGTTGTGGAGATGAATTTATTAAACCACATAAAACTCATGGTAATTACAATTCAGATTCTACATAGCATTCTAATTATGATTTTGTTTCCCATAAAGTCTGCCAACAGAGATAAAATAATAAGCACTCACATGCTTCAAACTGCAATTATGTTTTAAGCAGAAAATTAAGAAATTAGCATTCTGATTTTACCTGCCAGTATCATAGATTTTGTTAATGCAATTTTCCCTGAGAATCTTATCTGCTCTCTCAGTTTAGTTTATTGAGCTAGTATGCTTGAGGGGCAAACGGTAAGCACTGGAACGCTCACACAGGTGATAAATTAATAACTACAAGATAAATTTTCACTAAAAGCTATGGAGAAAACTTCCTAAAATTGTCAGCCCTACCTGATTTCTTATAAATAATAATATTTGAAAACCTAATATGTTTCAGGCATTGTGCTAGACACTCAACATGCATTATTACTCATCTAAATTTCATATGAACCCTGGTTAAAATGTGTTATAATGTGTATTTTATAGAAAAAATTCAATATTAGAAATATCAGGATGATTTAGTTTCTTATGTCTTAAAGTACCTCTGAGTTTGGGTGCCTCAATGCTATGCTTCAAATCAATTATATTTTAATCCTAACGCCAGAGTGTTTCTCTGCTCTTTCAAACCACTGCATTCTCACATCTATGAATCTGGCACCAATCTACCATAAAAAATTTGGTTGTCATCTTCCTCAGAATGCCTGAAGACTCCTTGCCAAATTCAGAAATGTTTAGAGAACACATAAGGACTCCAATGTTGGATGACCCCAAGAAGAAAGTACATCTAAACCAAACATGAGCTCTATGATACAACACTAAGATTCACCTGGATGACAGGTGCCCTGGCATAAGAACGGCTAATGAATGAATGACAAACAAGACAAAACCAAAACCCCCAAAACCAACCAACAACAGCCCCCCTACATAAAATCCTAGAATGAAATAGCTCAGAAAAAAATAGCAACTTTGTGAAAATTACTCCTCAAGTAGATTGGATCTAACAATTTTCAATCCTAGTCCTCTATATTACCAAAATTTTAGTTGCTTGTTGAAATGAGTGAACCCAAATTCCTTCAAAAAGAAAAAGGGAGGCTGAATGATTTATTCACAAAACAATTCCCATAGTGACTGAGTAGCTCTAGTGTGGTCTTTGGCCATCCTCAGTTATCACTCAATTTGTCTGGGGGGGAAAATGCTGCCTTCAGTCACCAGCATAACTAGGCAACAAATTGGATCTCATTGCTCAATACAAGTCACACGCCAGTCAATGTGTGGCTGTGGCTGTGCTTAAAGACTAAATAAAGGGATAATTTGTCAAAGTTTTCTCCTTTTTTTCAGTTATCCCTGATTTTTTAAAAAATATAAAAAGAAGAAAAAAACTGAAAGAAGTTAGCAACCACCAGAAGTTGGAAGAGGCAAGGAACAGGATCTTCCCTATAATCTGAGGAAGGAGTGCAACCCTAGAGATACCTTGATTTCACAACTTTGCTCTCCATAAGTGTGAGAAAATAAATTTGTATGTAATTTGTCCTGGCAGCTCTAGGAAACTAATGCAATTAGTAAAGTGCTTGAGATACTACCTGACACACAGGAGGCATTTAATCATCATATCTGAGATGGTGAGGGTCATGAAAGAGGACCGTGATCATTTTCTTTTATAAGTCAACAGATTCAAAGTATTCATTCAACAGTCATAGTCCTATGTAAGACCTGCTTTTAGGTTGTTTTGACTGGCTTGTACATTTTAAAGACAGTTACATTAATGTGCCTTCCAGTTCTGTTGGCAAGTTAGCCTGGGATGTTTTAATCTGCACATACACACTGCTTTATCTACCCTACACATTTTACTTTCCCTTTTTAGTAAAAAGTAAGAGGAAGGCAAAAGGAAGGTGGAAGAAAGGATTAAAAATTATTTAGCAATAATAAATATATTAGAAAAGTCACTTTAAATGTCAATAGCTGATATAGGCAAGGACAAAGCATGATATAGGCATGGACAACTCACTGAGTCAGGGTCACAACTGGTTGGTTTAGAGCCATAAGAGCTGGTTATAAATAAGTTGACATTCTTTTCTATGGGCTCATGGAAACTCCTCAAGGTTGTGAGTGATAAGATGGGCAGTGATGAGTGGTAAGTCAGGAAGATGACATACTGTCAAGGCCACCAATATCTCTTGTTAGGCTGGAGAAACTGTTTTATGTGTATAACATACTCAGAATTTATGGGTGTAAGATTTCAAAACCTGATCCCAAACCTTGGCATTCAAACTTGAAAGTTTAAATAATTGCAAAACTTTGTGAGAATAATATTGTGCTAACAAAGGGGTTGAATTGAACTTTCAAAAAGAGAAATACAGGTCTAGCCAGTTTTCTCAGTGGTTAGAGCATCAGCCCGCGGACTGAAGGGTCCCAGGTTCGATTCCCGCCAAGGGCATGTACCTCGGTTGCAGGTTCGATCCCTGGCCCTGGTTGGGGCGCATGGAGGCAACCAGTCAGGGTGTCTCTCTCACATCTATGTCTCTCTCTCTTTCTCTCTCACTACCCCCATCTCTCTTTCCCTCTCCCTCTCCCTTCCACTTTCTCTGAAAAACAATGGAAAAAATATCCTCAGGTGAGGATTTAAAAAAAAGAGAGAAATACAAGGTAAGGTTTTGGTTATTTTGTGTGACACATTATCAGTATAGATAGTTATATTTACAGAAAGTGATGGGAGTCTGTGGAAGAATGAAAGTTATTTTACCACTGATATTGCTTAATGAGGAAATGGCTTTCTTGAAATTAGGAAAGGGATTATCTACAGGCAAAAATCAAATAAGAATATCTACTTTCAAATACATATTAAGAATCCTACAACTTTTTAAAAACCTTGACCAAATAATCTATCTTCTATTCTGAAGAAATAACCTCTGACATTGAAAGGAGCTTTAAACTCCTAGATGTCCATTACAACAGGGGGAAAACCTAAACTACTTACTGTCTAACAATAAGATAATAGTTACACAGTGGCGCTTAAGTTTGTTATTCTAGGCTGTAAACTAGTGGGAAAAAGGGTTTGAAGGAGGGACAGTTATAAATCAGTATGAAAGAGTGCCTGGGGATGAAGCTGGTAGAGAGCTAATCCTACGGAGAAAACACCAAACATCCCAGTCTTCACCCTGCATTAAAGACTTTGAGGCAAAGAAAGGGGTGATTCTAAACCAGTCATTTGGGGATACTATCAGCTATTCCCAAGGGCTTCTGTGTTCCCAGGAAGAGACTATTTAGGTGTTTGTTTGTTTTTTTTAAAAAAAAGCTAATTTACCTCTTCGGTATCAGGGCACAACCAACCCAGCTTTGGTATAACCCGACAAATGACACTCTTTTCCACTCTGTGGTAGATTATTCCAGTATACCATGGTGGTGGCTCCTGGGAATCCATGGTAAACACTAGTAAGCTACTTATGCACCTGGAAGGAGGTAAAACTAGCACTCATATCGCACAGTAGAGGCTATAGTATTTGCCGAAAGCAGTGCTGCCCTGTAAATGTGGAGATGTCCAGCATTTCTCCCAATATTCCAGTACTCAGCAGGGATGGTGTTAACACCGCCCTGTGGGCACCATGGTGGCCAGAGAATGTCCGTGCCCGTGGCAATCACAGGGATGCAGATCAGATCCATATTCATGAGGACATGTGAGATACTATTAGATAACCACAGGGGACTCTCCAAAATACTTTCCAGCTTCTGAGGACTTATGTAAGGAGGCAATGTCACGAGGGTCCCATTTATACCTTATAAGTTTTGAGAAACTGGGGTAACTAATACGTTAAAAATTACATATTTTATGGCAAAATATGTAATCATTAAACATAATTTTCAGAAAGAACTCAATGTAAAGGAAAAAGTTCCTTGCAACCATATATATGATCAAGTAGATCTTAGTATGATTTTTTTCCCTCTTTATAATTATGGCAGGTTAAATGCTAAATGGATTTTAACCACATCTAGAGGTTATAACCTAAAATATAGGCTCATGGAGCACATGAAATTAACTTTGAATGGCTATATGTAGCTCATTAATTACTTTCTTATTTTTATAGTATTATTACACTAATATTTTAAACATCTCAATGAGTAAAGCTCAGGAATTTGTTAATTTAATTATTTTAGCTAATTTTAATGGAGATTTTTTGGTGGGGGCTAAGGACTCCAAATGCTAATTAAATTTTTAAAGGTTAATTTCTCATTTATTCAACATATCCTTATTATGTGACTACACACACTGTTGTAGTTGCTATTGATGATGCAATAAAGAAAAGATTTTAGTATAATATCAGAGAGTGATAAATGTTTGATAAAAAAAACCTCTGAGTTTGGAAAGTTAGAACCGCTGAAAGAAATATTGTGGATATTATGTGCATGTGTCTGCTTCAAAATATATTTGAGAGTGTATATAACAAATGAAACCAAATAGTCATCCTGAAAAGCACCAAGAAGGTATATTAAACCTTATTTAAATGTACAACAACAAACTACCAGAAAAAAATTAAGAAAACAATTCTATTTACAATAGCATCAAAAAGAATAAAATACTTATGAATAAATTTAACCAAGGAAATGAAAGAGCTATGTACCGAAAACTGTAAGACATTGATGAAAGAAATTGAAAATGACACAAGTAAATGGAAAGGTATTCTATGCTCATTGATTGGAAGAATTAATCTTCCACAGTGATCTATAGATTCAATGCAATCCCTATCACATTTCAGGGGCATTTTTTACAGAAATAGAACAAACAATCTTAACATTTATGTGGTACTGAAAAAGGCCCTGTATCGCTAAAGCAATCTTGAGAAAGAAGAGCTGGAGGCATCCAACAGCCTGATTTCAAATTATATTACAAAGTAATCAAAGCTGTATGGTATTGGCATAAAAATAGACACACAGGTTAGTAGAACAGAATAGAGAGCCCAGAAATAAACCCAAGCGTATATGTTCAATCAATTTAGGAAAAATGAGCCTAGAATATACAGTGTGGGGAAGGCTGCTCTCTTCAATAAATCGTGTTGTGAAAACTGGACAGCCACATACAAAAGGCTGAAACTAGACCCCTGTCTGACACCACACACAAACATTGACTCAGAATGGATTGAGGACTTGGGCATCAGACCTGAAACTGTAAAACTCCTAGGAGAAAACATAGGGAGTAAGCTCCTTGACATTGGTCTTGGTAATGATTTTTATTTGACATAAAAAACAAAGGCAATAAAAACAAAAATAAACAAGGGTGACAACATCAAACTAACAAGTTTCTGCACAGCAAAGGAAACCAAAATCAAAATGGAAAAGCAACCTAGGGAATGGGAGAAATTAGTGCTAATCACATATCCAATGAGGGGCTTGTATCCAAAACTCACAAGGAATTCCTCTAATTCAGTAGCAAAAAGACAAACCAATTAGAAAATGGGCAAAGATTCTGAATAGGCGTCTTTCCGAGGAAACACATATGGCCAATGAGGTACATAAAAAGGTTCTCGGCCTCACTAATCATCAGGGAAATGCAATCTAAAACCAGAAGGAGATATCATCTCATACCTGTTAGGATGTCAGTTAAAAACAACAAGAACTGACAAATGCCGGCAATGGAGAACAGGGCACCCTTGGGCACTGTGGATGGGAATGTAAACTGGTACAGCTACGGTGGATAGTATTATGGAGGTTCCTTAAATTAAAAATAGAACTACCATAGGATTCAGCAATCGCACTTCTGGGTATACACCCTAAGGAAACGAAACCATTATCTTGAAGAGATATCTGTACTCCCCTCTTCATAGCACCGTTATTCGCAGTGGCCAAGATGTGGAAACAACCTAAGTGTCTGCTGATGGATGAACAAATAAGGAAAATATACCATCTATATAACGGGATTTGTATATACCACAATGGGATGTTTTTACCGTACTGTTTAAAAAGAAAATCCTGTTATTTGTGACAATATGTAGGGCATGATTCTAAGTATCACTTAAGAGTGAAATCTTAAAAAGAGAGAGAGGGAGAGAAAGGAAGGAGGAAAGAAAGAAGAAGTCCACTTCATAGGAACAGAGCAGAAAAGTGAAAAGTGGGGTTGGGGGTTGGAGAAAATAAGGGAAAATTGGTAAAAAGGTACAAACTTTCTGTTACTAGATGAATTAAGTCTGAGGATCTAATGTATAACATGGTGACTATTGCTGATAACACTGTATTATTCTAAAACTGAAATTTGCTAAGAGAGTAGAACTCAAATGTTCTCACACACAGAAAAGTGAATGTGTGAGGTGACAGGTGTATTAATGAACTCAATGGGGGTATCTTTTCACGATGTATAGGTGTGTCAAATCGTTGCACACTTTAAATATCCTATCATTTTATTTGTCATTGATGTCTTAAGAAAGCTGGAAAAAGGCTGGAGAAACAAATCTGAAGTTTCCTGAATTTTACTCAGAAAGATGACTGCTTAAATATTCCTTATGAAAAAAGACTCTTCTGTAGACCCATGGAAGTGATAGATAACAGAACAAATGTCTGGTGGTCTTACTGAAGAATTCTGCTCACCAAGCATAACTGAAGTTGTTGCCTGGTGGGAGGAATAGTTCAGCACCTGAAGAGACATTGCTTATGCTCCAAGAAACGATGAACAGGTCCTGTGGCAGTGGCACGAAGGGGACCGTGCGCATTTCTTCCCAGCAGCAACTCTACCTGCCAGGAGCCAGGTCTTCTGGCCTTTCTTCCCCCCCCCCCCCCCCTTATTCCTTCCTGGAGTTGCAGTTGTTAAATGCTTGCTAGCACATTATTACCAGTTGCTGCCAGTTGGGAGCAGCAGG
The DNA here is from genome assembly GCF_054644295.1 of Miniopterus natalensis. NCBI lineage: Eukaryota > Metazoa > Chordata > Mammalia > Chiroptera > Miniopteridae > Miniopterus > Miniopterus natalensis. The sequence continues at coordinate 57,571,413 of NC_142091.1, read as the reverse complement.
AGAGTTTACTGGAATTGCATCCAAACTCTACCCTAAGGTATGTTTCTTCAGATATGGAGAGACGTGCCCTGTGTGTTCCACCGTTGTGGACAGAGGTGACAAACAGTGGTTTCAAATATAAACCTCATGTGAAATACACTAAGGAATATAACTTTGGTTCAGTGTCTGAATTCTGTTACTAATGTCAATATCTGAAATAAAAAGAGGAACCTAAAAGCATAAACTATATTAATGGAATGGTCATATTAAAGTCTGTTATTAATTCAGCAAAGCCACAGAAATCCTTAGTGGAGATTCTACATTTAAAAAATTCAGAGAAGGTTGCAAATGCATTAAAATAAGGACACGAGCAGAGAGGGATACACATTTATCTGCCACATATCCCTTCACTTTCCATTACCTACTGTTGCTGATGAGTGTCGTATTTGTCATTACTAGTGATAAATCACATTTGCCGCTCCAGATTATGAGCATTGATCTGTAACAGAGCTGCTTTTCCTGAAACACCTGTATGCATCATGCTTCAGGGTGACTGACAGCAAGGATTACATCACAAAAGTCTCGAAGAATAATAATTACAACATAAGACGGGATTAGTTATGAAGTGGAAGATTTCTACAGTTCTGAATTGTTATAATTATAGAAAATTATTGCAAATCCCACTATTTGTTTCTATTAAGTGTTTCAGATGGTTTATACTTGTCTTAAGCAATGTTGGCTAATGCTTCCAGTGTTAGGTATGAATAGATAAAGTAAAAATTATGTATGCATCAATCACATCTTTATTAAAGTTCATGGAAGAAAAGTGGTTGAAGGAAATGCATTAAACTATTTATGTGCAGAGATTTCTGCTTCTGGCTGTGATGTAGACAATGGTACCACACTAGTCTTCTTGCTGTAATCAACAATTCGGTGTACAAGTTGTACAAGGCAACTGTTCCAGGCAGTGGACAACTGGCACACAAGAGAGTAATCCCAAGAGAAAGGGTGTTCTCAAGGAAAGCCCACGGGTTGCCCAGACCTGGGGAAGGTCTCATAACTCCAGTGCAGCAATGCAAACAGAGCCAATAGCGGACACTGCTAACCAAGTTTCTGTAAGCTAATGGAAAGCTTACATCTTGAACTCAGTCAGAAGAGAAAAAACCCCCACAATCCTGAGGGGAAATAAAAATGTGAGTTATATGTAACTTCTCATTAGAAACAAATGCAAGGCAGGGGATGGTGAAAAGATATCTTTAAAGTGCTATAAGAAAAAAGTTCATCAACCCAGAATTCATTATTTAGCAAAAATACCTCTCAGAAACAAGAGTAAACTAAAAACATTTACAAACAAATCAAATCAGAGAAAATTTGTATTTGGCTGCATTGAACTACAAGAAATGCAATAGCGTGGCCTCAGGCTGGAGGGAAAAGATGCCAGATAGAAACTCAGAAAGGAACGAACAGCTCTGCAAATAATAACGAAGTGGATAAATGTAGAAAGAAATGTATTTATTCCTTAAAAGAAAATGCCTATAAAAGTCAAAATGATAGAATTTTTAATGCGGGGTTAATAATGCATAGAGAAGTATAGGGTATGATAGTAATAGCACAACGGGAAAGAGGTAGGTGGATTAAACGATAATACTGTAAGTTATTACATTTCACAAATGGAGGTTTTAAAGTGTGAAACGTAATAAGAAAAATGGAGGGGAGCAGGAAGAAAGAATTGTGATATAGTAACTGTGAGCAGTGAAGGGTGATGTGTGACCTGGTAAAGTGTCGACCCTACTATACGGATAAATTAAGTATGTGTATTACTAACCCTAAAGCTACCACCAGAAATAATCAAAGGAGGTACAGATAAGAAGCCAATAGAGAAAAAAATGGATACTAAAGACTATTCAACTGTAAGGAAAAAACTTTTTTTCCCTTCATAACTCACAATACTACCCTTCATTTCCAATACTCTTCCTGAGCACTCTGGTCACCAAATGTGCGGAGGCTTCCCCGCCAAGAATTCTCAGACGCCAGCTGTGTGCCCGCGTTTTCACTCAGTTCTGACACTCTCTGCCTAGGACAGCATCAGGTCCCGCAGGTTCAGGGCTCAGTCCCACAAGACTGTCCCTGATCCTCACACCAGATGCTAACGAAAAGTTTGTTGTTACCTGTGCATCCCACTGACAAGGCATAAATCAGAGGTTCCCATAACCCCCTCCTTGAGTTCAATTAATTTGCTAGAGGGGCTCACAAAACTCAGGAAAAGGGTTTACTTACTAAGTTACGAGCTTATTATAAAAGGATATATCACTCCGGCACAGCCAGTGGAAGCCATGCACGGGACAAGGGGTGGGGGAAGGAGAGCGCCCCCCCCCCCGGGCCATGGCCCTGTTAGCACTTCCCCCCCCTCACCAACCCATGAGCCTCTGAGCCCTGTTCTTTTGCACTTCTCTGGAGGCTTTACTAATTGGCATGATTGATCACATCAGTGATTTTCAACCTTTTTCATCTCATGGCACATGTAAACTAATTACTAAAATTCTGCAGCACACCAAAAAATATATTTTTTGCCAATCTGACAAAAAATAGGTATAATATTGATTCATTCACATGGGACAGCTATTGTTGTGTTGACTACTGTCATTTTTTTTTTAATTTGACAGTCTAAGGGAAATGGGGTCAGTGCCCCGGAGTAAATAGGTATTGCATGTTTTAATAATTCTTGCAGCACACATGGCACATCAGTTGAAAATTGCTGGATTAAATTGCTAAAACATAAAAAAGTGTACTGAAATTTTGATTCAGGGAAAACTTTTGAAACATGGTTGAAGATGTAAAATAAGATTCTTTAAATAAAAGTTAAAAACTACTTAATGGTAATGAAGAGAAACAAGCAAAATTAATATCAATGGCAAACTAGAAAGATGCAATAATTGCAGATGATAAAAGATTGATATTTTATATTTTATATAATATTATCTATTGTAAAAGCAGGTAAGAGGTGTGAAAAGATAAAAAAGACAAAGAAGAAAGAATTGGAACAGGTAACCCAAGGAAGCCATACATGTGAATAATACACATAATTTTCCAAGAACACGAAGAGCATTGTTCTCTATTGGTGTTCCTGTTCTTGTAATTTTTATCTTGGGCTGTCACATTGACAAAATTCAGGATTTAAAAGACTGATAATATTTAACAATGGCATGAGTATATGAAGCGAACATTTTCTTACATCGCTTGTATTAACATTAACATTTATGCTAGTGCTTTTAAAGGACAGTTCGAACTAAAATTTAAAAGTCTTAAAATGGCGTAAAGCTTTGTATAAGGTTCTTCAATTCTAGGGTTTAGCTAAATAAATTGTACATATAAGTAAACAGATTCTTTGGGCAATGCTTAGGAAAATAAAATAATAAAAAATAGTTAATTAAATCTTCAGAAGTAGATATAGTATATCTATACACTAAAATACAATGATCCATTAAAAATCATGGAAATGTATCCATTAGATATTCAGTCCAAAAGTGTATTGTTATAAATCAACAATATATGCAATATTATCCCTTTTTTTTGCTGGTTTAGTATTTATTTATAATTTCTGTAAATGTAATAAATATAAATATGAACATGTCAGTAGTGAGAGAAAAGTCAGTTAAAATCTTTCCACTTGACAAAAATGTGTAATCAGAGATAAGGGTTGCATTTTAATCATGAGATTACATGGTTTCTTGTTCCACTATTAGTTTTCTGTCTTCTAAATTTAAAATAATGTATGTGTTAAATGACTACTTTGTAATTAGAAAATAGAAATAAAGTTTATTAAAAAATAAAGTCATTCCATATCTTACCTCTTACTTTCACCAAAGGAGTCAACTGTTTGCCTGGGACTATGTGTAGTTCCAGGTTGGAAGCTTCTATGAGCTGAGCTGTGTCTGCATTTTCTATGATCACTGCCCAGGGCACCAGCAACTGAAGGTAAAGATAAATACACTAATTATTCTATGTAATTAAAAAACAATAACAACAACAACAACACTAACTTTGCTATAACCATGTTAGAAAGATATCATTTTCTTGATTGTGTAGATAGGAAACGTAATCAGAGATTAGTTAACTAATTCAAGTCATCCATCCAGGAAGCTGACAAAAGTAAATTTTATACATAGCTATTTTTTATTTTTTATTTTTAAAATTTAAACATCCACGATCTCTTTTTACACTGGAGGAAAGACTAGGAAAGTGATTGGCATGATTATAATTGTCTCATATATTCCCCCAAAAGGGTGAAAAGTCTACCTTGTTGAGTAACATATGGAGATAGCCCTGCGTCTCCTTTTTTGTTTTTTTCCCCCTTACAGTGTCTTTTCCATAAAGCAAGAGGACCAGTTTCTCTTTTAACCATCCTGAAACTCCTATTTGTAAGAACTCAGTTATCTAGGGCAGAAGACTCTAAAGAGAAACTCATTTTCAGAACTTAGAAGAAAAGATCACCTTCATGTTTCCAGAAGATCCAGAAAACTGTCTAAATAAGATTCTAAACCCTTTTAAGAGAGTGAAGAGAATAAGAGATTTCTCTTAGATGGCAATTGTCAATTTTCTATTTTTAGATTAACCAAAGGAATTGCAGCTTGTGGGAAGGGCATATACATCAAAGTCAAGACTTGACTCAAATTCAGAGTCCATTACGTATTGTTTGCACAATCTGTACATTTTGCTAAACTCTTAATCTTTAGTTCTAGTATCTGTAAAATAGAAATAGTAATATGTACTTACAAGATATAGAACAAGATACCTGAGAAGGCAATGTTAGATGCTTGATAAATGTGTTTCCCATAATAATCAGAAAAGATAGCTTCCATCCAATGAAAATAGTGGTTACAGAAAAGACTAGGTTGTTAGAGACTAAGTTAACTTTTTTTTTAAACAGCCAGAGAAGTAGTTTATCTCTCTAACAGTCAGGGAACTAATTTATATCTTTAACAACCTGGTTCCATTAACCAGGATAGGTTACATTATGCCACAGTAACAAATAACCACCTCCCCCCAAATGTCAGAGGCTTTGAACAACAAAGGTTTATTTATTGCACACATTTTATGTCTTTCAGTATTTGACTAAGGCCTTGCTCAATATCTCCTCACATACTATCAGAGCAGCTACTGTTTTTAATGTTGTTTGTGGCCATGACAGTGAAAAGAGACAGCAAGGAACAGTATCCACTGACTTTTAAAATATTTCAGTTCTAATGCCACGTGTCTCTTTTGCTCACATTTCCTTGGTGAAAGCACATTATGTAGCCACATTCGATCTCAGTGGGACAAAGAAGTTAAATTCTACGTTAAGAAAGCTAGGAGCCAAGCAGTAGAATTAATGACTGTAACACTGGCTGTACTTTTGATTTTATTATAGTGAATAGTATGGGCCTAAACTTGGTCTAAAATTTAAGAAGATTCATGACTCCCATAAATGATCATTTGTTGGACATTTATCACTGCTGTTTATCCTGAACAATGGGCACAGTCCCAAAAGCATTTACAATGTATGCTTCACCAACATGCCATGCGGGCAAGAAATAACATGTGGAAGTGTTAATTAGCATAGAAAATAGTATGTTTTGTTAAAGAGACATGCACTTGAGAGTTGATAGGTCACCCTCACTGCTCAGGAATGCTCACAGATACAGACTGACAGGTCAAAATGGGGCTAAAAAGCAGAGAAGCTCAATAGTTTGGGTTATTCTGACCTGGTAGACACTGCACTGAGGGAAAGTCCCTATTTGGAGACCTACAAATTTTAAAAGCATCTTTATTAAGAGCTGAAGAGGCCACAGGGAGCTATGTCTGTTTGTATTATGTGCCCTTAATTTTGCATAGATCCATTCTGTTGCTTGCTGAGTGAAGGAAGAGTCATCCCCAAGGAAAGTGAGCTCAGTGTTTGTTGACATTCCCACCAATTCTTTTATTTGGACCAGACTTTCTGGTCTGGCTTAGCTCACTGTGTATCCTCTTGGAACTATCCTGATTTCGTTTCTAGATTTTTTGCTCAAAAATGAACTTTTCTTGCATTTTCTATTACTCTTGATTTTTCATTCAGTTATAAACAACTATTTTTTCTCAGCTTTATTGAGGTATAATTGACAAACAAATTGTAACATATTTAAAGCATACACCATGGTGATTTGACATATGTATACATTGTGAAAGGACGCCCCCAATCTAGTTAATCAACACACTCATCAAGTCACATTTATATCTTTTTTCTTCTTTTTTGGTGAAACCTTTTAAGTTCTACTCTCTTAGCAAAGCTCAGTTATACAATGCAGCGCTATCAACTATAGTAACCATATTTTACATTAGACCCCCACTCCCAGTCCACTTTTCTATTCTCTGTTTCTGTGAATTTCATTTTTTTTAGAATCCACATATAAGTGATAGTAATTTTCTTTGTCCACCAGGCTTGTTTCACTTAGCTTGATACTCTGGAGGACCATCCATGCTGCCACAAATGGCAGGAGTTCCTTTTTCCTCATGGCTGAATATTTCATCGTGTATGTAGACCACATCTTGTTCATTTATTCAGCTGTCAATGGATACTTAGGTTGTGTTCAGATCTCGCTATTGTGAATTATAGACAGCTACTTCTTTGCTTAAAATAAAAATTCTCTCAAGCTAGAATAAATCTAGCTGTTTATTTAATACAGATGTTCTCTATCTTCATGAATAGAATGTATTGAGCTCAAATCTGCCTTGAAGCTTTGTCTTGTCTGCCAAACTATAAGAAATAAACTAGCTCCCAAATGCTGTGAGTAGCGTGGGTTTTGTGAAAGATTCCATGGGAGGTAGGAAAAGGCTTTGCTTGCCACAAGGCAAAGTACACAAAATCCTCGTGAGATGTATGTGTTCATTCCCCAGGGCTCCTTTCCGTTTTGCAAGGAAATGTATTCCCTATCTCTTTCTCCCTTGCCGTTTGCATTAGTTTTCTAGGGCCACCATCCAAAATACCACAGGCTGAGAAGCTTAAACAACAAAAATTTATTTTCTCACAGTTTTGGAAGCTAGAAGTCCAAGATCAAGGTGTCAATAGGCTTGGTTTTTCCCATGGCTTCTCCATTTGGCTTGCAGATTGCAGTCTTTGCACTGTGTCCACACATGGCCTTTCCCTGTGTGCCTGCATTTCTGGTGTTTCTCTTCTTATAAAAACTCCAGTTATATTGGATAAGGGTGCAACCTTTTTGATCTCATTTTCTTTCTCTTTCTTTCTTTCTTTCTTTCTTTCTTTCTTTCTTTCTTTCTTTCTTTCTTTCTTTCTTTCTTTCTTTCTTTCTTTCTTTCTTTCTTTCTTTCTTTTTCTTTCTTTCTTTCTTTCTCTTTCTCTTTCATTTATTTATCTTTATTGTTGAAAGTATTACAGTTTTCCCATTTTTCCCCCCAATTGACCCCCTCTACCTTGCTCCCACCCCTTCTCCACTCCTTCACCCTGTTATTGACTGTGTCCACGGGTTATGCATATATGCCTATAACTTCTTTGGTTAATCTCTTCCACCCTCTACCCCCCTTCCCTCTTTCCTCTGAAATATGATTGTCTGTTGCCTGCATCAATGTCTCTGGATCTATTTAGTACATCAGATTCTTTTGTTCATTAGCTTCTTCTTAAAGAAGATCCTTCAACTTTTCCTGTAGTGCTGGTCTGGTGGTGATGAACTCCTTTAGTTTTTCCTTGTCTGAGAAGCTCTTTATCTGACCTTCTGTTCTAAATGATAGCTTTACTGGGTAGAGCAATCTTGGTTGTAGTTCCACGTTTTTCATCACTTTGAATATTTCTTGCCACCCACTTCTGGCCTGCAAGGTTTCTGTTGAGAAATCAGCTGACAGTCGTATGGGTGCTCTCTTGTAGGTAACTAACTGCTTTTCTCTTGCTGCTTTTAAGATTCCCTTTTTGTCTTTAACCTTTGGCATTTAACTTATGATGTGTCTTGGTGTGGGCCTCTTTGGGTTCCTCTTGTTTGGGACCCTCTGTGCTTCCTGGACTTGTAAGTCTATTTCTTTCCCCAGGTAGGGGAAGTTTTCTGTCATTATTTTTTCAAATAGGTTTTCAACTTCTTGCTCTCTTTCTTCCCCTTCTGGCACCACAATAATACAAATGTTGGGCCTCTTGAAGTTGTCCCAGAGGCTCCTTATACTATCTTCAAATTTCTGGATTCTTTTTTCTTTTTGCTCTTCTGGTTGGGTGTTTTTTGTTTCCTCATGCTCCAGATTGCTGATTTGATTCTCAATGTCCTTGACTCTGCTGTTGATTCCCTGTAAATCATTCTTCATTTCAGTTCATGTAGGCTTCATTTCAAATTGATACTTTGTTATGTCATCGATTTTCTCAGTTATTTTCATAAAATTGTTACTAATATGGTTGAGCATCCTTATAAACAAAATTCAAGATACAGATATCTGTTAGCTTGCTTGGATCTATTTAATTTAGTTCCTCTTCTAGAGATTTCTTCTGTTCTTTCCTTTGTGACATGTTTCTTTGCCTCCATATTTTGGCTGCTTTTAGGTTTTTGTTTCTATGTATTAGATAGAGCTGCTGTGTCTCCTGGAATTTGTAGAGTGGCTTTATGTAGTAGGTGTCCTGTAGAGTCCAGTGGCTCAGCCTCCCCAGTCACCTGAGCTGGGCTTTCTAGGTGCTCCCCTATGTGGGCTGTGTGCACTGTCCTGTTGTAGTTGAGGCTTGGTTGCTGTTGGCATCACTGCGAGGAATTGACCCCCAGGCCAATTAGCTGTGAGGACCAGCTGCAACTACAGCCAAAGAGGTGCTGTGCTGGAGACCCCCCTATGGAGCAGAGTTTACTTCAGTGGAGCTTTGGTGTTCACCAAGTGCGCCCCTGGAGTGTGTCACCCGTGGATGTGGTAGGGTTGTAATCCAGTGTGGTCGAGTCTGACCACCAGGTGCACTGTCTCTGGGGCCTCCTGGGAGGTGCAAAGTCAGCCTGTGCCAGTGCCTTGCCAGGGCCACCCAGCATGAGCTGCCCAGCAAACCGTAGTTGGCTGCTCCTTGTGCTGGGCTTGGCCGTGTCCAGAGAGGCCAAGCTATGAGCCAGTGCAGCTGCCGCTAGTGCCAGGCCTGGGGCCACTTATCAAGCCGTATGGGGCCCGCTGCTGCTTGTTTGAGAGATTTTAGGAAAGTCCTGAGCATGGGGCTCGAGAGGCCACTTGCACAGAAAAGCCCCTGGAAATGGCCTGGATGAGCTGCAGGTGGGAGGGGCGGGGCCTCCGGGAATCACGGGGCGGGGCCAAAGGTGGGAGTCAGGTGCTGGCGACTCAGACATGGCGCCTGCCTGCCGGCTGTGTGTGGGGGAGGACCCGCCACAGGAGCCATGGCCTCCGCCAGCCCTTCTGCCTGGGAGGAAGCCGCCCTCCGCCTCTCGCCCGGATCTCAGGCAGGTTAGTTCCCCCCCGAGTGTCCCGGGTCCTTTCAGGCTGCTGCCCGGCGCTGGGCTCAGAGGGAGCGTCCGAGGGAGTCCGCGCCGGGCCCTTTAGAGGAGCTGCTGGGGCTCCCGCAGCCTCCGCGACCCTCAGGGACAGTCCCCGCTGGGTTCACAGCCCAGACTTGTGGGGACGTCTCTTCTTGGCCCTGGAGCCCTGCACTGGGTGCCTGCTGTGGGGCTGGGACCCCTCCCTCTCTGCCGCTGAGATTCCCTCCCGGGTTTAACCCGCAGCACCGGGTGTGGGCCCACGGCCGCATCTCCCGGATCCAGCCCCGACCCGCCCGCATCCCCGCCCCTCCTCCCATTCTTGGTGCTCCTTCAGCTCCCTGGTTGTGGGGTTTCTGTGCAGCCGGATTTCAGGAGGCTCTGAGTGCTGGTTGGTCTGTATTTTAGTTGTAACTTTGATGTGGTTGCGGGAGGCGGTGGGCAGCTGTTACCTACGCCGCCAGCTTGTTTCCTCTCCCTTGACCTGATTTTAATTGTTACCTCATTGAAGGACTCATCTCCAAATTCAGTTACATGGATAAGGTCTCTTCCATATGGCCTGATTTAACTTTGATTACTTCTTTAAAGGGCGTATCTCCAAATACCGTGCTGGGGATTGGGATTCAACATATAAATTTTCGGGGGACACAATTTAGCCCATAACATTATCTTTCCAATATTTTCTATGTTAAGAAATTCAGCTTTGAATTTGTCTTTGTACTCCACTCAGCCAAACAAAGCCCCTACAATTAACCAAACGAACTATCTTAATTAAGAAAGGTTATAGGAATCCATGTATAGTTACCACAGTGAACCCTTAAAAAAAAAAACTGGCAGAGTCCAAAAATAGTTTCCCAGGAGGGCCCTTTGCATAGTCCCAGCCCCAAATCCAATAGATGTATCAATATTGTTTACTCATCTCCCTAAGGGAATGCTATTGCTGAGATTTTCTCCTTAGAGTTTTAACTTTTTATGAAAAATATATTACTGTCTTTGGAAAGTCTACTAAAAGTTTTCTCTGCAAGGTATAGGTACAGAGAATATAAATATAGTATTATCTGGATCTCTTTCAAATTAAGGCCTCAAATTCCCCTGTCCCTAATCTTTCTCCCTGGCTTTCAACCACATATTGAATAAACCCTTAGAGCTCTTTATACTACCTTTGAAATTCACTACCCTTTAAATATGTTTTTATTGATTTTAGAGAGTGAGAGGAAGAGAGGGAGGAGAGAGAGAGAGAGAGAAACATTGATGAGAGAGAAACATCGATGGCTGCCCCCCTGCAAGGCCCTTACTGGATACTGAGTCAGCAACCCAAGCATATGCCCAGAACTAATCGAATCGGCGACCTCTTGGTGCAAGGAACTACCCTCAACCAACTGAGCCACATGGGCCAGGGCATAAGTCACCACCCTTTAAAAATTCTTACTAGGTCCCATCATAATTCACCTGGACTGTTAAAATCACCTTCTAGGTGATGACCTCAGAATTCCAATCTTTTAACCCTCCAAATTGTACTTTACATTGTTATGAGAATTTATTTCCTTAAACAAAAAGTTGAAGTCTGTCACTCTTCTGCTCAAAAATGTGCTGTCCATGTTTGTTAGAAAGTAGACCAATAAATCAATCAAACTACACTGCAAAAATTCAAACCTCTCCAATATCTGACAATTTAATTTTTACTTAATTCTTAATTTAGCTACATGTCATTGCACCATTAAAATTTTATTCTATTATTACTAATCTATGCCTTATTTCCCTTCAGCATTCTGGGCTTCTCTCCTCTGTGTTTCTTATGCCAGTGCTCCTCAAAGTGTGAGACAGTGACTAGTGGACATCCCCAAGACACTTCCTGGGAGGTCTTCAAGGTTAACACAATGTACAGCATCATACAGAATAGTTTCACAATGCTAAAGAAAATTCCTGTATTTCCACTATTCAACCATTTCCCCCAAACACACCACCTTGAACTCCTGGCAATCACTGATCAACAGATCGGTAGTTTTATCTCTATAGTCTGGCTTTTTTCCAGTATGTCATATGAATAGATCAGTATTCTGTTGTGTGGCTGTGCCACAGTTTGTTCATTCATTCATCTACTGAAGAATGCTGAGGGTGCCTCTGTTTCTCTGGCAGTTGTTAATGAAACTACTATAAACATTTTCATGCAAACTTTTGTGTAGACACAGATTTTAAAATTAGTTGGATTAATGCCTAAGAGCACACTTGCTAGGTGGTATAGTAAGACCATACTTAGTTTTGTAAGGAACTGCCAAACTATCTTCCAAAATGGCTGTACCATTTGTATTTCTAACTACAATGAATAAGAGATCCTGCTACTCTACATCCTTATCAGCAATTAATATTGTCAGTTTTTTTCTGTTTTATCTTTTCAGTAGGTGTATAGTGGTATCTTCATACATTTTTAACATTTATATCTGAAATAGCACCTGAAATGAAAGGGATATGAAAATAAGTGAACTTATCTCAGCACAAATCACATAGCGCACTGAGTTTTCTCTTTATTCTGTTACTGTTGAGTATCTCAGGTTCAGCAGCAACTTTGCACATCAACTTCAATAATTTTATAGAGCATGTACTGTTCTAAGCCTTTGTAGGAAAATAAAATGAGTCAATACCAATGATTTAGTGAACTAATCTTCATTGTCACCTCTTGTAACTGGTAGATATCAGACAAAAATAAAGCAAAATCAAACCTACATGCCTACTATTTGAGTTAACCGAGTATGATAAATAACTGCTTAATATCAGCATCACACAAATAGATACATACTCATATTCTTTTCAGAAGATCATATAATTGCATATTGTTACTATTTCCCATGTCATTCATAAAAGGGGTTTAGAGACCATAGAAAGACTAGAATAAAATTGTCAATACTTTTCAGAAAGTTAAAACTATAACTCTTATATAACTTGCAATCATGATCTTGGGATATTATCAGAGATCTAGGACTTAAAAATTTCAGAGTAATGCTTACATTTCAGGTCAATATGGAAACATAGGCATGGTTGGGATAAAAAAAAAATTAATTAGGGAACGAATACAGGCTTTTGTATCTGATAGTTATGGCTTAAATTCTGGATATTGGTCATGGGATTTACTTCTCAGTCTGTCCTCTCTAAAAATGAGGGTTAAAATACCTAATTTATAGATATATTCTAAGTATTAATTGAGTTCATTATCTATAAAGTGCCTGATTATGATGATGATGATAATGAGTCTTAGAGTCTTCTGTGGTTGAATTCAAGGAGAAAAAGGCAATTGAGAATATCAAATGGGAATTTCATCAAATGGAAATTCTTGGGCCATTTCTAATTCAGAATGGCATTTAAAAATATGTATACGAATTATTCCAAAGAATAGAAAGACAGAGAAGCAACTCAGAACTGCAAAACGGAAATACCACATTCTTTTCAAAAGACTTTTAAGAATAGAGTTACTGTCATGGAAATGTGCAGTTATTTTGCAAAAAAAGGTACAATGTGCCTTTCTTCACTCTGAATTTTTAACATTTAAATTTCTAGGTAGGCATATGACCAGCAATCCCTTCTACTTTCTTCAAACTTGTCCCACTCAGGGACAGATCCTGGTTTTGAGAGGCTTCAAGAACTTGCAGTTTATGGATCTTTCTTTGAGAAAATGAATGCAAAATGACAACTATCAAGTTAGGTCTGGAAATGAATATCCATGCTAAATAAGAAAACAAATCACAATAAATGACTGTGGACTGAGTGACTCACATCTCTTTTCCTGAGATATCTGCAGACAATTTGCAAGTAACTCTTAGAGGTGCTTTCTGCTTTGCCACATGACTCACCTACCTGAATGCTGCATAACTCTTAGCAACTCCCAGCTCTCACAGGGGCAGGAGCAAGTGGGGATACTAAAGCTTAGGTGTCATCAAGTTCACAGCAAATTCAACCCTGGTTCCACTCTAAGTCACTCTAGGTCATACTGAACAAGCAAAGCAATAGCAAGTTTGGTCCTTATTGCATTTTAATATGTTACCTCAAGTACTATGCATTTACAACCAAATCTAAAATAAATGCTGATCCGCTTTTCAGGAACTTAGTGCTCCTAGAAAAATGGTTTTCAACACCAGCCATGCATCAGAATGATACAAGGCACTGTTTAAAAAAATACCAATGCCTAGGCCTCACTCCAAAAAATTCTGATTTAATTGGTCCTGACTGGGGCCTAACCATCAGTATTTAAAAGCTCTTAAGATGTAATTCTAATGTGAAGGCAGAATTAAGAATCACTGGCCTCAGGAGTTGAAAGATTCTAGACTATTTATTACATTTTTCTAATAAAATCTGCATCCTTACTGGTGGTTGAAAATGAAATAGTATCTCTTCATTTCAGATTGCTGAAAGGATTAAACTATACACAGATACTAAGTGCCCACTTAAGAATGCCCCAAGCAGAGGAGAGAGGAGGGGCAGAAGGAAAATTTGAAATTTTTCAATTTTCTTTTTCCTAGAAAAATAGGAACCAGACAAATAAGAGCATACTACATATTGATACACTTTTGTCAACTATAATAACAAACCAAAGAAGGTAAAAACTAAAAATAAATGAAAAAGAAAAGCGCCAAGCAAGGTAATGGAATATGGGTAGATGTTAAATATTCCTGGATGACTCAAAATTGCTGGTTGTAGCACATCTGTAGGTGGGGGCTTTTTTTCAGACGTCAAATTAAAGATTCTGACAACATGACATGTTATGACATGATAAGCTCTGTCATTTTGATTTTTTCTCTTACTTCTCTATCACTTTTATTTAATAGCAAACATGAATTTTCCTGGACACTAATTGTAGCAATTATCAGTCAGCAATTCAGTCTATCAAGGGGAAGGCAGAATGGCAAAATAAATAAATAAAGTAAACTGTAATTTGATATAAGTTAAGAAAAAATCACTTGTCTCACTTTTAAAAAAATGAAAATGTCAGTTTAGGAAAGAATTAAGATATCTCATATTTTTGAGATTAAATAGACTCCTTTAGCTCCAGAGTTGGGTAAGACTGAAAGAAAAAATGGTGTTTATACAGATCAAAGTAAGTAGAGAGTCGGGAAAATTACCTAATTTGGGTTGTTTCCCCCTTTTTTTCTCTCTCTGTGATCCTTTAGTCCAAAATAATCTTACTCAAAAGCTCAATATGGAGAGCAGAAATAATAGAGCTAGCCTAGGTGAAAGAAAGTTGGGGAATTTCAGACAGATTCCTCGGTGGGTTGGGGTGAAAGTGACTCATGACTTTTCTTTTAAACTTTCAGCAACCCTTGTAACACATCCTCAGAATCCCAAGAGGGATGTGGAAAACAGTTTAAAAGCCACCAGTCCAGGGAATTCAGGTCCCAGGTTCTGTTGCTAACAGAATAATTTATTTTTATTTTTATAGAGAACATGATATTTTCCAGTGGTTTCAATAGATATGAGTAAATCGTGCTTTGTTTTGTTTTCCAATTTACTAATGTGCCAACTCTCTGACTCTAAAAGAATCCATTGAAATTGTTATCATTGTAATTAGTTTGTTTATTAATATTAATAATAAGAAGAGAGCAAAGGGGAGCGTGGTCATTATAAGCATGGTCATCTGGGCAGCTTCACCAGGAAGCTACAGCTTCCCACTCCCCAGGGAACCACCAGTCCATTCCCCGAACATTACTGGGGGAAGGGATGGAACAAAGGGGGAGAGGGGCGTATGCTCGATGAAGTTGGGGTTATGTAGGGAAGGTGACTGCCTGTCAGCCTAGCCTAGGGAACAATAGATTGACTAGGGAGTGGACCCCATCACAAGTGCACAAAATCTTGAAGAGTTAATTGGTTAGTGTGAAGAAGCGCCTGGTTAAAATCCCCAGAAAAAGAGTCCCCTCTCTCTTATTTGCCTTCTTTTACTCTCATTCTTTCTTGCTCAGTTACCTGCACTCGCCCATGTGCTCACATGTTCTCTCTCCATAGCCATGAGACCCCTCAATGGACTGAAGCTGGGAACACAAACTAAGCTAGCCAGATGCTGGTCTGGACTGGACTGATGAACAGAATAGATTCAATGACATGGAAACATGGATCAGACTGACGAATGTCAGAGGGATGGAGGAGGGCGGTGGGTGGAGGGGGAGAGAGTAACCAAAGAATTTCTATGCATATATGCACAACCCAAGGACACAGACTATGGTGGGGAGAGGGACTGGGGAGGGGGGTGGGACAGGGTAGAATGAGTCATTGGGGAGAAAAAGGGACATCTGTAATATTTTAAACAAAAATAAACAAAACAAAAAAATAGTTTTTATGAGATACATCAGGACAAAAGCATGTTTTTAGCAATTTGGTTTCAAATAGCTAATTTTATAACTGACTTACTGAGGAACTGTTTTTCTCATTTCATTACTGTTTAAGTAGTGGCTTTGGAAAATGTTCAAAGGATGGTTCTGACCTGGATCATGGTGCACTCAGTCCAGTTGTTTTGGGTCCCCTATTAATGTAGCTCAACAGGTTTTAATTAGTCAGAGTTCAGTCAAAAAGGAGTCAGCATAAGCCAGAATTTATTGTTTTCCAACATAGTGAGACACATTTCCAGCTTCAAAATATTTGAGGCCAATTTAAATACCTACCAGGATTTCTAAATTGTATAATCATAGTACTTTAAAGTTGTGATACACTCACAAAACTAATCTTTTTCTCTTCTCTCTTCCAGTGAACCACTTGCTCCAACAAAACTGAACTCTCACTTCTCTAAATGCACTCATTGTGTGTCTTGCTTAGTGCCATTGCTTGTATTACTATTTCCGCTGACATGCTTTCCTTTCTAATTTCTCCATTTCCAAATCTTATCAGTGTTTCTTGCAGTGGCTAATATGCTTTATGCTTCCAGAAGCTTTTTCTGTTCTTCTTGGATGGAAGGAATGTCTCCCTCTTTGAATGGCCACAGTCCTGATCTGTGCCTCTCGGATGCTATGTATCAACACGAACTTCATGCTGGAACTCTTGGTGATAATGTCTAGCCTCCCTACTTGACAGCCATATTTTGAAGGAGGAATTAAGAATTAATAGCAGCAAGCATGGTCCTTGACATATAGGAGATGCACCAAAAAATGAATGTGTAAATGATATTTTTCATAATGTAATTGAGTTAATACTAGGCCCTTTCTCATTTATCTGGATGTTTCATTTACATTGGTTGTTACTTTTCACAGCAATTACCACTAGAAGATAGATGCGACAGAGGGCAAAGATTAGTTAATAAGGCTAATAATTTGACAGAAAAGAGAGATTGTTATGGTTGCTATTTTAATTTTGTGATGAAAAAATAATCATGGAAAGTAGAGGGAACCTTATTTTGTTGAATACTTACTGTTATGTGTCAAGTGCTTTTTATATCTGATTCTCTTTTATCCTCAAAAGTGTATTTAAGCTATGTGCTCAGTGCTTCCATTTTGCAGGCAAGGGAGATGAGATTCAAAGAAATGAAATGACTTCCCACAAGTCATATAATTCCTGTGCTGTAGGAACCAAAGTCCTGTGGTCATCAAATCTATGCCTTTTCTCTGTGTCACACTGCCTCCCCAGATCTTTGGCCTTTAAGCCACACTATAAATTCAATGAAAAAATTGTAAAGGTTTCTTTTATTTAAATGCAAATTTATGGAAAATTTAAAGTCAAGTAAACAACTCCTCAGTACTAATTGAGTCTGGAGCAACTGCAGGTTACCTGAGAACCTATTGTGAAGGGCGCTGGAGGCATCAGAGTCAGGTCAGGAAGCAAAAGTGTAAGACTCCCCAGTACCTGGAAAACATGAAGAATTATTTAAATAAGCCCCACCTCTGCACTAAAAAGGTCACCATAACATGGAAAGAAAACTACTTCTAATTAGAGGTAATAAAATGGTTCTTAAGCAGTTCACTTGTTTTTCACACGCCTTTCTAGGAAATATCTCTTGAAGCGCCAAAGTTGTTTTGATTCTAAATGTGTTTATTTTAATAAAGCTACTTTTTAAATAATCTTGGAGAACAGTCAGTTCTGAAAGACAGAACCTGCTCTGTGAAACCCTGAAGTTCACAGCAAAGCCTAGCAGTAAATTGACAATCAGAGAAGGTATAAAAATAGAACCTTGGATCCCTCCTGGGCATTGGTACCACTTTTTTTTTTTTTTTTTTTCATAAAGAAGAAAGGGACTTTGTTACCTCATAGTCTTTCCATCAGCAGCTAAGATCAAAAGGGGAAAAAAAAAAAATTTAAGTTGGCATGGGAAATGTAGCCAGAAATTTGGCCGTTGTTTTGCCATAGATTACTAGGGATGAGGCCAACCTCAGATGTTAAGAGCAGGAAAAATTTTATATTTCCTGAAAACAAAAACTGTAGAAACAATTCATCACTTAACTAAATGCACTAAGGGCATACTGTGTGTTGAGCCCTGTGGGAGATGATTGGGATACAGAGATAAAACAAATGTCTCCATCCTCAAGGGACTTGTCTATCTGTTAAGATGTAGAAATCTGGAGAGTTGGGAAAGAGTAGGTTAGAAGTGATTTAAACTACTCGGGTCATATAATACAACTCTAAGACATTTTTGTAAGAAGACAACCTGAACTTGAAGGGTAAGGGAAACACAAAATTCTCAAGACATATTTGTTAAATAAATTATTTACCTTCAGAATTTCACCCTTGAAGGGGTTAATGCCGAAGGCGTCATCTTGAATCCATCTTTCTTGTGTTGGAAAGCCAGTAGATTTCACCCTGGTCCTGCAATGGAATCAGATGCTGAAACAGAAGCTCCATGGGTAGGGACATTCCATTTGTACTTTTATAAATTTTTCAGATGATTCGAATGCTCAGCCAGGATTGAAAGCCATTCACTAAGCCAGATAGGAGGCAGAGAGAAGTGAATGACTCCCTGCAAAACATTTTCAATTTTAGTTGGGGTTATAGGGAAATTGGGAAAGTGGAAGAGGGTAAGAAAAGACAAAGGAGGAGAAAGGTACAATGCATGTTCTTGCTCCAGAAACAGGAGCAGGATTATTTCTGATCCTCTCTCTTTTTATGGAGTCATCTGACCAAGAAGATTAGTATATCAGATTAAAGTTAAAACTAAATTTATTCTACATATCCACCTCTTTGAGTTCTTAAAAAAAAAAACAAAAAACCAACAACACCCATTTATCTCTCTCAAATTTTCCTCAAGAGTAGGAATCTATCTTTATTTTATAGCTTCACTTTCATGTTATTCTTTTTGGTTTCATTTTAATCAGTTCATTCTCTTAAGACACCAGAACCAACAACCCCCAAGGGTATATCCCAGTTCAGGCACAGAGGAAATCAGGAATTTTTCCCCCCTGAGAAATTCCAGGAAAAATGTCATTGTCATTCAAATTGTTATTGAACTGCTGATTGGCTCAGGCTTATTACATGCTTCACCTCTACTCTCAATTCACAAGAAATTAATTAACAAAATGGGGAAGGAATGGCTTCCCAGAGGAAAGTGAGGTTAATTAAAGAGGGTTAGAATGAATGGATATTGGGATGCAAAAATAGCAGGTAGCAACAACATCCTAGGCTTCTAGAAAGTTTATACAAGATACTATGTGTAAAATGGTCAGCACAATGTGCGGCACATGGGGGTAACTGAGCCTCTTCAATCACAGTATTACTGATGTACAAGTGTACAATGTTTAAGTGTATTCTAGTCTATGTTAAGTCCCCACCACTTACATCAAAGACAAAATGGTATGCTAAAATTAAGTCACAATGATAAAACATTGAGCCTTTCATGCATAATGTGAGTTGGGAAAAGGTAAGAGTCTTGTGCGTGACCATAAAGAATGGTCCAACTGATTCTTGCTTGTCCCACTCCTTTTTGGGTACCAAACTCTTGTCTGTTTTCTCTCACGTGGCTGATATAGTGAGAGGCGTCTGGGATGCACTCTCCCACCCTATCTTGGAATTCTGTCTCGGAAAATGGCATAGACCTCTTTACCCCAGTGAGGGGTCTGTGTGCTTGTCTTGCCTATTTGAGAAGAAATGTTCCTGTGGCTTCCAGATTGTCTCTTCCAGTTGACCAGGAGACTCTGCTAGGGCTGGTTGCACATTTTCAGCTATAAATAGAGAGTGTTCGTATGTCTGAAATATCACTTGGGTCTCTCTTTTAGGATTTCAGCATTTGAGGCTATGGTCACAATTTGGAAATTTCAGACTGTAGCTATGTTCTATCTAGAAACCCAACTACCTGTAGAGATGGCCATTTTGTTTCCATGGAAACATTAGGATTCGCACATCAAGTTTGGAGGCAGACAATGGCTCTATTCTTATGTTCTTAGGCTGTACTCTTAAATTCCCAGTTACTTTGTGGTGATCTGAGTAAGTAAGGGGAACCTGGCAGTGTCTATCTGATCCAAGCCTATGAAATGAAGCAAGAAGAGGCATTGAATTATTTTGCCTGAGAAGATACAGCTGATCACACAGTTTGCTCACTGAACCTAGTTTTCACTACTACAAAAATCTATGTATTATTTCAGGCTGCCATAACAGAATACCACACAGTGAAGGGGTGATGCAACAAAAATTAATTTTTACACAGTTTTGGAGGCTCAGAATCCTAGGTCAAGGAGCCAGCAAGCTTGATCTATGGTGAGGTCTCTCTTCTTGGCTTGCAGAGGGCCACCATCTCTCTGTGTCCCAACATGGTCTTTTTTTGTGCACTTGTGGAGAGTGAGTGAGCAATTTTTGGTGTCTTCCTGTTCTTATAAGGCCACCCACCAATCCTATTAGATAGAGCCATATCCTTATGACCTCATTTAGCCTTAATTATTTCCTAAAAAGGCCCTATCTCCAAATATACTCACATTGGGTTTAGGACTTCAACATAAGAATTATGGAGGGGCATAATTCAGTCCATAACAGTAACCAACAAACAAAACTTGGAAGCCACTGAAGTCTGTTGTGGTTAGAAATCATCCCTCGGCTCATCTCTGTGTGGTGAAATAGGACCAGTAATCAAAATTTTACATACGCAGAAAAAAAATGACTTAAAATTATTATACCTCTGACTACTTGTGGCATCTGAACATTTCCCAAGAGAAGAGCCTTATAAAATATGTACTGACATACTCTTCACAGCATGATTCCACATCAGCAGCCCCTATAGCCTTTCTTCACTGAGAATTCAAGACTGTCTGGAGGCAATGTCAGTATGGCTATGAGATGCTTTCAACTTTACTTTCTGATTGGTATTTTATAGCTTGAGATCCTCATTAAATAAATACATCTCTGCTCTCCCCCTCTTTCTCAACATCTGCTCTATAATGTCATAGTTTTTTTTCTCTTATTCATTAGAAGTAAGTTAATTCTAAATTAAGTCTTACCTTTTATATTTTAATTGGATAATCTCTTTTACTTTAAGATTAACCAAATTGTTTACAGGCACAATCTGCATGCTTGTACTTAATTTAAGAATGGGTATTTACTAGAAGGCTGCTATCAGAGTCTGGCCAGCTTTTTTAATGTGGCATTTGGGTCCAGGAAATAGCAAGAAACTATGACAGTGGAAAGATTCTTGTTCTTAAAACATGCCCCCAAATTCAGTAGGTCCTGAGACACTATCTGACTTTATTTCTCAAGATTCATTTGTTCTTATTTAAATGACAAAGTAGAAAATTAACTCAGAATTTACTGCAATTCTAGTATGGCCAGACAATGTGCTAATTATGCTAAAAATACAATAGGACAAGATATAGTCTTTGACAGAAAGGTCTAGCAGGAGAGATGAACAAGAAATCCTTTGCTACTCAGTATCAAGTAGAAGAAAAATGTGGTGGGAGTCCTGGGGATCTGAGAACTGATATCAAGGGAGTAAAAGAAAACTTCCTGGAGGATACTAACATCTTTTTCTAATAATGCTCATGTAAACAAAGAATACAGTATAAAATCAAATAAAATTTAGTTAAAATAATACATTATAGTATGTTTAGAAATTTCATAGAAATATAATAAAGATTTTAAAAATCAAGAAGCATCTTGCAACTGTAAGAGGTTAGCATTTTAATGTACTTCCTTAAAATTTTCCCAAATTCTGCTGTGGGCATGCTTATATACTTTTAAAAAAACATGACTGTGCTAATTTTATGTGTATTTATATATTTTATATATTTATATTTCCTTATATTTATATGTAAATTCTGTGTGTGTATACACACACATATGTTTTGTAATTACAAATATAAATATTTGTAGAAGCCATTTTCATTTACCATTTCATCATGAGTCTTTTATTATTTTATTAGGTGTTTTTCAATATACCTAATGTTTGTTAAGTATACCATTATATGAATAGTTTATAACTAGCACAACTGGGCTGGAAAGTAGATTTCTTAGTATCAGTTATGGATGGAATATTTCCAGCAACAGACATTAAATGAGTTTCCCAAGCTGATTTGATAAATGATGATGGCAGGATCACCTGATGCCAAGACTTTCTTAGTAGATATCAGTAACTTTCCACTCCATCTTTTAAATCTTTATTTTTAGAATGAGTTACAAAATAACTTTTAAATATTTTGCTCTAAATTTATTAGTATTTTCCTTGAGAAGTGAACAAGCTTAGTTGATAAGACCACAGAATTCATTATGCCTAGTTTTGAAACTTGGCTTTTCTACTTACAACCTGTCATTTGGGCAAGTAACCATATCTTCGGATATTATAGGTTCCTTGTTGAAAAAATAAGGATAATATAAATTGGACCGTTATCTTTCACCATACACAAAACTCAGGAATGGATTAAAGATTTAAATGTATTACCTGAAACCATAAAACTCCTAGAAGGAAATATAGGGAAAGCATTCCTCACACTGTTGGTGGGAATTTAAATTGGTGCAGCCATTATGAAAAGCAGTAGGGAGATTCCTCAAAATATTAAAAATAGAACTACCATATGGTTGAGCAATCACACTTCTGGGTACATCCAAAGGAAATGAAATCAGTATCATGAAGAGATAGCTGCACTCCCACGTTCATCACAGCATTATTCACAATAGACAAGATATGGAAACAATCTAAGTGGCCATCGATGGATGAGTGAGTAAAGAAAAAAATACACACGCGCACACACACACACACACACACAGAGTGGAATATTATTCAGTCATAAGAAAGAAGGAAATTCTACCATCCGTGACAACATGGATAAACGGGGAGGATATTACGTTAAGTGAAATAAGCAAGACAGAGGACAAATATTATATGAGCTCACTCATATGTAGAATCTAAAAATGTCAAACTCACAGAAGCTTTTTGGTTGAGAGAGTCTGGGTGTAGGGGAAGTGGGAGATCTGGTCATAAATTTTCAGTTACAAGATGAATAAGTTCTGGGGATCTAATGTACAGCATGGTAACTACAGTTAATAACACTGTATTGCACACTTGAAATTTGCTGAGAGTAGATCTTAAGTGTTGTCATCACACACAAAAAATGCTGTGTGAGGTGATGAATATGTTAATTAGCTTGTTTGTAGTAATTTTACAATGTACATGTATATCACATGATCATGTTGTACAACTTCATTTAATATGTGCAGTTTTGTCAATTATACCTTAATAAAACTGGAAAAAACTGGAAATAAGGATAATAGTTGTTCTTTCATATGATTGCTATGAAAATTAAATTAATTCATTTATATTAGTTTCCTACTGCTGCATAACAAGTTACTAAAAATTTAGCACCTGCAAACAACACCTAGTTATTTCTCACAGTTTTTGTAGGTCAGAGGTATGGCATGGCATGAGTTGGTTCTCTGCTCTGGGTACCATAAGGCTAAAATCAAACTGAAGGGAAAACTAAGTTAGAGTCTAGAGGTTCTGGGGGGAGATCTACTTTCAAGCTCATTCTGGCTGCTGATAGAATTCAGTTTCTTGTGGGTGTAGCACTTAGGTCCCGGCTTCCTTGCTAGCTACCAGCTGGGACCACTCTCAGCATCTACAGACCACCGTGTTTATTTATGCATGACCTGACCATCTTTAAGCTAACAATGGCACATCAAATATATCTCAAGCTCCAGATCTTTGACTTCCTTCAGTTACCAGCCAGAGAGAACTTTTTGCTTTTAAAGGGCTCAGGTGATTTGGTCAGCTTACCCAGAAAAACCTCTCTTCTGTAAGGTCAGCTGTGCCTCATAGCATAACCTAACTGCAAGAGTGAAATCCATCAGATTTACAGTTCATAGGATTGTGCAGGACATGTACACAAGGGAGTAGAAAATCTTGGGGACCATCTTAGACTTCTGCTTACCATATGATGCTTGTAAAGCACTTAGAAAATTCACCATTCACGTAGGCACTTAAAGAGTGTTTGATATGTTATTTTATAAGTAAAGATTTAATATATAGCATCCCTCAATATATAGAATCATCAGAATTCAGTATCATCACTCTGTAGTCAAACTGAAACCCATCTACATGTTTTCATGATTTTGTTAGGGAAATTTCTGAATGAAGACTGAACCATTCAGCAAAGTTTAAGATACTCTCTAAAAGTCTACTTTACATAACAGAATCCAGAGCGGCTGGATATTTTCAACCACGTGCATCTTCTGCCTTCTTCTGGTGCTTTGGAACATGGCATGGGAATGTTTTTCTTTCATAAGGGAGAAGACTTAAAAAGTGCTGGTTTTCTGTATGAATATCAGAGAATCTTTGTTGGCCTTAATTTTTGAGTACCCAGTTTAGAATTTGCAGTATTACTAGCCACATTTACCTTAGTGAATATGTTTAACTAAGTATCAAGAGAATACTGGTTGTTATGCCCAAATCATTTTCTTAAATGTTCTGTGGCTATGAGGCCCACCTGATTATAGAATTGATTTACACCTACTGCTATGGTGCCTATTTTAAAGCACATTGGCTGGGTACACAAAGCAGCATGGAGTGGTTCGATCAACGCCTTAAGCCTCTTGGTCTTTGAGAGGGTAGTGAATGTCCAATGAAGGTATGGAAAGTCAAGTCTTTTCAGAGAGGTTCAGAATAAAATTAGTTTTTTTTCCCTCTCTCTTCATAACTGTTCTCACAGTGACGCTTTTCTACGATGTCTTTGTTGGGTTTAGGTGGATTTAAATCACTATTTGCATAACTGTCTCAAGTCACTCCTTCCTGACATTTCCTTGTAATGTGATCATTGAGTTCTTACCCTTTTTTCATTACCTTTTTCTTCTTTCCAACCTGAAGTGTTTTAGGGCTGGCTACATAACTTTATTTCCCTCAGAGCCCCAGCATAATCACTGCATGAGGAAGTACTTGGTTAATAGTCCTTCAGTGTGTTAAGCTAAGGCTCTAAAAATGAGACATAACCATAAAAGGCTGTGGTCAGGATACTATAATCACAGCACTACAAGAAAGGAAAACTAGAATCTCAAGTTCTCATCAGAAATGAGAAAACTGAGCATCGAAAATTAGGATGCTGTGTCTCAGATCAAATAGCAAATCCTCCAGGATATTTCTCCCTGTTAGCTTCCTTTATGTCCCTGGGCGCCAGTGGGAAATTGCTGTTTTCTCTGTTTGTAGGTGGCTGGGTTTACGCTCGGGCGCTCTCTCCTTATAAGCCCCTATTCATTGCATGGTCCTGTCCATATTTTGGATCATTGCTCCTGAGAATTGAAAGGAGTTCAAGGCAGATAACATCTGCTTCCCTACAACCCAGTTTGCAGAATAAGCTCACAGCTGAAACATTAACTCCTTGTTCCAGGAAGCCAATGATTTGGAAACACAGAGGAAAATAAGTGTGGGTTGGGGGAGGGGAGCCCATCTGGGGAGAGGGATTCTCCGGACAGTCCCTCCGAGACAGATCATGGGATCTGTCTCTCCTAAGTAACTCCTACACTATAATGAAACTTTTTTCTTTGATTTTTTGTGTGGAACAAGGCACCCTTAGGCAAATACCACTTTGTAACAAGTTTTCCTTTCTTCGGTCAACAGATTGTCCCCAACAGTGATACGTGTGTTAACCGAAAAGGCCAATGTAAATCCATTAGATTATACGTAGTGTGGACTTAAGTTCCAGTCCCATGTTTTAAATATAAATTGCAATGGGGTGGTAGGCTGGGCTTTGACTGCCCTGATGTTTTGCTACCTGATACAATGCCTATGAATATATTTTATTACACGGCAAAAGGAAAACTAAGGTTGATAATTGGCTGACTTTAAATTGGAGAGATTATACTTCATTATCTGGTTAGGCCCAATGTAATCAAATGGGCCCTTAAAAGTGGAAGAGGGAGGCAGAAGACTCAGTGACAGAGAGGGGAAGGAGAAAATGAAGGGTGGAAGAGTCAAAGCATGGGAGAGACTCGACCCAACACTGCTGGCTTTGAAGACAAAGGCGCACAAAAGCCAAGGAAGGCAGGTGGCTTTCAGAAGGTGGGAACTGCCCCGGGCCCTCATGGCAGCCAGCAAGGAAACGGGGACCTCAGTGGTACAACTGCATGGAGGTGAATTCTGCCGACAACGTATACGATCCTGGAAGCCAACTGTCCCCTAAAACCTTCAGGAAAGGACACAGCTCTGCAGACATCTAGATTTGGGCTTTCAAAGACTTGAGGCATGGAAACCAGCTGAGCCTACCAGACTCTGACCTATAAAACTGTAGTGTTATTAAATGCATACAGTTTTAAGCCGCTTAATTTGTAGTTAATCGTTACATGGTGTTAGAAAACTAATACAGTCCCATTTCAATGATTCCTCTTAAGAGGGTCAGTGGATTGCTTTTGTATGGGCATCCCAGCCCCTCAGTGCTCAGCCTTTCATGGTAAGGACCAGTACGGCGCACAGCTGGTTATCTAAAAATAAAGCAGGCGATTAGCTCTCCGGGAGACTGATGAAAGCACTGGATGCAGACCTGGTCTCTGAACTTTCTTCCACCTCCGAGACCTGCTGATCAGAGTACATTTTCCACCCCAAGCAGATGAGGGCAAGCCCAGTTTCTAGGTCAATAACAAATTGTCCTTTTTCTCTCCTCTGTTATCAACATGGACCAGCCCCCTTACGCGTTGATTCTAATGCCTCACCCTCGATCTTGGCTAGGAGTCTTTTATTTTCTCTCCTTGCCGCTCTCAAGAACATGAAAGAAAACATTTGGGCTTGATAGTGTTATACTCCATTTTGTGAGACTGTGTCTTTGGGGAAAAGCCTAATTAAGCAGAAATTTAAAATCCTGATTATAATCTGAATCCACAAAGTAAGTTCTTAATAAGATGGATGGATTCAATGGGGCTGCTATGAATATAAATTGTTGTAGTAGAGTGTATACCTACTATATACTTTTGTTCAATCATTTGGGCAGCCGTAGAATTAGGTATTAATATCTTCATTTTGTTTTTTAAAGTATTATTTATTCTCATTTTAATAATTAATAGACTTTCTTTTTGTAAAGTTTTAGAAGCACAGAAAAATTGAGCAGATCATATAGAGAGCTCCATATACCCATCCTACGCCCGTTCCCAACTCCCTTCCCATAGGCACGCATAGGTTTCCTTATTATTAACATTAATTTCTTGCATTTGTTACAATTAATGAACCAATATCAATGCACTGTCATTAGCTAAAGTCTTTATTTTACATGAATTCTTACTTTTGCTTTGTATAATTCTATGGGTTTAGGCAAATGCATAGTGACATGTACCTACCGTTACAGCATCATGTAGAATAGCTTCACCGCGCTGGTGAGCTTCTGTGCTTCATTGATTCACAGAATCTTCCTCCAGCTGACACTTCTGACAACCACTTCTCTTTTCATTTTCTCCATAGTGTTCCTTTTCCAAAATGCCCTACAGTTGAAATCATGGAGCAACTAACCGTTAGGGACTGATATCTTTCACCTAGCAATGCATTTAACGGCTCATCCACGTCTTTCCATGGCTTACTAGTTC
Organism: Miniopterus natalensis; assembly: GCF_054644295.1. Lineage (NCBI taxonomy): Eukaryota > Metazoa > Chordata > Mammalia > Chiroptera > Miniopteridae > Miniopterus > Miniopterus natalensis. The sequence continues at coordinate 57,544,045 of NC_142091.1, read as the reverse complement.
ATTTCTGATCATCCCTGAATACTCCATTGTATGGACGTACCACAATGTGTTTATCCACTCACCTACTGAAGGACATCTTAGTGTACTTCCTGCTTGTGGCTGCATGAATAAAGCTGCTATAAACATTTGTGTTCAGGTTTTTGTGTGGAGAATGTGTTCTTTTTTTGTGGACATTACCAGAGATAGTATTGCATAGTTGGGAAGAATGGTTGTCTGGGTAAATGGTATAGTTAACATTTGTTGAGCACTCCTATTCCAGATTCACACCTTTTCACATCTTTTTATACTCTCACAACACTCTGAAATTACATATTCTGTTAGTATCCCCACTTGATAAATAAGGAAGTTGTAGGCATGTATAACTTACCTGTCCAAGGCCGTCAGTTATTAGTCATAACTGGTAGAACTAGAGCTGGATCCCAAGGAGTCTGGTTCCAAAGACTATACTTTTAGCCTTTATGAACTATAAATTTAAGAGAGGTTACCTAGTTTTCTATTAAATATCCAAATATAGTCATTAAAGAGCCAGGAATCCCACACTGGGCACAGCTTAATATTGTAAAATGGTCATTCAGGAGTTTTGGTGTAAAAAAGTCTAGGTTTTGTTTTAAAGAACTTAGAGAATATAGTTTAGAAATTTTAAAAATTAGAGAAGAAATGTTGCTCTGGCTCTTAAGGAGCATCTAATGCACTCATTAGGATCTCGTCTGATCTAGTTTTGCTCTTCTACAGACTCATTTAGTTCTTGAATTTTCAGGTCAGTATTCTTTAGTCCCATCCACTTCAGGAGGCATCATTTTGTTCACATCGCCATTTCTGTGACACAGGAGCCACCTCATCTACAGAAACACTTTAAAGCAGTGTCTCATATGGCGTGTGCGGCAGAGGATCCTTCTACAGGATGGAGATGAGCAATATGCAGATAAGGAAGTCAGTGGCCAAAATGCTGGTTTAAAGAATGTTAAAGATACTTCCTTATTGCAGGACTTTTCAGAGCCTTTACTATGCTACTCTGCTATTTCAATCCCCTGAGAGGGAACGTAGAATAAAATATTTTTCAACAATGTAACAGGAGTTTTAAAATTTTATTTCTTACTAAACGATCTTTGTCAAAAATGTTGCTTTATGGCAAAATGACCTTTTCTCTTAGCAGTACCAAATATTTTCACCTTTTTTCAAGAGGGGAATGGATTGAAACTCTCAGGTGTAGTGGCTTTTAAAAATGTGTATAAGAGATCATTTGACCTTGATTGCAAATGGTCCTGCGCTTAAACTTTTCCTCTTACAGAACCACTTTGGACTTGGAAAGTTGTTCTGCCTCTGGAGATAGGAAAAAACGAAAGTCGCAGTGGAAGCTGTGACTGACAGACGCGCGGAGGCAGCCGTTTGGAGCGATCTCCGCCACAGGCCCTCTTTTGAGAAGCCTTCATATTTGAAATGTCAGAAGTGAAGGAAAGTAGAGGCCTCATTTTACAGCCCTGCTGATGTATTCCAATCTTACTCTGTTCTGTTTACATCCTAAGTGGGTTGCAAATTAATTTACAGAAGCTATTGGGCACTTTACCATGTGTTTTACCGCCTGCCAATATCATTGTCCGTTTTCTGTAACTGGCATCTAGGAGCTGGTTTAGTAAAATCCAGCATCGATGTTCTTTCATTGAGGTCATGTCTGAACTAGGCAAGGGTTTCTGAACCTTTCCCCTTTTAAATAAAAATCATTTGTAGCATGTCAGAGGGATTATTAAATACAAAGTGCAAAGCGAAGCAGATAAGAGGTAGAAAGGGAGTGCGTTAGGATTGGTCTTAAATATTTGTGTTTAATACCATCAGGCTTAACTGCCCTGCAGGCATGTTCATTATCAATAGATAGTAGACCAGAAGCATTTTCAGTGCCTGAGGCAGGAGTGACTGGCGTGTGTGTGAAGGGGCAGGAGGAGTTCAGCATCACCGGAGCTCAGTGAGTGTTGCAAGAAGGCCAAGCACCTGCTAGATTACCAAGCGGTGCATCGGCCATGTGATGGGGTTTGGATTCTATTTTTAGGGCACCGATAATTTTTTGGATGGTTTTAAGCGAGAGACTGGCATAACAGGTATTATATTTTAAAGTGTGACTCTGTTTAACGTATGGAGCGTAGGTTGTAGGGGCCCAGGCAGGTGGCTTTTGGAGTCCTCCCCGTGAGAGGTAATGATGGCTGGAGGGCAACGCGGCCGTGCGGGTGGAATGCATGGGAACGCTGGCAATGCGTCCCAGAGAGGGCGTCGAAGCGTGTCTCACGGGTTGGACGTCGAGCGGGGGGGCCAGGGAGAAGTAAATGATGGCTCCTAGATGTTTGGATTAAGCAATGAGGGGAATCTTGCTTTCGTTTTTTGTGATGGCCGGAGTTTGGGAGGTATCAGGTTTTGGGGGAGGGAAACTGAGCTTTGTGTTCAAGTGTGAGGTGCTGTATTGCACATCCAAATGGGAATGTTGGGCAGGTAGCTCTGTATACAAGCCTGGGGTTCGTAGGGTTAAGACACTCAATGGGTAAATAATAAAAACTTAGACATTTGGAGATATATTTCGTTGGGAAGCAAGTTGAATATATTCTTACTTTCATTGGACAGTTTGCTGAGGTAGCAATCAGCTGACTCTAATGAGTTAGAAGTTGTTTTAATTATTGAGTGCTTTAAACATCCGTTTAAATTGTGTTTTTGTGGCAGTGGCGGCGGTGGTGCTCTCATCCTCCAAAATGATGCCCACCCTTGCCATAAATCCTTTCGAAAAGCAGAAAACAAAGGCAGAGATATTATTTAATTCCTGCTGCCACCTAGTGGCACTATTTGAAATTAGAAAGAGAAGTTTTAGAATTGACCAGTTTGAATAAAATTTCAGCAGCCTCTGGGGCATAGGGACTGACCCTAGGTACCTGGTGCCTGGAGCTGGGGTGGTTAATGGTGTGTGTGTGTGTGTGTGTGTGTGTGTGTGTGTGTGTGTGTGTGTGTGTGTGTGTGTGTGTGTGGTGGCTTGATAGGCGGGGTGGCTGGGAGTTTGTGCTCTGGACTGGTTGGTTTGCATCTGAAAGACATGCTCACAAGTGACTCACTATCCTGAGGGATTCACTACCCCTCAGGGACGTCAAAGCATCAGAAACATGTGTTTAGCATGAGGTTACTTTAGAGCTATTTTATTTTTATTTTTATTTTTATTTTATTTTATTTTATTTTATTTATTTATTTATTTATTTATTTATTTATTTATTTATTTATTTTTTACTGAGTGCATCCTATCAAGTGGCGCATGCTTTTGATTTGTGCCAATAGTGGTCAGGTGGACTTTCATTACTTGGCTAAAGTGGTATCTGTTGGACTGCGGAGGACCATGAGGAAGGATGGAAAACTAGCAGCACAGCCAGCATCTGCCAGCCCCATCCTGACCTGGAGAGGGAGAGGAGCCCCCACTCCCCGCAGCAAACAGCGACCTCTCTACCAGCACAAGCAGAGCAAGAATGTCTTGCTTTTGGAGAGGACTCCTTCTGGAATGGCAGATGCATCTTAACCCTGCCAAGGTAGGGACCTCCTTGGGTCCTACTTTCCTTGGTGTCTCTACCCACCCCTCCAGAACAAGAACTCAGAGGGCCTCTGTGCAGCCCTTCCAGGCCCCCAGGCTGTGCCTTACAGAGTGACTGTGAGGTGCCATAGTCCAGCAAGCCCCCCTCCTGCTCACTGTGTCTCCATTGTGTCCTCCTGGCCTTCACCTCTGCTCACAAATCAGCAGCACCGATAGTGCTTCAGGCTCAACCGATTCCCACTGGGTGTGTCCCAAAGAAACTTTGTCCATACTGGGTGGCTCCCAGAGCTGTGAGTGGCTGAATTCACCCTATGCTGTGACCCCAGCACCTCCCTCCGGCAACAACTAGGGCTCGCAGGAGGCCATTGGGAACTGCAGAGGATTCTCCTTCAGGTTTATACACAGAAATCTCTGTTTCAGATTTCACAGAATCATCCTGAGTGGACCTGAAAGCCAAGACCAAGGGGAGATGCTCGACCCTCCTGTGGTGGAAGTGGATAGATCATTTTGAAAGGCCAAGCCTTGCTCACCACAAGTGCATGGAGAGTAAAGATCAGCAGCTCCATGGAGCCTGAGGAGATGACGCAGGCGAAGGAAAGGGTGCTGGTGCAGAGAGCAGTGTGCAGGCTGAACCAGGAGTGCCCGCTGCTGTGCACTAGGGCTCCGGGACCAAGGGGACTCCTCGCAGTAAGGTGGAGGCGTGTACGCAGCACCACTGGTCTCGCAACGGGTTCAGTTAGTGTCTATGCAGCGCCCCCATGGCCTTCAAGAGCACTGACTACAAATTAACCAAAGACCTTAAGCTCTACAAGAGCACCAGGAGCTTCAGGGGGGTCAAGAGGGGAGGCTGGCTGGCCCTAGCTGCCAGGTCTGCCGCTCCATCCACAACTGGGAGGGACTGCAGCCTGGACCGGCTTGTTTCTCCTGGGGCACTTCTCTCCTCCCTGCCTGTCTCCTTTTTTTCCATGTTTGTGGGAATGGAGGTGGTTCCTTAGAAATAAACAGTGCATATGGAAACAGGCTGTCTATTCAAAGCTTGCAATAGCAAGGGAGTCAGCCGCCACCACCGTCCTTGGCAGAGATTCTAGTGCAGGCCTGGGAGTGGGAGAACTTTATGATGAAAAAATGGAGGGGGTGCCTCAGGTGTGCCCGACTCGTGGTTGTTGGCATTGGGAGGTGTCTCATGGGATTGGTTTGGGGAGCACATTTGGCTTTCTCTGCTTGTTTCTAAGTTTGAAGGGTTGGAAGGATGAGAGTCACAAAACAGAAATGGAATTATAATCCTGATCACAGAAATGGGGCCAGGAGTTGCCAGTGTGGGGTCATGGGCTGGAGACCCTGTGTAACTTCCTCAGTGTCAGGTACCAGATTAAAATGTAAGTGAATTTATTACATTCCTGAAGCAAAACCCAATTTCCCTCAGAGTGAAAGCCAAGAATTTTATGATGGCCAACCCGGCTCTATACGGTCTTCCTGGGTCACCTCTTTGGCCTCATGTCTTAGGTTCTCCCTCTCACAGCCAGTTCCAGCCACGGTCCCTCCTGCTGCCCTTAAAGGCTCGGTGCCCTTCTCCATCCTGATGGCTTTCGCACTGGCTGTTCCCTCTCCCCTTCCCACAGAAACCCACATGGCCGACTCCTTCAGTTTCCGTGCCCGTGCCATCTTCTCTATGAGCATTGCTTCGACTAATCTGTGGATAGACCTGTTTACCCAATACAAGCTCCTTTTCATAATTGCCCTGATCACCTTCTAATAGACGATATAACTAATTATTCATTTTATTTATTGTTATTTTTTGTATCCCTCCTCCCCAACTCACACCAGAATGGCAGCTCCAGAGGGACAGGACTAGAATTATACTTTATTCACTGATGTATCCCAAGGACTCAGAAGGGTACCTGGCCAGTAGCAGGCATTCAATAAATATGTGTTGAAATTAAATAAGCTTCTAGACCCAGGGTCTTTTCTGTGACCCCATTTCCTGTAATAATAATGGGAATGATAGTAATACAAATCATTATAACAGTAGCTTAATACCCTCAGTTTACATCCCACTTTTACATAAATAGTCTAAGTAGGTCAGAAATTGTGCAGCTTTGCTCTGCTAGGTTATTTTTAAAATGCAAGCGATCCAACTGGAACACCAAGTGTTAATGGAGCAGAGCCTGGTTTTTGCAGCAACAAGCTACATAAATTGTGAAGCTACAAAATTAGCAGCAACATGTTCCTTCTCTGGGAGTTTTAGATACATTAGGAACCTGTAATTACCGACTCCATCTGCCTGCTCTGTCTTGAGCTTAATTATGTATTTCAGAGGAACGTTTTTCATGTTTTCATTTTTTGTATATATAAATATTTAGCTACATCTCTTATCATTTTCTGCCTCCCTTTCCCTCTGCTTTTGCCATTTACCATCTCCTGAGCTATTTTTACTACCAAATCGTAATGTCTTTCCGTGGAATCAACATGAGAGGGATTGGAGCCAAGAAATTCAGTTCTACCAGTGTCTCCTTAGAATGTTTGCAGAGGGCTTACCAAGCCCCAGACATGCATGTGCAAATGGTGGGAACAGGGTGAGGGCAGGTTCAGTATCTTTTCCAAATCAAAACGTGCAAAATATTAATGCAGTCTCCAAAATCGGTAACGTACAGGCGTTTCCTGAGAAGGTGGGGATGTAGGGAAAATCGGAAAAACAATAAGCTAAGCAATGTTTAATAGGATTCTTTCTATCAGAATTTAGGATGGTCTTTAAAATATGAATGTGCCTCTCTGAGGGGAGAGGAGAGCAGGGACTGTGTCCTAGAATTAATGGAACAGTGAAAACAAACTCTTTGGGGGGGGGGGTAAGACACACTTGTTAGTATATCCCCCAACAATATTTTAGAAACTGGTCATCTAGTGAAAATTATTTTCTTTAATGACATAAGCAGACTGGAGTATTGGTTGGTATCAGCTGGATCTGTAGTAATGTCAATGTTCCTTTCAACCTAATGAAACAGGAAGGAGAACTGCAAATATAGGTTTAAGTGTGGTAAGAAAATATACAGTGACATCAATTTCTAACTCCTATTTCTTCCTGGAAGAAAGAAAAAAAAATGAAAAGGAGATTGTAGTTTTCATTCTCTCTCACTTCCACCCCCAGGCCAGCGAAGCCTTTGTGCCCTGTCTCTTTAAGTTCCTCTTCGCACGCCCTTGCCGGTCTCCAGGATGTCCTGAAGGAAACTCCACCCAGGTCCACGTTCAGAGAACCCAAAGACGGGGCTGTCCCCATGGGCGGGGGAGTGTGCCAGTGTTTGGACATGGAAAGGAGCATCGGACCCAGGAGGAGTGACTGGCAGCCGGGGACCTGAAACCGTGGACCACTGACTGTTCAATCTGCGCAGGGAGAGGAGCGTGTTCCCCAGGTGATGGAGGTGAGCACCTGCTTACACCTGCGCCCCCGTGCAGGCACAGCTGTGGCCTGGCCTGGCCTGTCCAGGTGAGGAGGGGAGAGACCTTTCACTCTGTTGTAATAAAGGTACTAGGTCTTACCTTCCCCTGTGGGTCAAAGTTAGCAGGAAGTGGCATTAAATCTGGTTTAGGTAGATAAACGGCTCTGGTTCTACCTTCAGGACTAGAAAACTCACATTTAGTCAGAATAAAACCACTGATTTCTAGATAACTTTTTTATTAGCATTATTTTTTATTTCTCGCCCAAGGATATGTTTATTGATTTTAGAAAGAGAGGAAGGGAGACAGAGAGGAGGGGGAGAGAGAGAGAGAGAGGGAGTACGAGAGACATCAATTGCTTGCCTCCCATATGTGCCCTGACTGGAGATGGAACCCACAACCTTTTTAGTCTATGAGATGATGCTCCAACCAACTGATCCACCTGGCTGGGTCTCTTGTTAACTTTTAATGTAAATGAATTATGCCACTATCTGCCATGGTCCTTAAAATCCTTTGCATTATTTGTAATATCACTTTTAAAAAGACACTAATTTGGAATTCTAGGTCAGCAGCAGGAGTGGGGCTCCTGAATTCCATAATAGGGACATTCGTTACTGGCGTTGGGAGCCCAGTGGAGTTAGCTTAGCATGTCCTCTGGCCTAAGGACAGGAGAGTGTGAAAGGCGGTTCTGGACACCTACCTGGCTGTGGAAACTAGTAGGGAGGCAGAACCACGGAGGGTCCTGGCGGCAGCAAGGTGAGGGACGTTGGAAGGAGTAGAACAGCATAAACAATATTTTTTCATCCAAAGATTATAAATGACTTGGATAATTACATATTCTGCATCACTTTTATGTTTAAGTATAATTATGATGTGATATATTCTGATTTGAATACCTTTTCTAGAAAAATGGATCTATCTTGTAATTTAGAACCTAGGAAAGCTATTTGCTTAACTTGAAAAGGTTGGCCTGGGCCCTTACAGATTAATTAACTGGCTGAAGTCACTGAACTAATCCACCTCTGAACAAAGATTCAAACTCACATGTGATTCCAAGCCGGTGGGCTCTCCTCTACCCTGGTAGCTCCTGAGCGGTGATCATTATAATCACCATAGGAACTTGTGAAGAAAGACCCATTCCTGATGCCTTGTCCCGGAGACTCTGATTCCACAGGGTCGCCCCCTAGTGGCTGTGACAGGCAAAAACTCAGGCAACTGCCCTTTCTGAATCACTGCCTCACCTTTGCTGTCACTGAAAGGGTAGAACAGGCATCCTTTTAAGCTGAGCATAGTGGAGTCAGGAGAACAAACTGTAGCAAGCAAAGCCCAAGCAGAGTAGCTGCGCTCAGCAACATGAGCTCCCTCCTCGGAGGACCAGGGAATGCCAGCCCCGGAGCCGTCGGAGGCAAGGACTCAAGGCAGGGCAAGGGTGTCACTACAGCTGGTGAACGAGTGGTGGTGGGAATGGGGGCCAGTCGGGAATGCAAGAGTCTGTTTATTGGAGTAGAGGGTAAAGGGAATGCATGATAAATTGGGTTGATTCTTGGTCCCCAGCAGAGACGCCACGGCCATTTATTTACTTGTGCATATGTTTCAGATTCTTTGCTTCCACAAGTATTAGTTGAGCATCTAATATGTGCCAGGCCCTGTACAAGAAGATACTGTCGAACCCCAAACAGATGGGATTTCTGCCTTGTGGAGGGTACAGCAGAGCGGACATGATTGTCGCTCAGTAATAATTAATTTCCAGTCATGGTGAACGCAAGGAGAGATGCGTGACTTGGGAGCTGCCGTGGAGGATGATGAAGTGCGGGTAAGGCTAACGGATATTAGAAAGGGGGGTTGGGGGCGGCCTCTCTGACAATGACCTACTTTAACTGCAATGCAAAGGGAAGCAGGTAGCTCTCTCAAATGGGCAAGAGCCTGGTCCTAAAGTACAAGCAACAATTTTTTAATCTAACCTGGGAATCAGAAATAGCTCTTGCAAGGAAAAATATTTGGATTTTTTTGAATATGCAAAACTTTTTTAATAATGGAAAATATACTCACTCATAACATCAATGGGTGATCATTACCACCCTGGACTCCTGCCGATGTGCTTCTCTGCCTGATCCCGGGACAGTTCGGGTCACAGGTGGATCTGTGTTGGAATGTCTGTGGGAAGCTTGCACTACGTCCAAGAGTGGGGCCCAGGTGTTAAAGCAAGAGCTGGAATTGGAGAGTGCTGATGGCCAAAGCATTTTTACAAAACCTCCTTAATTCTGATCTCTTTGTGCAGGTTCAGTGACCCTCCAGGAGAAGCCTGACCCCAGTCGTGTCTGACAGTGAGGCTGAATAGGTTTCACCTTAACTGCCGATTCTCAGCAGGTGAGAACTGCCCCTGGCAGGAGGGTGTCAAGCATTATCCTGAGGCTCTAACCGGGCACAGCAGCAAAGACTGAGGGCGCAGCACAGGAGGGGTGGTAACAAAGACCAAGCACTGGCTGTCCAAGGTTTAGCTTCTGCTTTCAGATAAGCAGTGAGGCCCAGAGGAAAGAGCATGAGGTTAGTTAGAACCCCACACAGCTCTGTGAGCCAAGTCCTGCTAGTTCTGTGATCTTGGTCATTTTATACTCTGGGCCTCAGTTTCCTCATCTGTGAAGGGGAGCCACAACGCACCTCACAGGCTTTTACGTGAATAAAGTGAGACAATTCACATGCTTGCCTTTTGCAAATTCTCAAAAGCTAATAAAATGTTACCGGAATGGAGATGTCAGCAGAGGTCCCCTGCCCATTGAAAGTAAGGACAAAATTGGCTCCAAAGGCCGTCCTCCGCTCTATGGGAAAGCAAACACTCTAAGGTTTTTTCCACGGTCTGAAAAATTGTGTTTCTCATCTGCTCTGGCGCTGGTTGCTGGCTTCTGCATCTCGCACCTGTTCCTGCATTTCTGCTTCGTCCTGGACTCGATGGCAAGAGCAGCCTGGGGTCCGGAGCGCTTCTCGCAAATCCACGCGCATGAAGCGGGCCAGCTCTGGAAGCTGTCACTGGGGACCTGAGCGCACAAGGTGGGAGCTTACAAGGCCGTTAACACAATGACTAATTGTAATTTCAGATTCAAGAGATCATTTTTTTGGCAGGTTCTCCAAATTTTCTCTCTCAGTTCTCATCTATTTGTGTTCCCACCTTCTCTTCTCCTTCATATTATTTCCTGTGCAGCTAAATTCTTGTTTCTCAGGATTTCACTTTGTTGTTGTTGTTGTCAATCCTCACCTGAGGATATTTTTTCCATTGACTTTTTTTTTTTTTTTTAAGAGAGAGTGGAAGGCAGGGAGGGGGGAGAGAGAGAGAAACATCGATGTGAGAGAGACACATCAACTGGTTGTCTCCCGCAAGCACCCTGACCTGGGTCAGGGATCGAATCTGCAACCCAGGGATGTGCCCTTGACTGTGAATTGAACCTGTAACCCTTGGGTGTGCCAGCTGACACTCTAACCACTGAACCACACTGGCTAGGGCAGGATTTCACTTTTTTTTCTTCATGCATCTCCTCCCATATAATCTTCTTAACACAATACTGAGGAGAAGCTTCCAGTCACGTGGAAAGGGACAATTTTGGGGGGTTCTGGTCATTTAGGGGGTCCTTTCCCAGACTTGTCTGGTTATCTCAGCCCTAGAAAATTGTAGCAAATAGTTGAAGGCATGTGCATCTGTTTACTTCTGAGAAGAGAATTTGTAGCTTCTAAAGGATTCTCAAATTAATCTCTGGTACAGTGAATGTTAATGCTAAATGGGTATAAAGCTTATTAGTTTTTAAACTATGTTTTTAAAATGCAGGAAATCACAACAAAGTCCTATTCAAGAGGGAGAAATTGAAGCATATAATTGCTTAAGGTACATGCGAAGTACGCCTCATCAGTGAATGTAAGTGTACAATTATTTGTGTCCATGAAAAAGATTAAATGGAGCCTGATTTCAATAAACTGGAAATAATTGTTGTTTCCCTGAATGATTCACTTTAGGATTTATTTAAAGACTTATTTTCTTGGGGTAAGAAACATTTATTTGTGGAATGTCTTAGTCTGTTTGGCTGCTCTCGCCAACTGCCCTAGACTAGGTGCATTATGAACAGCAAAAATTTGTTTCTCACAGTTTGGGAGGCTGGGAAATACAATTTCGTGGTGCTGGCAGATTTGGTGTCTGGTGAAGGCCTGCTTTGTGGTTCTTAGAAGGCCACCGTTGTGCTGTGTCCTCACGCAGCTAAAAGGGCAGGTTGCTCTCTTGGGTCTCTTTCATAAGGCATGGCTCCCACTCACGAAGGCTCCTCCCTTGTGACCTAATTACCTCCTCAAGGCCCCCCTTCCAAATACCATCACATTGGGGATTAGGTTTCAACATATGACTTTTGGGGGGGACACAAACATTTAGTCTATAGCACGGAGCAATATGTAATTGAAGAGTTTGAAAAAAGAGTAGAAGGGTGGAATCAGAGACATATCCTTAAATTAATGTACCAGGTGCTCATATTTAAAATCTGCTAGAAGCAGTGTGTTACATACCACAGGCCTGAGCCTGAGCATTTTGAGACATGAGTCACTGCGACTTTGGATAATTCACCTTAACTCTCTGGGTCAGGGATCACCCATCTGCAGATTGTCAAAGATCAAGGAAAATTATGGTGCCAATGATGATCTGAAATGTGAGTGCAAGTCAACAGGCCCGGGGCCATTGGGGTGGAAAATTCTTCGGTGTCATTTATCCAAATGTGGACCTGAGGACTTGTGGGAAGGGGTACCAGTGGAAAGGGTCAGAGAATCAAACAGAAAGAAGTTCAAATGCAGGCTCCGTGATGTCTAAGCTTTGCGACACTGGGCATTTTTCCTAATTCTTCTAGTCTTCATTTCCCTCACCTACAAAGTGATGTAATGATTATTATTAACGCTTATTATCATAGTGTTGTGGTGGGTATTAAATGACTTGGTGTCATAGTAGCTAATAATTACCATCATTACTGTTAATCATCATCATTAAAATATGTGTCTCATTCATTGCTAGGCACAGGTAGATTCAATAAAAAGTGAGACACGGTCTTTGGAGGAATTCATAAGACCCAAGGATATCATGCAAGTCAGCCAGGAGAATACAATGTACATAGACCTTCAAGCATTAGTCACTGACCAAAGCCAGAAAGTAAGGCAGGTGTCAAATCTGTCTCTTCTTCTAGGCAGTGAGGGGAAGGAGGGGCAGAGACTTTGTGAGGAGATAGAACCACAAACAGGTCATCATAGCCACAGCAGCGCAGAGAGAAAGGAACGAATAACTAAGGTGCTTCAGGAGTGTGGGAGCACAGAAGAGGACCTCACCTGAGTCTGGAGATGTTGGTGAACAGTTCTTAAAGCTAACATGTTTGAGCCGCACCATGTAGAGTGTGTAGTCACAATGGACAACGTGGCAAAGGCATGGAGGTAGAAAGCAAGATTGTTTGGAGAGCCGGGTGTGATTCTGTGGTTCATTCGAGGGCTGCCTCTCCTACTGTGTAGAGGACGGCACAGGAGGTGATGGGGGAGGGACAGGCTGGAACAGATCGTGGAGGTTCTGTAGGCAATGCTAGCGAGTTTGGATTTTATTTTGTGAGTAATTGAAAGCGCTATAGGCCATGGAGAGATAATAACCCTATTTGTGCTCTGGGAAAGTCATACTATGGTACTTATGGAGAAGAGAAAACCAACAGAGAATCTGGAAGCTAGAGCCAGCAGGATGCTGCTGCTACAGGGCATGAATAGATGAACAAAGGAAGGGCTTGGAAAATATGAAGGAGATGCAATTAACAGGATTGCATTTAAGGACTAAAGGCGTAGACAGAACAATGTAGAGGGAACACTGCATAAGTCGCACTGCTTAGAACACTGGTATGGGCAAGAGAGTAATAAGGGACATTACTGGAGTCCTTATGTGGCAAAGACTATGGGTGCCAAGGAAGAGAGTTTTTACTTACTTAAGTTGGTGTCAAAATTAGATTTGTTAGTTGCAAAAGTAGAAAAAGGATTTTCTGGCTAGTAAAAGTAGAAAAGGGATTTATTAAAAAGTATTAGATAGTTTACAGAATATCCAAGAAGTAAGAGAACCAGATACTGAGCCCCAGAGCCCAAATCAATGCCTAAGCCCACTTTAGGTCCCATGGCACAACACCTGTTATGTCCAAGGCTGGAGGCCAGAAGCACTGCCATTGCCATCCATGAAGAATTGAACTCACCCAGCATTCTGCTTCCCTGAAGTTCAATGTCCTAGACACACGGCCTCCTTGGGTTATTTAATTCTCAGAATCTTGCACCAGTGAATCTTATTGGTAGAGTCTAAATCAGATTTTTCTAGTTTCTTCCTTAGGGAAGACCAGATTTATAATTTGGAAAATGCTAAAGTAGAGGAGGGTTTTCAGAGATGGTGGGTGGGCTCAAATGAAGACATTGCCCTAGCATGGTTTTACAGAAGTCAGTAAAGTCACATGGTACATATCGCATAGGAGGATAATTAATTAGGTTGTTTCATTTTGTGAAAAATCGTCGATAGAGTGAACAGAAAATAAAAGTCCACCTGAATCTCTGGCGAAATGAATATTCAATCTGGAAACCTGGGCTTCTTTGAGTTGGATAGCAGGGTGGCTTGGGAGTCAGGAGTTGGGGTTTAAATCCCCACCCCATCCATTGGTCACTGGGTCATCTTCATTGATGTCTTTATCCTAATCTCCTCCAGCTGGATGACAGGGACAGTAACAGAAGTCTCTGCAGTGCTATCGTCAGAACTAAATGAAACCCTGTATGCAAAGTGCCTAGAAGAGAGTTACCAGAGGCGGGTCCTCAGACTTTTTATCCAGGGCTCTGCACCTCTGATTTAGTACCGGGATGATTTCCCATTATTGTGAACCTCAGAAGCCCTGGTTCCTGCCCACCCCTTTCTCTCTGTCCCTGTCCCTAAGGGCAGCAGTAACCCATACATGGAAGTCCAATTAGGCACGCACGGCTCCTGCCCGTCTTATCTTAATCCCGCCAGGGATAGAGCAGTAATAGGACAAGCGAGATCGCGAGCGAGGAGCAGACAGGGCTCCCATTGATCTCAATTACTGTCATGCAATTGAGTCTTCTGTCCGACATCTAAATTTAATGCTCCCTTTTCCCTGAGGGTCTGTCCCTCTTTGTTGCGTCCTATTGTATCTGCGGTTGGCCCGTCACCATCTACGTTGCATTCTTCATCAGGATGATGGAATTGTTTCCATTGACCTGTCTCCTCTCGGCGCGGTTCGCTTCGCAGGCCCAGGCTCTAGTCTTTGGCATTCGTGTCGGCATCTTTTCATTTTCTCTGGTTCAACACCCGGGCAAGAACTCTGGTGTGTTTTGGCATCCAAAGAATTAACTTCCATTTACAAGCAAGAAGATGATTTTTCAAAACCTAAACAAGATTCATGTAGGCTTTGCCCAAAGGATGAAAACATAGTCTGAAGTGAATTATTTCCCTCTTTATTTGGGTGCAATTAGGGAAGTTAATGATGGGTAGTTTTCAGCATGCATATGCTCTCACTTTGCTGATTTATAAGCAGGCATAAACGTAATTAGGTGTGCATATGCATGCTCACACTTTAATGGGCCCTGCATTCCTGGTAATTAGGAGGCTCAGCGTGTTGTTTATGTGTTATTTTTCAGGCTAAGGTATAGAAAGCTTTTCGGATTGACTATCCGCAGGAAATTCCATGGAAATGCAAGGTATATAGTTATATGAGAAATAATGGGAGCATAGGATGCATTTGCCATCTGTTTTTTCTTCTTAAATAGATTCGATAGATTTAGAAAATGTATCTTCCTAAAGTAGGGGTTTGTTGTTGTTTTTTTAAGTTGTAAAGTTCTCTGTATTTAGAAATCAACAGATGTATAGGATTTTCGAACTAAAGCACACAAGAGAGCGTCCAGTTTAGGTGAGGATGAGGTTGTTGCAGGCTCAACGAATTAATGTGATTTTCCCAAGGTCACATATTAATTAAGAGACCTGTCAATGGGTTACCAGAAGATGAAAGAAAGATATGTTTTGATCGTCAATGTAGCATCCTAAACTCCCTGGAATCCCAATTTTTAATTGAGCTGTTTCTCATTTCCTTTTTGCATAATTGAGCTCTCCTTTCAATCAGGCCTAAGATAGAAAAATTTCTGTTTCTGCTGGAAAGAATGAAATATAATCAAATATCAATTTAAGGAGAAAAGGGTCTTCTCTCCTTTAATACTCTGACATACATTTTCTGCCTTCTTACTTGCTGGAAGCCTCTGCCCTCCTGGAAGGCTCTCTCCTGACCCTCCACGCCCAGCCGCATCTTTCCAATCCTTTCACGCTTAGATCAATGTTTATCCAGGACGACTACCTCTGTCCTGGGACATTTGCTGGTTACACTAAGTAAAACTCACCAAGAAGTAGCTCACTACTTTTTCTTGAACGGGCCTTATGCAAAATTGTTTAGTCTGTTTTTCTCTTCATTTGATTTCTTTGGCTAGATTACAAGCTCTCTGAGAAGAGCTATTGACTCCCTTCTCGACGACAGACACTGATTTTCACTTTTTTGAAACTTCATAGCAATCGTATAAGATGCTTTATGATTACTGTCCCCATTTCTCTAAAATGGAAATCTAAGAGGTCAACTCAGTTGCCCAAGAGCACGCAGCTAGTCAGTGATGGAGAGAGACATCGCGCCCATAACCGTTTGACTCCAGCACATACCTTCTTGTGTCACTGTCTTCCCACGCTTAGCATGGGGCTTCCCTCAACTAGGCAGCTAAGTACACACTTGGCGATATGATTTGTTATTTATCCAGGAGCAGCAAAATATAGGTAACTTCAAAGCTGTAATTCATACCAGCCTTGCCTCCTCTTCAGAGGCCACTAAAAATTGCTGGTCATGTCCGCTCACTTCTGAGGCTAGAAATTATATCACCATTTTCTATAAAAATATTGAGACATGCACAGACACCAAACCAAAAGAGGCTGTTATATCCCATTTTCTAAAATTGCAGCAACGAGAGTGAGCTCTCCCTTCAGATACCAAATTGTCTACTTTTTGTGTGTGTTCTTTTTTATTTTTTTTAGTGTCATTTCAGCTCAGAAAAACTGGTTATCTTTCACAATAGATTTCCTGGGGTGGTAGAATGCTCTGATCTCCGGGTGCTGATGAGTTGGATGTTATCATTATTGTAGAAATAAGAAAAGAGCAGTGCCATGAAATAGTGCAGAATAGGCTGGGAGATTCGGAAGCAGAATTTTTAGTGCTGTATCAGGTCATACGTTCGGAGGTGTGATCATATTGGCTCCTCTCTACAACCCAGGATTTATCTCATTTCCTTAAGAGACTCTGAGTATTTCACTTGATATAGATAATTGGAGGGACTGACAGAGTGGGGATACGTCGCAGTGGGCCAAAGGATGCATAACACGTGTTTCAAACAACTGATAAGAGCTGGCAGAAAGAAATAGGGTACAGCTGAGGGAGCACCAGGGTCAAATAAAGGATTTTTGCTTTGGAGTCAGGATAGGGGAGAAGTGGGGTGAATATTTAAAAGCAGAGGGAAGGAGCCTTGGATGATGATGGAGAGGCTGACTATTCTAGAAAGAAGGAATCTAACTGTGGGCAAAATAACCCCTAAAAGGCAGAAGAAGAGTCTCACAAGCAAAGGAGTGAATAAATCTAAAAATCTCATACAGCCCTGGCCAGTGTGGTGTAATGGTTAGATTGTCAGCCTACAGACCAAAGGGTCCTGGGTTCAATTCCTGGTCAAGGGCACGCACCTGGGTTGCAGATTTGATCCAGGGCCCTGGTCAGGGCGAGTATGGGAGGCAACCAATCAATGTGTCTCTCTCACATTGATGTTTTTCTCTCTCTCTCTCTCTCTCTCCCTCCTTCTCTCCCTTGCACTCTCTAAAAATTAATGGAAAAAATATCCTCAAGTGAGGATTAAAAAATACATATCTTACACAGTACTGGAGGAAATGAAAACTAATATAATCTTTCTGGAAATAAATTTGGTAGCAGGTATTGAGTAAACTATAGTCAGATCCTTTGATCCAGTAATTCTGTTTATAGGGACTTGCCTACAGGAAGGAGGAGAAGTGTGAGCTCAGATCTGTAGCCAAGTCTGTGCATTACGACAACACTTAGAGTAGTGAAAACTGGAACCGATCCAGATTCTAAAACATGTGCATAATTAATTAATGGAAGTCATGCATTTTTATGAACTATTGTGCTTTCAACAGAGCTTAATGGCCTGGGAAAATTCTTGAATATTAAGTAAGATAAATGTATTCAAAAACCATGTGTACAATGTGATTGGAACTATGGTATAACATATACACACACAGTGAAGTAGAAGGAAAAGGTGAATAGTAGTGTTCTCTGGGTTGTGTGATTTTACATTCTTTTGGTTAGTTTTTGTATGTAAAATTTCTTCATGAAAAAAATATTCATTCTATACTCAGAAAAAATATTAAAAACATAGGCTTTAGTTACAATCCTGTCACTTTTTACATTTGAAGTTGTTTAATCTTTCTTACACACAGGGAATGTATTCAGTCATTCACAGACTCTGATATTATCCTCCCAGGGTACAAATTCCAATGTCCTGGCTTGGTAATTGTGTGATTTTAAAGTCACCTACCCTCTTTATACCTTGGTTCCCTCATCTGTAAAAGAGGGTTAATAATACTACCCATTTTGGGGGGGTATTAAGGTAGTTAAATAAGGTAATCAGTGTATAGAATAGTGGTTGGCATAGAGTAAATCCTCCATATTCAATATTAATATGAATAACTTTAAAACAGGTATATCTACCTCAACGAGTTGTGGGAATTAAACGAATGTATTTTAAAAACATTCTTATCAGCATCTAGCACAAAAGCATCTTCCCTTTGAGGGGGGCAAGCTCCCCAAACCAGCCGGCGGGAAGCCAGATGTAGAGTGTGCTGCCACCTAGTGGATTACTATTGTTCACTAAGGCAGCGGCTGTATTTTTTTATTTTTTTATTTTATTTTTTAAGGCCTCAGAAAATCACATAAACCTATTTGTCACAGACACAGGATTTCTGCTGTCCTTGCCCTCTGCAAGACTGAGTTGCTTTTTCTTCCTCATGCTGTTTTGTGGGAGGTTTTGATTTGTGAAGCAGCTGAGCCAGAACCAGTTGTATTTGGAAAGGTTGAGGGATGGAAAGCCACACCAGTGTTTCCTAACCCACTTTTTCCAGAGAATCCTGGTCAACCCAGGTGAGAAATGAACAGGATTTAGACCAAGACAGAGTGGCCAAGGAGGAACTCTAGGCCCTCTTGGGTCACATGGACTCCAGAGAGGAGAGCTGCCCCTCTCCAAGTTTTTCATCATTTATCTGGGCCTCCGAGGTGACAGGAGAGGAACTTGTTTTCCCTCCACCCAGGAGAGAGGACAGAGAAAGACAAGAGCAGTGCAGACAACTGTGCAGAATGGTTTTCTCCATTCCCCATTTTTTCTGGGATCTAAGGACAGGTTCAGGGTGGGCTAGTGATTATGTAGGTTTATAAAAGCCTCTCACATCTCCAATGAACCCATTTCTCAGTGTTCCCTGGAGGAAAACATGGGGCAGAGAAACATCATGGACCTTCAATCTATGTTAGTCCCTCCTTAGCACTGTGATAATTTGGAATGTATTTCAAATCTCTGGGCCTCAGTTTCTCCAATTTTAAGTTGAGAATCACAATGATCAGGCCATAAATTTGTAGAATAACTTGAAATAATGTGTATGAACATTGCAGATAATATGTAAAACCCACAGTGTTTGACACCTGCTGGGTTATTTTAAAAAAAGTATTTTTCCTATTCCAGGGCTCTCAGAGTTTATCATTCAGAGCACAAAGATTCTGTGATCAAGTCATCAAGCCTAGAAAAAGAGTCCAGGCGCCAGGCTGCAGGTAGGCAAATTAAAAAGCGTCAATCAATTACTTGGGGTCCACTGTGGGTTGTTTCTTGGTTAACATGGTTGGCTAGGAATCAATGGACCTGGGCTTCAAGCCCAGTTCTTTCATTACCTCCCAGTGTGCCCTTGAGTAAGCATATACCTTAGTCATTTATTCCTGTGTCCAGAGAGGTGAAGTGACTTGCTCAATTGTACTTATCTGGTCAGGGCTAGATTCCAAACCCTTAACCTCTTTGATTTTAAATCCTGCTACACTCTGATTACAGATATTTTGAAGCAAAGTATCCCTTTAAATCACTTTGGAGTTGAATGTTTGCCCTCTCAGTCTATCATCGAGTTAGCCCTGCCAACACCAATATCCTCACACTGCTCAAAAATCAAGGCAGTCTTTAGAGAATTTGTTGGTTTAAAATAAGGTGATTCTAAAAGTTCAGAAATCACCTAGAAGCTCTGAGATTGTCTCTCTTTATTTGGGATGTTTTCTTTAGCATGCACCCTTTACAGTCCAACCTAGGGAAGAGATTGGATTTAGGGAAATAGTGTGGGCAATATAAGGAGGGGAAGAAAGGAGTTCTTTGGGATCGAGATGGTCTAGGGATAGGTGAAAATTGGAACGTTCACTTTCTCCACCCTCTTGCATCCTCTCACTCCACTCCCCTTGCCCCCATATAAAACAGCTTATACTTGTATATACCTTTGCCCATTTTTTCTGAAAAGTCATGGAATAGAAGGTTGGAGTCATGGACCTGGCCTTAAATCCCAAATCTGCCCTTTGATCTTTGGTGTTTTCATCTACAAAGTGAGGACAATGTCGTCCACCTGTGAGTGGCATTGCAGGGATTCAGTCAGTCCTGGAACAGGCATCCCTGTTCATGAGAAGGTGTCTTATCTTTAGTTACTCTAGCGCTTCCTTTTTCTAAGTGCTTCCAACCAACATCTAGCCATCTTTCTCAACACCCATGCCCTTGACCTCTTGGGGAATTGTGAACAACCTTGGGGTTGGAGATAATGTTTGGTTTCTGGTAAAGCTGAATATTCTGGATTTCCTGCCCTGTTGTGGGTCTCTTGGGAAGCAGGTATACAGTGCGATACACCACTGAAGAGGTATGTTGCCTCTTGAATGTTATGCTGTATCATGATGCCTAGTGAGTTCATTTAGTCCGAGTAAAATACAATGGTTGTTGGGTGTGAGAAAAACCAACCACAAGGGATTGGGATTTCCTTTTTCATTGATTACAGCTTAAAAATAATTTTGAGAAGCAAAGAAGAGAAAAGTATAACACAGCATAAGAGGCGGTCGTGATGTAGCAATGAGGAGATGCAGCCACACTAACATGCACACATACACATTCACACAAAGAAGGAGAGAGTAAAGTGCTCACAAAAGTAAACAGGATTTTAACTTTATACCATTTTAGGTTATAAAAATTGCATAAACTTAATTTAAAAAGTAATAAAAGCAAAACAGAAAAAATTCCAAGGATATGTCATCCTTAATCCCGTAACCCAAAGACAATTTCTGTTTATATTTTAGAGAATTTTCTTTAAATAATAAAGGGTTTTTATAAACACACAAGCATCCTTTGAACTCAGCATTTAAGCACACAGAACAAGTTTCTTGCAGTAATTCATTTAAGAATGTTTTGCTCTCAACGTCTTTTATAAATTCCCACACAGCCCATTTGGTCTCAGAACAAGGTGAGTGTACCAAGGAAAGAGGGTATCTAATAGGCTTTCTGGTGCCCGACTCAGATAACATCTGAAAGGTCTCTAAGGCATACAAGAATGCAGCACCCCATTATAATGAGGGGTGGAGGTCCTAACAGGAACAAGTAATTCTCAGACAACAGCTGGCTGTCTTAAAATTCAACTGAATTTTGATAGTATCTGGAGATAGCATCACATTCCACAGGTTAAGGGTTCAGTCCCAGAACACTACCCCTTCCCCCCACACATCCTTCAGATGCCAGTTGCAAGTCCAGGCTGCCACCTGTGCTCCTGACTGACCAGGTATAGATTGAAGGCTCCAAGGATCCCCTTCTGGGCTTTTATTAATTTGCTAGAGTCACTCACAGAACTCAGAGTACCAGTTGGCTCACCGGATCACTGGTTTATTATAAAAGGACATAACTCAGGCCCTGGCTGGGTAGCTCAGCTGGCTAGAGCATTGTCCTGATACACCAAGAGTGCGGGTTTGATCCCTGGTCAGGGCACGTGAAAGAATCAACCAATGAATGCATAAATAAGTGGCATAACAAATCAATGTTTCTCTTTCTCTCTCTCTTTCTCTCTCAAATCAATAAGTAAAATAAAATTTAAAAAGGACATAACTCAGAACCAGCCAGATAGAACAGGTGCATAGGGCAAGGTATAGAGAAAGGGCTGGAAGTCCTGGGGTCTCCCCAAGTGCACCACGCTCCCCAAATTTCCAAAGTCCATTGGGTTCACCAACTCCAAAGTCCATTGAGTTCTTATGGAGGTTTCAATACATCACATGGTTGATGAAATCAGTGGCCATTGGTGATTAAACTCAACCTCCAGCCCTTCCCCCTCCTCAAAGGTCAAGGGGGTGGGGCTGAATGTTCCAACCTTCTAAACACAAGGTCCCTTCTCTTGGCAACCAGCCCCATCCTTAGGTGCAGTCAAACTGTCACGTCATTAACATAACAAAAGAGCCTTTGTCTCCTCACTCAGGAAAGACCAAGGGTTTTAGAAGCTCTGTGTCAGAAATGGGGCTGAGAACCAAATATATATTTCTCATTATAAATCACCATATCACAGCTTATTTCTGCACCCATGATGCCCTTGTCTTTTGCAACAGCAACTCAAAGGCTCCCCTGGTGGAAAGGGCCTGAGAAACCAGCTTTACCAGCCTTGCCACAGTCAAATAGGCTGCCTAGTTACTGCCAGACAGAGACCAGTCTGAGCAATCAGGACCTCCTGCTTCAAGTCATAGAAGTGTAAGCACAGAACTGACACAAAATGGTCCTATTTTGTTTAATGTGGTACTTGGTTGCTTTTCAAAGACCACAGACCCAAGCTGCAAGTCATACTGCCAAAGCAGGCTCAGAAAAGAGAACCTTGACCTCCAGCTGCATGGGGAACCAGAGCCTTGCTCTCCCTCCACTCCCTAACACACGCAGGGAACCAAAGGACCAGGACATAACCGGAACTTGAACACTGGAACCCTTTCAGAAACAAAGAGTTCATTGTCCAGGAAGATCTGGAATTGATGCCCCTTTACCATAAATGACCAAGTTCCAAGGTCCTCGATTTGAAACTCACCCCAGCACTTCTGTATACCTGTTCTCCCCAAATCCTTAAAAATCCTTAACCTATCCAGGGAGCAAAATGGATTTGAAGTACCATTAGGTCTTTTATTTTCTTGGTTGGTGCCTTCTTGATCAATAAATCTTTCCTAACTCCAAATTCTGACATTTTGAGTCTTGGCCTTTCAAAGATCAGGCAAACAAACTTGGGTTTGGTACCAGAATCCATTCACACATATTTGGCGCTTTCATTCAAACTGATTTATCTTAAATGGCTGGAGAACTGCGATGAGAGTAGGATGAAGAAAAAGAGATAGAAAGAGTCTACAAATTGCTTTGGTAAACTTCAACTATTACCAGACCTGTTCTGCGCCAGGGACTGACTCTGCACCGGCACAGTCCTGGACCTTTCGAGTGTCAGGCAACCTCCAGGTTCTTGACTTGCCCCGGAAAAATTTCAAGGGCGAGTCACAGTGAGAACAAAGTAAGTTTTATTCAGGTAGAGAAAGAAAGAGGCCAGGGCCCAGGTGTCGCTGTGAAGGAAGCAAAAGCTACATGTCAAAGTGGACATGGGCCAACTCACGGGTGAGTTGCAAACGTCGTCAGTTATTTCTTGGGATTTTATGTGTTTCCAAGGGAGGGGTTGTCTCCAAGCTTTATGGCCCCAAGTCCTGACTCCGCCTTCTGGTTGGGAGGAGGGGTTCTTTTTTCTAATAAGATCCATTCAGGAAGTGTCGTGGCATTCATCCCTCTTGGCCCCCCTTCTGCTTGTGGTGTCACTTTTCATTATAATGATGGTATAATGATCTACGGGGTTATTCTCTGGTCAATTTTTTTCTCCATCTTGGATTGATCTGGATCTAACTATTTTTTGTTTTCTACCTCCCAGACTATGGTGATTTGAACCACCTGTTCTTAGGCATCTTCAGTTAGGGAGGGTAGGGTCTTGTGATTTATCAGCTGGCTGTTACTTGCTCAGCCATTCTGGTCTTTTGTTCAACCATTTGTCTCAGTTTCCTCACTCCATTTCCCAGGGAATTTTCTTAGTTTCTTACTAACCTGCCTCACAACCTTCTGAAGTTCCCTAATTGTAAAAACTTGCTGCCTAATTTCCCACTGGGACATTGGAATAAATTCAGGAAGAAACAGAAACCATTTGGCTTGCTGAATTTTAAGGTATTTTATTGCCCATATAACATTAGAATCTGAAAAGTTTCCCAATCCAAACCTAATTCTAAAAGTGAGACATTTGTAATGAGTTTTTATCCTTCTCAAAGTCAATAACTTCTCATCTCTCAAATTCAAATTTATGTCAACACAGGCAGTGATTACTCATACCCATGGGGTGGAAGAACTAGGAAAGAGATTATCAGGAGAGACAATCCTTTGTGTTAACCATCTCCTCTTGTCTGGAAGGTCTAAATCTCATGCTTTAATTTCCTAAAGATTCCCTGCCAGGATACTTGCCACCCCATGCTAACTTTTAAAAACTTTTGACATTCTAAATTTTATTTCTAGGAAACTTATTCTAATTCTTCCTTTCAAAGAGATTGACACACTGCTGTCCAGAGTGTGTCGGAGGGCTGTTTAGCAGACATATTCTGAACCACGGGTTGGGTAAGGGAAAGCCTCTATTGCATGTGTCCGATCAATAAATCCATCTTGCCTTCAAGAGTTTTGGCAGAGATGGGGAAAGTTAATTTCCAAGTCTGTTTGAATAATTAGACCCCTGTGTACATATTATTCTACTTCAACAAATTCAAGGAAGGCATCCAAGGGTGGTTCTAAGGAAACAGCATTGAGCATCAAGTCTAGAGTGCAAGATGTAGTAAAATTGGAGATGAGAAAGTCAGTGACAAGGTCATCAGGCAGAAATTAAAGAAGTTTGAGATTAGATCATGAGGATAGTGAGTTGAACCAGCACTTCAGGCGTTTGTCTGTAAATCTATCCTGTTTTATGGGGTTTCACCAGGGGAAGCTTCACAAATAGAAAGACCTGGACAAAAATGGAGACAGGGACCTCCTCCCTGTGGAAGAAGAGATTTCAGCACATTCACTGCTCAAAGCCTAACTGGTAGTGCAGTCATTATGAAAGTCTCATCAAGGTCTCTCATCTCCAAGGCAGTGTAGAGCCTGGAGCAGAGCTCTCCTTCATCTAGATGTTTTGGGAGGACTCTAATGAGCAGCACAATTGCCTCACATCCAGTCATATCAGCTTCTAGTCCTCCTGTGACTTGTGTTTCAGTCCTAGTCACCAAGTTTCCACCCGGCTCCTGGGAACAAGACACCATTTTGCATCCCATGCCTAAACTAAGGCCTAATTTGAATCCCCATCTCCAAATATATCTTGACAAGACTAAACAAAGCCTGGTGTTACCAGTCCCATTTCTTTCCAAAGCGGGGATTCTTCCTCTCACTCCCACTCCCCAATCAGTTGGAACTCCTGTGATCTGCCCTTAGCAGTCACCGTGTTGCCTCCCCGAATCTCCAGTGCTGCTTCTATAGTTCCCCACGGTAATGATCAACCCACTTGCAAGGAAAGCTTCTTATGTCTCCAGTTTTCAAGAATGCCCCCCAAAGCTTGTTCTAGGTGGGCTCCCTGAGAGCTAACTGCTTTTCCCTTTCAGAGCTACCTGGGATGTTGATTACCTGCCTTCCCTAGAACATAGATACTGGGGGGGAATTCCCTGTGTAATTTACCTCACATCTTAAGTCTACATACCTCTGAATATTCACATACTATTTTAGGATTGTATCTATTACAACACCCTCTGTATTAGTCTAGCTTCTCCATATATATGCATGGAATTGACACTTGTGGTTTGGAGGCTGAGAAGTCCCAAGATCTGTAGCAAGCTGAAGACCCAGGAAAGCTAATGGTATAGTTCTAATCCAAGTCCAAATGGCAGGTAACCAGGAGTGTCAATGGTGTAAGTTCCAGTCTTAGTTTGAGTCCAAAGGCAGAAGGAAACCAATGTACCAGCAAGATAGTCTGATAAAAGAGAATTTTCCCTTAGCTCTTTACTTCTACCCAGGCTATCAGGGGACTGGATGAGACTCACCCACCCTGGAGAGGCAATCTGCTTTACTCTGTGAATTCAAATGTTAATGTCATCCAAAAACACCTGCACCGACACGCCCAGAATAATGTTCAATCTATTATCAGAGCACCACATGGCCAGTCAGGTTAACACATAAAATCACCCCTCTTTTATTCCAGCTTCTGAAAGGCATGCTTTCTGCTACCATGCTCACTAAACTCAGGGTCTTCAACCTAAACATGATGCTCCAGGAGCCAGCTTTCAATGCTCAGCCTTGGCGAAGAAGTAGTTTAAGAAGAAGAAGTCCTTTTGTTATTGTTACTGTTTCTGGTCTCCATTCCCTCCAGTTGCATTCCCTACACACCCACCTACCTGTCTTCTCAGACCCTTTCCCCACCTATCCCAAGGCCCCCAGCCCTGCCCGATCCATGGCACGGGTTTGTCACCCTGACTTCAGGTTCTACCCCTGTGGGAGCAGACTATGTTCCTATCTTATTGTTTGCTGCAAACAAATTCCTGAATATATTATAATAACTACGACAACAGCTGTCTTCTCTTGTGTACTTACTGTACTTGCTGTGTGCTGTGTTTTACCTGTATCAGCATGCTAAACACAACTCTCTGAGTGACGACGATTACCATTTTGCAGATATTGTTACTGACATTCAAAAGGATTACGAGCTTGCTCAAGGCCACACAGCTATTGAAGGCAATGCCACAATTTAAGCACACACGGCTGACCCCAAAGTCTGTGCACACCATCATTACGCATTGTCTTTCCTGGCCCCTGCTTCTCCAAATTGTTTCACAAAAGGCTGAGTAGTTGGCTCAAATGGAAATTTTCACCCCCAATTCACTCTGGTAGCTTCAATAGAGCCAGATACAGTGATCTTTTCCAAGCATGGGCGTAAATGGAAGGTTGAAAACCCTATGTGGCTTCTCTGTGAGCAATTAAAGGGCTGCATTCTGTAGCAGGCCATTCACATCCACTGTTCATCGTCACAAACTTTGAGACACACTGAAGGTCACGATTGAAAACACAGTTATTTTAAGAGATGGCATTGTTCTCAAAAGACACAGTAGGACCATTGCAGGATGACTTTAACTCAGATCTATATTCGGACATGAATTCTTCTTACAGCTCAAATGACGCAGGTTTGTTGGTTGGGGTGTGAGTAAGAGGTGAGGAGATAAAAAGAAGGGAGGCAAATATTCATTTTTATCCATCTCTTGCTCACCTTTTGATAGTTGCTTACTTTCCCTCAAATTCCTTGCTTCAGCCCAGCATCCCCATTTCATTAATTGGTCAAGGAATATTTCTCAATAAGGGCAAACATTTAAGGGGAATTGAAAACTACAGACACCTGCATAAGGAAATGTTTTCGCAAAAAGATACAAGGTTTTGTTTGGGTCATGGTTTCCTCCAACTGTGTTGTGGGAATATGTTAAAAGCACTTTCACCTTTGACCTGAGGTTTTGCTTTATGCTCCAACACGTTACTCCCATAACTAATCACCACTGGAGAACTAAAGATTTGGGGCACTAAGGTGTAGGGGGGAAGCTACAATGTCCATAAGTAATGGATAATATTTAGTGGTAGACCAGTTATGGGTCTTAATCTTCTACTTCTCTGTAGAAACATTATATATTCACCCTCTTGCCCTTCTGGAATATTATATACTTCCACCTCCTGCCTTTCAGTTTGTTCACATGACTTGGTTGGCCAATTAGTTTTCAGCTGATGTGTCACGAGCACAGGCTGGTGTCCTGGCACTTGTGCCATTAGTAGGAGAAGAGCCATAATAGCTCACTGGTCCCAGACTACATAGAGGCACATGGAGCGGAGCTGAAATGAACCGACAACCTGGATTCAATCCAGCCAGATCCGGCCCAGGTCAGTGGCATCCTAGCTTTGTGCAAAAGCAGCATGAGACCCACAGCCCATTTTTATACCTTCTTTCAAGAAACAAATGTTCAGTTTTGCAAGGCACTGAATTTGGAGGTGGTTTGTTATATCACATTTTTGTGAAAATAGCTGACAGATGTACAAATCAAATCAGGAATAAGAAATCATTAGAAATGAGCCCACAACACAGAGCTAGACTATATGCAATGTCAGATTCTGCCAGTAGTTGCTAAGTGCCAACATTGTGTTGGTCTTTTTTTTTTAAACTTTATTTTTATTGTTGACATGATTACAAATGTCCCCATTTCCCGCACTTTGCCCACCTCTACGCAGATCCCACCCCCCTTCCCTCTAGTCAACACCACACTGTTGTCTGTGTCTGTGGGTTATTTACATTCTCTCATTTACAATTTACGACCATGTGAGGTAGATAGATGTGATGCACTTAGTTTCTGAAGGTTTAGAGAAATTAAATGACTTTCTTAAGCTGCCATGGTTAGGAGCTAGACCTGCTTCTGCTTTATAAAAACATTTTTCTCTTCTCACCTTAGTCCCTTTAGTTGAATTTGTGCATATTTCTAAATTAGGATGGAGAAATATAGTAAGAGTACTTTAACATTGACTGTATTTAGTGGTTCAAAGCTCATTCACGTGCTTCTCTATTTTTTTTCCCATTGCCCATATTCACACTTGTAGAGAAGGGTGCTTAGAATTACTCTGTCATTTTACAGACTGGGAGACTGATTCACCAAGTGACCTCAATGTTCCCCTTGACCTGACTAAACTTTAGACAAGTTTCTTCCTGACTGTAGGTCCCTGACCTCTGTTTTTAAAGATCATTTACTTTAGGAAACTTGCTATGATAAGTTCTTTCTCTGCTCCAAGGAGACGTAAATTATCTCCTTGCCTTTGCCACTTTTAAGACTGACGAATGTCTTTTCAAGGAGGAGGGAGCCATCCCATTCAGATGTAATCATCAGTGCTGAGCCCTTATGGCCCAGTCTCTGTGGGAGGGTAGGCACCTAACTGCAATTAGCGAACATTGGTCAACCTCCCCCCTGACATCCTCTGGTCCTTTTTCCCACTGTTGCAATAGTCTTGGCCCCCATTGCAATAGTCTTAAATAATGTCTTCCTTGCCTGTTCTGCTCCACCTGGTACAATTTCCCTTTGACATGAATCAGGGAATAATTCCTTTAAGAGCACACAGTAAATGGTTGCCAGAGCTTAAATTCAGAGTCCCTTGGTTTCAGATGTAATGCTTTCCCCTGCCCTTTTCCTTCTACTCACACTCATTTATCACTGAGAGTTACTGAGAGGTGTGCCTCTTGCCTTTCCCGCTTTCCTCTAGTCTGACCTTAGAGGGCTTTGTTTGTGAACTTCTCGTTACTTTTACTTGGCTTGTGAGATCGGATGAAGGAGCCCAGGCTTGGAGCCTCAGCTTCTCCATTGTGTAAGAGAGGTTTGGCCTTGGGTCCGTAGAGACTGTCAGTCTCAAAGGATTGCTTTGTTTAATACTCCAGAAAGTGCCCCAAAGCCTGTTATTTGAAGCACTAATGTGGACTCCAAGATATTTTTAATTAAAAGTGTATTGTTTGAAGCCAGCCTTTGGCCACCTATTAAGTTCCGTGCAGTTCTTACAGCTTGTTCACTGGGTTAAAAATTTCTCCTTTGCTCCACAGGATGGCAGTACAGGTTAATGTTAAACCTCACCGTACACACCCCTTCAAAATCCCACAGTGGGGTTTTGTTCAGAATTGGCACTCAACTCTCTTTTTCTCCATGTGCCCACAGCCTCCTGCAACCCCGGCTTTAAACATTTCTCACTTCCCCCTTTTCTGAATCAAACAAAGGCAGTCTCTTCAGTTCAAAAAGGGCATTTATGAATGAAGGTTTATACAATACCCCAGCTCCATTATAAAAGACCCCAGACACAGGAGGCCAGGGGTCCAACTGCCCACAAAACCACATGCAACCGAGCCTTCGCTGGCGCTGGTGAGTAGCTGTTTATAAATAGCAGTGGTCGATTACACATTGTCAGCAACCTGACCTAATCGCTGTTAATCAATAAAGTCATTGAAGTGTAACAGCCTCATTGGCAGAAGACTGGCCTGGGTCCAGGCTGGAAGGAAACAGTCCTGTGAGCCGTCAGATGGTAATTATTTAATCAGGTCAGCGTGGCCTCCAGCGGATCCACTATCGAGAAATGACTTCAAGGCATCTTTCCTATACTCCAGAAAGGCGAAGTGAGGCAAACAAAATCTGTGAAATTGGGAAAATTAGGGACTGCCTGCAGACTTTAAGAAACAAGAAACAAGGGTATTCCTTGTAAACTGTTAGAATAACATTCACTCTGTTCTTCAGAAGGGGGTAAGCTTTTAAAGCTACCTTTTCTTTTTACCTCTTTAAGTAGTAAGATGATCTTCTACGGTGCACACAGATCAGGTTTTACATTTTTCTGGGGGAAACAACCGCCCTACACCTTAAGCTTCACCAATTCTCATAGTCATAATGCGTTTAAAATTGGGAATTAACCATGAAAAAGGGAGGGTATAACTAGAAACTTGTTCTCTAAGAGTCTTCTCTGTATTGCTCCCTGTAGTACAGACATCTTCTGCATAATATTCCCTTTCCTTTCCTTCTTTAAAAAAAATGGTATATAAATTATGGAAAAGTGAATGCCACCTCCTGCTCTTCACCTTTCATGGGGCTTCGCACAGGTTTGTGGCAGGTTCTACCTAAATATGCGGTTAACTCTTTGTTTAACAAACAGCGTGAAAGCAAACGACTGGAGAGCTTTGCCCAACTAAGGAAGCGAAGACCTAACATTTCCAAGCCTAAAACTTCATCAAGGCCAAAGTAAACACCAATGCTCTGCAAAATCACTGCTCAGACTTCTTCAAGAAAATCGTTAAAAAAATTATTGGAAATAATCTCCTAAGATTACCATGGAAAGACCTAGAAATCGATTAAAAAAACAGTGATGTTTAACTTTAGCCCCTTTTTCAGGAAATAGAAGAAAATTATTATAGTATTATACGATAGAGGCAATTTTCCTAATATTACTTTCTAAATCTCAAATGTGTGTGCTGTAGGCTTGTGGAAAATGATGTATTTTTGAATGCAACTGGAGAGGTTTCACAAAGAAAGCCTTTTCTGGTCCCCACGGGGGGAAAATCAGCTTTAGACTGTTAGCAAACACATCTAAAAGTTCAATGAACTTCAGTTAGTTGCTATGCCAACCAGCAGAAGACCTGTCCAGATATGAATTGATCACACAAATAAAATCTCCCCGAAGATGATGCTTGTTTGGCTTACGGGCATAGTCTTTGTAACAGCCCTTGAAAAATCATAGGTCTGTCGGTTTAGAGCATTTATTTGGACCACAATCCACATTTCCTCAGTGTATTATAAAATACCTAATTTTCTAAAATAAAAAATTGAACCGTTGTTTCTGGGGTGGACAGTGAGGGGGGATACTATTTTTTTTCTCTTTTCTTTTTTCAAGTGTAAAAGTAGCAAATACAGAGAGAGTTTCATATAGATTCTGATTTTGAGAAAGAAAAGCGGCTGAAACTAAAGCAGTAAACCTCGGAAGAGGTTTTTGATTTTAGTATCCCCTTGTGATAGGAAAGGTGGTGATTCACCTTCATTTCTGAGAGGAGAAAACAATGAGATGCTATCATATTCTTTCCTTTTACATCCCATTATTGTCCTCCCAGGAACTTAATTTGGATGATTTTTTTCTTCTGTTGTTAAAATCCCCCTTCCGAGGTGTGTCTAATCTAAGGAGTAGAAAAGAGTGGACCAAACATTTGGGAATCGTTGTGACATATCATAGGTGTATTCTAAATACTCACGTCAATACATGTGCCTAGCAACACAGACCTATGAAGTAGGTTCACCAAGCATGCACTGTGTCTGTTTTGTATGTGAACTTGACTTACTTTAACTGAACAGCTCTGCACTTGTTGAGAAAACTTAACTTTATTTTCCAATGTGCATACTATATTCACCTCTTGAGTCCACACACAGATTTGGATTCTCTCATGTTGATCCCTGGTAATATCTGCAGGACTGACTTTTGTGAGAAGTGCTGGTTTTTACCTCTGAATCACCCTGCTCATTCCTAATTTCTGACTCTATACTTTACCTTAGCTAATTTTGCCCTTGGCCTCTTTGAGAGAGTCTTGAATTCCCCAATAAGGTATGAACTAGATATTATAAATACTAATGATTTTAGATCAGGGCCTTCCTGTAGTTCAGATTAAGGAGCACATCCCTGACAATGGATATAGGGACTAATGCATGCAAATTCCTGGAGAAAGAATGTTGACTATCTGAACTATTCACAGATAAGTTAATATTCAGTCTTTGCAAATAAGAAAATGACAAGCCAAAAGTGAACAGGTACTTCCCAGTGGGTTTCTTGATGTCTAAAACTCTCCTGTACGTTGTTGATGCATCCATAACCAAGGTGCACCTGCCTGTATGCTGACTAGTCTGTTTCCCCTTGATGGTCAAAGTGGATCCTATCTCTATCAGTAAAATCATGGGGCTGTTCCTGTGTGGTTCCTATACCATGGGGATTAAGACAATTCTCTGCTGCCTGAAGTGAATGGACACTAGATTTATATCCCCAAACAAGCCCAGATCAGGGACACAGACCCTTTTATCTTTCTGCTTTTGAGGAATGGTTTAATTTCAAGAACTGACTTGGAAAGAAAAGGAGAAATACCCACATTAGATTAGTATTCACATGGTTACATAATCCCAGAGGTAGCTCGATAAAGGCTGTGACTTAGAAAATCTGCACATTGATGACAACTCTTAACCTGCTTTCTCTTTCTCTGCTCTATAATAAACTAGCATTGGGCTATTGAAGGAAATAAATCTTGAGTTAAAAGGTGTGGTTTAAATGTGTTCCCAAGTTACAATTTGTAATTGTTCAGGATGAATAATATATTATGAGTCAATAAAAATGATCTGTTTGTAGTTGCAGAATAGGTTGGTAGAAAGCATGGTGGCAACGGTGATCTTGGAGCTCTACTCCTGAAGTGCTGAAAAACCATGCTGCGCAGAAGAGTCTCATCAAGCAAGATTGATGTTTGATACCACTCCCAATAGCTCAGGGACCAGGACTGGGAAACAGAAACGGCCATCACATGTTATCTTCACAAAAAGAATGCACCCTCACCCAACGGTAAGGTGCAAAAGAAACATTTTATAGGAAATGGGATTTGAGGCTGAGACTGAACAGCTGGAAGGAGAGGTCTGGGTGATGACCAGAACCTACTTTGAAGCTGTGTAGCTGGTTACCATTAGTGGAGAGCTAAAGGGATAGCAGTCATATTAATGACTGCTTTGGTTTTCCAACTGCTCTGTGATTGATGGCTTAGGGGTTCTGCTGAGGTGCTTCTTGTATCTGCTGTGTAAATTTGTGGACAGTGAGAAAGAACAGGTGAGCTGATATTGCCCAACCTTCATTTTAATTAGAGCAGCTTTATTTTGATGGGTTTTATATATTGAGATTCTGCTAATGATCTCACTTGAAGAATTAGGTCTATCAAAAAACGAAACAAAAGAATTACCAACAATAAAAACCTATTGCATGTTGGGGAGCTCTGAAAGCATGTTTGGGTATTGTCATTAGGTAAAAGGGCCACCTCCATGCCTTGATTCCCCCAAATCAGTGGTGTACAAAGTACAGTTTCTTAGTCAGCAGTTTCAGTCTCTCTTGGGAACTTGTTATAAATGCAAATTCTTGGACCCTACCTAAAGCAGAAATCTGAGGCAGGCCCCAGGAATCTGCATTTTAAGGCCTGCAGTTGTTTCTGATTCATGCTCAAGTGTGAGGGCTGCTATAGAACCAAATTTAGTTTACCAAGTAAAAGAAATGAGATAAAATGAATAGAAAGAAGCTACCAGTGCAGTTTCTAAGGAAAACCTATTCCAAGTATTGCCGGTCAGTCCCATACAGTTTCAACCTTAGAGGGAAGGTTGGTTTTCAGTTCCAGGGACAGGAAAATGCCTCCATTCTTTAAATCCCACAAACATCAGTCGAAATATAGCACTATCTTTACAACTTCAAGCCACTGAATTCACCTTTGACAACCCAACCTCAGCACAAATATGTTTGTTTGAAAACAGAATTATGTAGGAGTCGATAGTAACATCATCAACAGATTCTAATTTTACTGGACAGGTGCTCTCTTGAATTTTATGGATTCATTGTTTAAAACAACTTTATTTATAAATTCAACCTAATCTAAGTCGCTAGATGGTGGGCATCTTGGAAGAATGCTAGAGGAAGCTGATGTCAGAGGGGATGAGGCAGAGCGAAAAGATGTCCACTGCCTCCCTAGACTCAATCATCTGCAACCAGCCCTGCCTTCCTGAAATGAATGAGTCCTCTGTGTGCAGTTGTTCCCAGAGGTAGATTCCACTGGAGTTGCATAGGGGCTCTCCCTCTAGTCTGAACCCGCTCTTCTCAATGTTTTAGTTCAATGATGTTGCACCACTAGATGGCTCTAGAGTGTCTATCCTGCGTATGAAAGGCCAGAGATTTGAAAAATGAAGTGTATTTTGTGAGCCATCCCCAGCCACCTTCCTCCGCTATTGACTCCCACTCAGCCAAAAGTGATGTCTCATTTTCTCTCCACCATCTTCCACGAGTAGGCCAGTGACGGTGCCTCCAAAGGGAAAAAAATACATGCCTCAGACCGGGAAACCTTGTCATCTCCACATTCCAAACTTTCAAACCCAGGCAGATGATACGTGTATACTGAAAGTGTGAAGCAACAGTCTGTTCTTAAATTTTATAGCATTTCATAACTTAGGTGGGTGGGGCCACTAGGGAATATAACAGCACAAAAACAGACCAAAGGTCCCCAATGCACAGGTCTCACTTGATCAGGAAAGGCTTAAAGATAAGTTGGGAGGCATTATCTTTACCCACATTGCCTTTTTATATCCTTTCTAGAGGTGGTGTTGGTTAGAGTGAAAATTCAAGTTGTTTTTTTCCTGAGTTTTTAAAATTATTGTAGTTATCATGATTATCTTTTTAATCTGGGATATGAACTGAGTTTCTTCTAGGCTCAACTTTTTCTTCTAAATTGATCCAACTTGATGACAAAATTTAACGTGGGCAGTTGGGCTTACCAAACTCTCCCAATGCGCTCACAGACTGTTTCTGGGGTGGACATTTGAACCAAGAGAAAATCAACCACAGATTGAAATTTCTCATCCAAATCCCTAAAAGAGAATTTGGGCCAAGAGACAAAAAGCCTGAGTTCAGAAGGGAGAGGACTCTGGGGTTTGAGAAGTCACTCTGTGTGAGAGTAGGAGGCTCACAGGCAAACCAAAGCCATAAGTAATTTGAAGTCCTGGGATGCTGATGCTATGAGTAAGAAGAGAAAGTCAGTCTGCAGAGGAGAATGGAATATGTGTGAAGAAAATACCAACTAGGACAGAAAATGTAGACTCAGAAAGATATACAGTGTGGCTGTTTGAAACAGCTCCTATGAGCACTGCTTTATTTGCTTCTATCAAATTCTACATGTGATTCTCTGAGTCTTTTCAACCATTCCTTCCCCTGCCTTTTAAAATTTTCCTTGAGCTAATTGGCACAGATCCCTGGACAGGTTCTTTGTTTCCTACAAATAAAAATCTCGAAGGTATCCTTTATCACAATCAGCTCCACATATTCAATTTTGTGATAGTTGAGTTTACAAAATAGAGGGAATTTCTGGATTAAAAGATCACTAAAACTTGCTGAGAAAATTTTTCCCCCCAAATGTTTCTTGCACCTTGATGCTTAATTGGTACAACTAACTTTCCAAGACAGTCCTTAGGTTTGTGGCTGGAAATGAGCCCCATCTTTTCCCCAAGCACTGTCCATAGTTATGCTACCTGTGGAGACCAAAGAGCTGATTAAAAAGAAGACCCTGTCTCTAAATCCTTGGCCCCAATAGATGTTTGGTTCTTTGTCAACACCGTCTCTTGGAGGGATGACAGAATTGGTCTCTGAATTGACCTCTGATCTGGATTCTCTCTCTTTCTTTTTCTCTACCCTCCCATAAGGGTGGAATTTTCCAAGCATCCATATGAATTTGTTTTATGCCTTGGCTTAAGCCATATTATTTATAAGAAAATATTAAAATATTAAGTGAAAGAAATAAAATACCTTAGTATGGCCTTTAGGGTCCTTGGCTGAGCCCCTGTTCATCTCCCCAACTTTTCTCAGAGCTCTCCTGTCTTCATTCTCTAATGCATGGTTCTTCTTTTTTGTGTGAATGTAAGTCTGGCAGAATGTTTCTGTTTAGCATTGTATCGTTCTTGGAAAACCTTACATTTTGGCAGCAAATATAAAAAACATTCAATTGAAGAATGTTTTATTATAATCAACAATCTCAGGGACACATCCACTTTTGTGAATCGACGTGTGTTTCTACTACTTGAAGGATAGAATGAGCATAAAATACATGACAGGGACAGAATCGAAGGCTGCAGGCAGTGGTGTGGGACTTCTAGGCTAGTTCAGGGTTTTAGGGGAGACTTGGTCCTTACCAAGGTGTATTCAAATACGCATTCCTTCTGTTTCCTGGGTACCTTTGTCATTTCTCCACAAAACATTTGCCCATTAGAATGACTTCAAACCATATGAAAAGCTAGATGGACATTGTCTGCAATTTATAAAAGCTAAAAAACATATATTTTCACTACTTTTCTTCTGGGTGTGGGAAAAAACACATGTTCAAATACAGTTTTTTAAAAATTGGGGAAAAAATATGAACAGGGAAAAAGAGTCCTCTTTGTTGTCATTGAATTGTTATCCTGAGATGAATCCGTTGGAAAACTTAATCAAGAAAGGATGTGAAATTGACTATTTTCCATGTTGTTTTACTTTTATTTCATTTTGACCTATTCTGACTCCTTTTTAAAAATCATCAATAAAAATGGAGGCCTGTAGATAGTTACTCCCCCACCACCCTCGCCATTCAAGCCTCGTATAAAAATTCCCCCTCTGCCTCAAGCTTGAAGGAGCAATTGGCACATCTCTTCCGGAAGCTCAGTACCGTTCCCGAGCTTAGCGGCCTCACTGTATGTCTGACACAGGTATTGTTGGGTGCCTCCTGCCTTTTGGGGAATTCCTCCCCTTTGACCTAGTTGGGCAAATCAGGCTTTCGCTTTTCACTCCCCCTTTCCGTGCTTTGGGAATTTATAACGCTAGATCGAACTACACGAAATCATATAAAGCTGCCAATGTTTGGAGCATTTGTCATACAAAAATGTCAATTTCATGTGGTTCACCCTAGCATAATAATAGTTAACATTTACTGAACAATTACTATATTTCAAGCATTATGTAAGTACTTTGTGTACATTATTTTATTTAAATTTCTCATTTTACAAACTAGGAAATTAAATATCAGAGAAGTTAAAAATAAATTACCCAAAGTCAAATCACTATTAAATAGTGTCACTGAGATTTAAACCTACAACTACCCCACTCCAAAGTCCAAGCTGTTGAACACTATCCTATCTTTGTAGGGTGGTTTTTGACTTTTAATTTTTTTTTTCTGACAATTTTTAGAATATCATTATTGGAAGCTTCTTTACCGGGGAAGCTATCTATAACTCTGATAAAAGTGATAATTTCAGACAAACAACTCCACAGACAAAGCCAAATATAATGTGCTTTGAAGGGGCTCTACTTAGATGAATATCCAGATGTTTCGAGATAGCTAAATAGTAAATTGCATTTTTCACTTTTCATTGGAATGGTTTGTCATTTTGTAGGTAATATATTTTATACATTCCTAAATAAATTTATTTTTCTTAAAAACTCAGTGATCTGGAGCCTCTAGAAACAGGGTTCAATCCCTAGTAACTGAAAACATTTTCACTTCCCCTGGTTGGTACTGAAGGAGAACACAGGTGTCTGGGGAAAAGAACCATTCATAATGTATCACTTGCCTTCACAAATCATCCAAGAAATAAATGTGTCCCTCTCCCTGCTAGAAGCATTTTAGGAGTCTTTAAAAGTCATTTTTAATTACGGAGGATGGGGTCTCTATGTGGCTTTAATAAAAATTTTTTTAAAGTGCGGAAACTCTAAGTTCAAAACCCAAATCAAATGTGCTTTGTGAGCTTTAGAATGTGGGATTGTGCAGCCATCTGGCCCCCAGGCCATCTCTGCATAGAAGATATTAATAACATTTTTAATTTAAGTAATAGATAAATCTGTTTCAAGTGCCTCAGCATCCATTCTCGACATTGCCTGCAGATCTGTTGATCCTAAATAATATTTTCAAGCTGTGGTAAGGTTATTGGTGTTCCGAAGCAATCTGGAAATACCGAGTTCTTATGCCAGGAAATGGGTCAAACTGTAATCTCTTCATGTTACTGTTTTGATTTCAAATATAGCTCTGCCCTTCACACACTAGGAGCCTGCATACTTTACCCTTCTCATGGATTTGATTACAGCTGCCATTCTGTGTTTCACCGAAAACTTTATTAAATAGCTACTTTTAATTAACCTCCCTGGCACTGGAACATCTCCTCAACCTCAATCTATTTTTAGCTGCTCAGAACGGTTTCACTTCTCTCCTTAAGTAGTCACTCTATATGTCATCCTCTGCTAATTATTACAGAAAATAGCACCATACTTGCTCAGCCAAGAGAGACAGCATGCGTGTTAGAGTCAGAGAGATTTACATTTAGATCTCAGCTCTGCCACATGGGGCTGTGTGATCCTGGGCAAGTTCCACTCTTTCCTGATGGCCTCATTGGTGAAACAGACCTCGTGGGGTTGTTAGGAGGACCACACTACAAAAGCAACATTGAGTGCCCTCAGTGCCAGAAATTAGCTATAGATGCTAATTCCTTTCATTTCCATCCATTGCCTACATACGTGCATCTCATGCAGAAATGGATGAAATGATTCTGTCCTGCTATTCCCTTGTTCTCTTGGTTTCGTCTTTACTTTTGGAAGGAGCTGGTATTTCTAATGTCACTGATGAACTGTTTCACTTGAGAATTGTGCAAAGTACACTTTGCCCTATTCCATCTTTTTAAAGATACAGATGCTTCTTTCTTATGTTATGTTTCTAAGAGTGGGCCAGGCATGTGCATTTACTCCTTAACTATCTCTATCACTTGGATACCTGACAGCATTTGTGGCTTTCTCTTCGGGTTCTCTCTTCATGACACTGGTGGAGACTGAGGGTCAGGATCCAGAGATGAACAGAGACCACAGCTACCTGATAAAGGAGAATTAACTATCTTGTCCAAGCAGCTAAATAAATGAACAACCGTCTACTCACCTCCTTTTGTTCTTTTAATAAAGGGCACAACAAAGTCTCTGGCCAATACCAAGCTTGCTGAGGTCATGTCCACTCCAGTGGTTTTTATGGAAAATAGAATGTGAGAACCAAGAGAGCAACCCAAGGAGCTCTTGAGAGTTTGGAGGGAAAGGTTACTCTCAGTTGCAGAAAGAAGGTGGATACATCTAAAAAATGTCCCCCATTGTGGGAATTTCAGTTTGACCTTAAAACATTATCTTGAAAACAGCTTAGAAGTTGTTTTGAAGTAGTGATCATGTTGAAGGATGAGCTGAGAGAGTACCCCCGCCTAGGTGAGTTGTCTTATTGTTATGTTTGCCAAGCAAGCATATGCTCTTTTATTTATATGTTGGGATACTGCCCAACTAGCTATAGGCTCAGTGGCGCAGTTAGAAATAGAACACAAGAGTGTGTATATCTGGCATTATTAAAAAAATGACATATGTTAAGAAGAGCACTCTCGATACGATCAGTCCCCCAGCCACACTGAACAAATACTGAGAGTCTGTGACTCTGACCTCCTCTGATCAAGCAGCCCTGTAGTTTTAATGGGCTGATTAGGACTTTGAATTCGGTTTACATCTCCATAAAGCAGGAAGGCATTAGAGTCCTGTCCCTCGCTTGTATCTTTGATCCTGTGTCCCTCTGAACTGATTATTTGCAGGTTGAGCAGTTAAATGCCAGCAAACAACCTCATAATGAGCAGAGTGTTCCTTATCAGTTCCCAACCTGCCTTGTGGTTTGTGCCATTTTAGAAAGTGTGTTTACTTGAGCTCACTATGGGAACCAGTGGAGATTGTGGGAGATTGTGCATGGGTTCACTGGGGCCTCTACTTGGTGGTGTCCCTGCCTTTCAGGATGGGTAGGTTTTGAAGAAAATCACATGTGGGAAGAGCAGAATAGGCACCTAACAATATACCAAACAGAGGCCACATCTGAACGGGAGAAGGGGTGATAATGCCGGAAAGGGAGGTAAATGAGATCCTAGAAGGCCTTGAATGTCAAAAACCTAGATTTCTTGACCTGGTCAGTCAGGGGCCTCTGAAAGGTTAGTGAATATATATGGAGTCATATGCTTTTAACAAAGAGAACAGAGCCATGCTTTAGAAAAATAAACCCAGAACCATGGCATATAGGGGGGAAACAGCAACAACCAAAGCAGGTGATATCATCTAGTAGGGCATAAGTAAATTTGTATCCAAATGAGAAATTCTTATGCCATTCTCTCAACTCATTTTATACTTATAGTACATAATTAAATGAAATATAAGGCTTTGCAACAAAATTTCATTTTACTAAATACCTCTCAGATACAGCTTGTTTGCAAAGTCAAACAATTTATACACAATGTACAAGAGTCAATAGTTAAATTGATATAATTAGGCTTATTTTCATAGCTGTTTTCATGGTTTAGTGATTTTCTTTTTGTTTGTTTTGTGTGTGTTTTCACCTTACAGCTTCAGTTCTGCTAGGCAGCTTTAATATTTTTTTTCAAAATAGATGATTTGTAGGTTAGTATTCAAATGACTTAATCAGCAAATTGAATTGGCAGTTTTAAATATGGTAATTGATTTAATAACTGGTTTTCAAACAAATGATTCTTCTGTTCAATAGCAAAATTACATGAAAGGTACTGTTGCCACTCCTA
The DNA here is from genome assembly GCF_054644295.1 of Miniopterus natalensis. NCBI lineage: Eukaryota > Metazoa > Chordata > Mammalia > Chiroptera > Miniopteridae > Miniopterus > Miniopterus natalensis. The sequence continues at coordinate 57,503,917 of NC_142091.1, read as the reverse complement.
TTATGTAACCCCCTGATACAATATTCTAACCTAATGACATTCAGTTATGTCTTGGGGAGGACTGATCAGGCCGTGGGCTTGCTGATGTATGCTGTGAGTCATAGATCTGCATCAAAATGGAGCATAAGCCTGAAGATTTATCACTGGGTCAAACCCTGGTTTAAAACAACAGAGTTCCAAAGCTGCTCTTTAGATGGATTTGTTGATTATAAGCTTATTTAAAAAGATTGTTTTGTTTCCCCCCGACCCTCCTTTTCTCTTTTTCTATCCCTCTATTCATTAGACCTAGAACAAGCCTGGACAAATAGTAGACACTCATTAAATAAAGGTATGCTTGAAAAAAGACCCTTCAGAATTTGTTATAATGTTGGAAGAGGTGCCTGCTTAAGGAGGAGCTCTGCAGCCACGGCAGGTCTTTAGTGTACCTCAGACCTCATTACTCAACTCCTACTCTTCCTCTAATTTAGGAACAAGGAGATCCCATTTGTATTAATGAATTTAAAATCCAGCTCTGACATTTGAGCAATGATATCATGGGCAAGTTGTTTCCCTTCTTTTAGTATTACCTTATTGCATCCTTAGCATGGGGATAATAAATATCAGGGCTGAAATTAACATTTAATGGAATATATATATATTCCAGTTCAACATCTTAACTATAAAGTTACCCAACAGATAATTCAGTGTCTTAGTAAAACAGTGTTTAAGACTGAGATATATGGGTCCATGACTCTATATCTTTGTTCCATTTCTATATGCACAATTCATACTTGGAGGTTTGGGTCAACCAGCCTTCTTCAGCTAATGCATGCTGGAGACATGCCATAAAGGCATTGACATTTTCATAGATGTCCAAGTTTATCAACACCCTAAAAATCATCAAAAAGCACAATATGCTAGATCTTCTCACATATACCATATATTAGTTATTTTGTTATATCTAAAACTATATCAATAATCTGGTATCTCTGATAGGTTATCAAATGTTTCCTACTTCTATGAATGTTTAACAAACCATCTTGAGCTTCCTTCTCAGTAGCTTTTCGTTAGAAGCATCACTAGCTGTACAGTTGGAAGAGAAGAGTCTCCCCCAGGTGACATTGCCATTTGAAGAGTGTTTGTTGCCTGTCTAATTCTGCTTGGGTTGAAGTGGTGCTATTGCCACATGTAGATACAAATATTAATGGGACCTTAAAGTATATCCTCTATCTGTTTCCAACTTTAGGGTGAGGTCTGTAATGAACTAGGGCAGCTTGGTAATGGCCTGAACTGAAGCCCTTCTAGAAGGCTTGAAAGCACTGAAGATTTCTTCCCATCACAGCTAGAGACATTTCTCAATCTCATCTCCATGTTGTTTGTACATGAACATAATGCCATGCATTGTCCTCACACTAGAATAATACCATAAGCCATTCTCAGGAATAAATATCCAATCTCAGATGGCTCTGCAAAAGTAGGGATGAGCATGTTCTTATTTTTGGCACAGTTGTCATATACTCGAAAACATATGTTTGAAAAGATGTAGTCTAGAACTTTGGGATTTGTGTTTTTACCACACAAAATTGAGTGAGTCAATAGGAATCACACCCATGATTTAGGCATAAGAAGAAGAATACAGTAATAAGAAGCATTTGTTGTACCAATACTACATACCAAATGCAGTATTAAGCACCTAATATGAATTAGCTTGATTAATTTTCATAAAAGTCCTATAAAGTACATTGCAATTTCCCCTGTTTTTCAGATGTGGAGGCTGGGTTTCGAAGAGATTAAATACGTAACGTGTAAAGGGCAAACCTCAACTGAGGTCATTAGAATTCCAAAGCCCATAGCATAATGCAACATTATAACTTCTGATTTCCATGAAGGTAGGGCTCCATCCTGTAAACTTCCCAGCTCGGAGTCTATCCCCAACACACAGAGGGGGATATCATGACCATGTATTTCTGTACAGAGCCCCGTGAGCCCCATGATCATGAGCCTTCCCAGGCTGTGGTTTCAGTTGTCTCTGAGCAGCCACTCGATCACACGGTCATTGGTCAGCTGGCTTGGCTGAAGACCTTCCCATAGCATCCCCAGGCCCGGAGAGCTGTAGCTGAAGAACTCCTCCCCAGCTGCACAAAGGCAATTATTTCTAAGCCAGCCCACTCACCTTAAACTCTTGTATGAACATAGTGAATGACAAAGGAGTTTGAATCATCTACAGAGCATCTGTGGAACTTGAGGAAACTTTGCCACAAGACAGAACAAAGCCAACCAGCATCCCTGATTATAAGTGATTTCTTCTTTAATTGAAATGATCTCAATGAACAGGTGCCAGGTGAGTTGGGTGAGTGTGGGTGAGAGGCAACTAAGAACATCTTCGCAGCTGAGACAGATTCATTTGTCTTTATTTATTTATTTATTTCTCCTTGGTGGGGACAAAGGAAAGGAAGCATATATTGCAGAGTAATTTATTGAACCAAAGAAAATGTCATGAAAACATTTCAGAATTGGATTGTGTGGGAGACAAACATGACTAGATTCTGGGAAAGGCTTAATATTCAGTTTCCACACAGGCAAATGGAAATTCTTTATAAAACTTAAAATAAGCAGATAAAGAATATAAGATAGACAAATCTTTTTTTTTTTTTTTTTTTTTTTAATCTCTGGGATGATTAATTAAAAAGGAAGTTGAGTTACACATTATATTTTTTTTTTGGCTAAGAAAAAGACATTAATTCTTGGCCATTGGGACTTAGCTGAGAGTCTTTAGCTTCATGTTTCTTAGTTTGAAGGGGTAATAGAAACTTAGAACTACAAATGGCCACAGAAGTCATCTCATATGACTCTCTCATTTTCTTTTTTTAAAAAAATATTTTTAAAATTACAGTTAACATACAATATTATATTAGTTTCAGGTGTACAACCCAGTGATTAGACATTTATATAACTTACAAAGTGATCACGTCAACAAATCTCATACCCATCTGAACACCACACGTAGTTATTACAATATTGATTCTATTCCTTATGCTGTACTTTACATCTCCGTGACTACTATGTAACTACCAATTTGTACTTCTTAATCTCTTCACCTTCCCCCCATCCCCTCACCTCTCCTCTCATCTGGCAACTGTGAAAATTTTCTCTGTATCTACAACTCAGTTTCTATTCTGCTTTTTCACTTATTTTGTTTTTTAGATTCCACATATAAGTGAAATCATATGGCATTTGTCTTTCTCTGTCTGACTTATTTCACTCAGCACAATACCCTCCAGGTCCATCCATGTTGCTGAGGGGCAAGATTTCATTCTTTTTTATGCCTGAGTCACATAACATTGTATATATGCACCACTTCTTCTTTATCCGTTCATCTACTGATGGACGCTTAGGCTGCTTTCATATCTTTGAACCTCTCATTTAATAGAAGAGAATATTGAGATTCCCAGAGAAAGCCGGAGATATGTTCATTTGTATAAATTCTTGGTGAAACAAGGAGGGATACATATTACATAGACTGAGCCAATTGGGATAATTTGTTGTGGATCACCATGGTGACTTTATATGTTCCCTGGCCTTCTTGCTGTTCTTCAGTTACTTTGCTGCCTGGGAATTATGATGTCTCCTCGTGCACAATTTCATTGTTTCTCCAGTCTAAGAGACAAAGAGTAGCCATTCTGAATTAGTTGTTTTTTGTTTTCTCTTATGCACCTTCTCTTACTACTTGTACCCCTTCTCTTTCTCTTGTACCCCTTCTCTTACTACTTGATATATTCATGCTAATGACCTATTATTTCATTGCTTTTGATGAAGTATAAACACTGAAAGAATAAGCATTAAGCTGCAATCGAAATATAATTATGATTATAGTTAACAGTTGGCATTTATTGAGGGTTTACTATGTGCAGGGGATTGTGCCAAGTATATTATATATATTAACTTTATAAATCCTCACAGCAATATTATAATATATGTGTAACTGTTCTCTGCATTTTGTAGTTAAGGAACCCAAGGCACAGAGAGGTCTGGCAACTTGGCCTTAGACACATAGACATTTATTAATGGTAGTTCAAGTTATACGATCTTGCTGCAAATATTGCATTTTTAACAAGTTTACTGCGTCTTCAGTGTGAACTCATTTTGCGAAAGAAAAGGATGATACAAAGAATTAAATCACTTGCCAAGGACACAGAGCCAAGAAGTAGTAGGACTGAGATATGAAGGCCAGTCTGTCTCTTAACCATGATGCTGATCATAAGCTACTATGAGCAGTGGATGTTGAAACAGAGTAGACAGAGCAAAAGAGAGAGGCCAGCAAGATGCAAGGTGGGCCTTTACAGGAAAGATGTTATTTCAAAAGGAGTTTCAAGGGATAGTGTAGTTCTGGCATGGCAATTCAGTTCCAGATTTTGTCACTGTGCCACCACAGCTCTGTTACAGGCTTGGGAAGGTAATTGGTCACATGAGACACAAATAGGCTTCAATCTAACTTGAGCTTATTTAATTTATAGGACAGGAGGTACAACATGTATGCCATCTTCATCTCAAGGGAAGGCCTGCAACTACCTGAGTTTGCAGAGTCTTTAGTGCCCCAAACCCATATAGGGTGAGCATGGCTGCCTTGGTTAACAGCCAAGAAATGCATGGGTTATTTTGACTCAGATAAACTGCTCCTTATTTCCCAGAAGTCTTCTATATCTCTATTTACATAGGCCCAAGGCCCTCCCGCCCAATCCCAGCTGTGTCAATCCAGGTGTAGTTCTACCCAGCAGATGAGGCAGACCCAACTTTCCACATTTATCTTAACACTGTAGTTTCCAAGGAAACAGTGCAGTGAGAAGACAGACATTTAGCTCCCACTTCTGTATTGGCCCAGGCCCAAGTGAACCCTTTACACATAGTTAAGCACACCAAAGTAATAACTGGGCACAGTGCTGGCACCGAATAGGCATTCCAGAAATACATGAAAAATGAATGAATGTGTGAATGAATGGACATACCACTGAATATCACTTGCCTATTGATGATCATCTCAAGGTAACTAAACTCAAGGAATTGACTTATGAAATTTATTAATATAGAGTAGAGGATGTTTCAGACAGATGATTCACCTCTTCATATCTCACAGGATACTCTTGCTTGTTACATATATTAATCAAGAAGACCAAATTCCAGATCAGAAATGTCTCTGGGTGAACAGGAATCTACAAAACAAACAATAACAAAAAATTTACACTTAGTGAGTCATTCGCACCAATTTTTAAAGTCTAGTGAATTTCTTTTTACATTTCTATACACAGTCATTACTGGTAAATAAAATACGGCAAGTCCTCGAATAACGTCTCACTTTATTAAATGTGTTCTCATTTTTATGTTGATAAGATGCCATAGGAACTTAACTCTTGTTTATATCAATTAACCTTTGGTAAAACTGGTATCATTATACATCTTTTCACTTAAAGCTGCAGAGTCTATTGACAATGCTAAGTGAGGACTTACTGTATATCTTACTCCCTGAACAATACTGGAGTATCATTGGCAATTTCTTGTTTTTAAAATCACCTACTTCACATATAAAAAGTTAGTTGCTTATTCATTAACTCAGAAAAATCCTTACTGAATTCCTTCAGTACGCCAGGCACACTGCTAGACCACAGAGATGCAGTGATTAGCAAGAGCATTCAGGGCCCCTGCCACCATGGGGCTTACTGTCTAGTGGGACAAATATATTATTAAATAAACATTTACACAATGATATATATACAATTATGAAGGTTATAAGAGTTATGACAAAGGTTAGTGGATACGCAAAGCATGAATTAGGAGGATCTGGATTTGTCAGTGGTCAAGGAAGGGTGCTGATATTGGAATGGGGAGTAGCTGCCACTAATGAATTCACTGGGGAAGCACTGCAGGCTTAGGGAATAGCACATATAAAAGTCTTGTGGCAGGAGAGAAAATATGTTGCATTTGCTGAAAATCAGTCATTATAATATGATGTAATTTATGTGTACCACTTCTAAGATAATACATTTTACATGTAAATTTTCAATAATTTATTCAACAATTTATGTTTTAAATTAAGAACATACTACATATTGAACACCGTGCCAAGAATACAAGGATCAAAACAGAATGGTTCATTTCTTGAAAGCAAGTTATAATGGCAAATCAAACCAACATGATGATGGTAACTATTGGGGATCGTAGGAGCATAAAAAAGGCAGACGATCCAGATGGTGGAATGTGAGCTAAGTCTAAGAGGAAGTAACTTTTCAGTTGATATGTGACTGTAGATTAAACACTCAGCATCAGAGAAGTTCCCCAAATTCTTGCAAAGGCTTAAGTAGAACCTGGCTCTTATGCACAGTCTAGCCAATCGCATTTTAGGTAGAATTTTGATTGGATTTCTCCAGCAAATGTTTTATAAATAGTTAATTTTATGAATGTAATGTTGATTTTTGATAGCTTTAGGCTTGGCTAGAGATATTTTTCTAACTTTGTCTCTAAAATGTAGCCAATACTTTTCTACTTATTGATATATATGTCTATATATGTACACATATATATGTATGTATACGATGTAGAAATAGACACATATATATATAGAGGCAAATTGTCAAAAACACATTTTAATTCATATTATGTCTCTCTAAAATAGTCAAAACTTCATTTGGAAACGTTGCCTGACTGCTGATTAATGACAGAGCCAAGGCTAGAACCCTTGGTCAGGTGTTACAACTGACTGTCTTAAAAGGAAGAACAGAGGCCCCCTTGAAAGAATTGCTGCTGATTGAGTCTTTTCTTTGAATTGCTTAGAAACTGAAGTTGCTAGCTGAGATGCTATGAAGGATTTGCTGGAATCAACTTTGGTGAGATTTTCTTGGGAGAGATTTTGCAGCATATTTAATCAGGCGACCAAGAAACAACAGCTGCTTGTGTATGAACCATCAGTAAAGCTGCTAAGATTTATATAATCTTTAGTGTTCAACAGATTGCTAGCGTTTATAGGACAGTCAATGTATGCCTATGCTCATATGCAGTCATATATGCTACCTTCCCCTCTGCCTCTGAGCAGAACGGGCTTCCTAAGAGGGACATGCTTTGCAGAGAGATGCAATAAGAACTCAGGGACAGAGGACGTGGTGATCAAGTCCCCTGGAATTGGGCAATGGTAAACTTTGCCCAATAGGGGACAATGATGCTTATAATGGAAAACAGTAGTTACTCAATTTAGCTAGAGATGGGTGCGCATCTACCCCTACAGCAGCAGAATAATTCCTCCTAATTTATGCCTCATGGCCAAATCAGTGTCAAAATATTTGTATGTTCTTATCTAAGTATGAGGACATTTGTAACTCTGTGATTATTACCCACTGCACTGAAAAGCTGATGATTGTCAAATATTGTTGGTTTCAATTTTCCCTAAATAGCATCATAACAAGTGGATTCACACAAAAGAACTTTGAGATGTAGACTTGCAGAAACACAGCTGGGAAGAGATCTTAGAGATGATTCAGGCTACAGCCCACACTTTAAAAAGGAGGTTCTTGTGGTCAGCGGACATGAAGCTACTGACAACACATGGAAAATTCCAGTGCTATTAACTCTTGGTCCAGTGCTTTCTCCACCATTTTCCACTGCCTTACATCTCAGTTCCTCATTCTGGCATTGAGATTCTCAAGAAAACAGCTCCTCTTCCATTCTAACCTTTTATTCTGTGGTTTCCCAATATATATCTCTCCTCAAATAGGTCATTCTCATGTCCACCTCTAAGGCTGGTTTTATGCAGCTTCCCTTTCTTTTTATTGACAGTTCTCCACCTGCTCCACCATTCATTTCAAGACCCAAGCCAAAGCCCACCTACTCATGAGCCTGAGTTAGAAATGATATCTACTTTATTCTGAGTTTACAGGGCATGTAGAGTGTGAGTCACCACACACCAGCAGTGGTTTTGCATTGCTTATTAAAGGCAGTATGGTAGAGTGGAGCCAGGCAAATATAGATTTTAATATCTAGTTCTACCCTTTGCCCACTGTATATTATATATAAGTATATTAATAAGGACAGGCTCTGCTCTTCTGTAGTAGTAAATAAACCCTGAAGTATCAGTGGCTTTATGCAAGGAAGATTTATTTTTCACTCATATTAAGCCCAATATGGATTGGGCAGCTTTTGAGACTCAAAAACCTCTTCTAAACAATGTCTCAGGTATGAAGGGAGTTTCTGGCCTGTGGCTCTGCCATCTTCATATGTAGCCTCCATGTTCGCTAAGAAGAGAAAGAGGTATGGGTGTCATACAAGCTCATAAACGCACGGCACCAAAGACTTAGATGTCAGGTATTTTGCTCTCACAATTTGGACTGAACACAAGTCCATTTGGAGGAAGTCATTCCTAGCCATGAAGAGGTATATGTCTCCATTTGGACCAAAAGATAAGGAGATTTTCTTAGCTTAGAGAAATTGCTTTGAGACGTTCCAGGAAATATACTAAAATAAAGGACATTAACACAGAAAGTGTAGTGAGAAAAAGCTCCAGTATTTCTGCAGAATAAAGATCTCTTGGGCTCTAATCATATCAGTGATCGCATTGGTGCCCTCGGTTCAGAATGGCTGAGAGGTGACTAATGGGTCAAGCCACAGCCTGGGACTCTTAGCTGTATCAACAAAGCCACTGTCGTTTATTTCAACATTTTCCCCTATGGGAAGACAGTTTGTTCCAGGTTCTTAACTGACCAAGAAGCCTTAAAGCACTTACAAAAATTATTTCTAATATAACCTTAGAAAATCTGTTGGGGGCAGGTGAGACTTCTGCTTAGAATTTTCTGACCCTGACATTCAGAATTGCTTGGACTGATGGGAAGGCTGCCCAACCTTCTATGTTTCTGACTTGATAGAAAACAGTAAGCCTTCTCAAAAAGGTGGATACCTACTTACATATTTCAGTACCTTCAATAATTCCAGTCACATGGTTCTCCTGATTATATCCCTCTAAAGGCTTCTGTCACACTAAGAAGAGCAGTCTCTTTAAAAGATTCTAAAGGTCACACATTATCCGGCCCCTCCTCACCTCTCTAAACTCATCTCCCACCACTTTGTCCACTCTGGTCAGGGTGACTTTCCAAGAGGATGACCAACTTGCACCTGCATTTCTCAGATTTTCTGTTTTAGCATCCCAGGAATCCTCAGCCCAGCAACTGGCACAGTTGGACACTCCACTTCTAAGAGCTCTTGAGATGTACCTCGTTGTTTCTCCGGGTCTTTGCATTTGTGATTCCCTCTGCCTGGATTGGCATTTCCTCATTTCTTCAGGTGGCATGTGCTCTTATGTTTTTTGAACTTTCCTTCCTTATCTTAGGGTAGCCTTTGCTCCCGCCACTTGCTATCCCCTAAATCTGCCCCTGTCGAACCTTTGAACACCTATTGCTATCTGAAATTGTGCTCTGTTTATCCTTGTTGTGGTTAGTTCCCTCTGTCAGAAAACATGTCCTATGACCTCAGGGATTTGATCTGTTTTGTTCACCTTTGTGTTCCCAGCAACTAGAGAAGCGCTTTGAACTTAGTAGGTGTTCAAGTATCAGTTGGAAGAATTAGTGCATAAAATGGAGAAGATTAATTTGCAATTTGGTAACCAAAAAATAGTTTCTTGTGCTCAATTCACTTTCTAAATGCTTTGTTGTAAATTTGGATAAGTTATATAATTTACAATGAAAAGAAAACTAGACTTCATCAATGGAACAATGGGTAGAACTCCTTCACAATTTTAGAATGTAAGGAATTCACACATTTCATACGCACATTTTTTCCCCTCCAAATATTTGTCATGCTGGTAGAATGAATGACCTTTATTGTATGGTATTTCTGAGATTACAAATGGCAAGAGTGAAGCCATATAAGGCAATGATGTTGTATCCATAGTCGGTCTCCCATTCTGAGTCATATTTTGACCAGTAAGAAAAAAAACCACCACATGCTAATTTGCTAATTGTATATAACTTACCGGGTGGAAGGGCCTAGAGGAGAGGATTAGTGAAAGAAAATTGTATGTGGATACTTCTGTTCTAAGTGCCTTGGCAAATTTCCTTTAATTGCAAAGCTGGGATCCTGATAAATTGATTTTAAAAATGTGGTAATGGCAGTGATTAATCTCTTCCTCCCCATGGTCCCATAGCACTGGGAGTGTGCCTTTATCGGAGCACTTAATCTATCCTGAATGCGTGAGAGACTCTGATGAGAGGGTCTCCCTCATCCAACAGATTGTGCGGCCCAGGAAACCAACAGGGCTCCGATTCACTGGGCTTTTGTTTGCTTTTTAAATTTATCTGTATTTTTTGCTATAACAATTATCATTGAGAGGCTGTAAGTAGTCAATAAATGTTGGCTGAATTGAGAGTAATTGGAACCAGTGAAAAAGAATGGCACCTTCATCAAAAAGAGGAGAGTGCTTCTTATATGCCCTTATTTTCTTTCTTCTCTCATTTAGAAAGAAATAAAAACAAAACCAAAAAACATGAGCTTTTGAGCCTTCTGGGTTCATAGGCAATATTCAAAAGAGAATGGCAGGGGAGTTGAGTCATTAAATAAATGGCTTCAAAAAGTATTCACCTATTACCCTGGGGTGTATGATACATTTCCTACATCTTTGTTGATATTCCATGTTGGCAATCTTTAAGAATTTTGTTTGTTAGATGTGAAAAAAAAAATCTCTCAGGTTAGATTTCCCTGATTATCTGTAAGATTAAGTCTTTTCATATTTACTTGTCTTTGTTTTTCTTTTTCTATAAGAGATATTTTCATATATTTTGTGCTCTGGAGGCTTGCCTTTTTATTTTTATTTTTAATGATTTGAAGGAGCTCTTTATGTATCCTGAATATTCGGGCAGAGAGTTAATGATGCCTAGGCTAACCTTTTAAAAAAATGATCTGCATTCATTTTTATTAGTGTGGAGGGCGTAATTTATTCCTTAGGCTTTCTGGCTTTTGTATTTTTCTTTAAAGAAGCTCTTCTCTGCTGTAAAAGTCTGAGGATTTTCCTACTTTTTCACAACATTAAGGTGGTTTAGTTTTAGCCCTTTGCTCCATCAAAAATTTAACTTAATGTATGTTTGCACTATAGTCTTACTTTATTGTTTTCATAACAAATAGCCAATTATATGAACATAATTTATTTAATAGTCCATCTTTTCCTAAGAGATTTGAAATAGTATTACTGTACTAGTTATATATATTTTAACCTGCAGTAGAAGAAAAATGGATATACTATAATGTTTTTCTTCCCTGTGAAGTTGAAACACATTATCAAATTCTATGAAATTCCTTTCTACATTTTGATTAAAATCACAATTACTTTGGGAATATTGTTCTGTCTATAATAGTACATCTTCCTGTTCATGAATTTGGTATGCTACTCAATTTATTTATAATGTTCTGTTTGATACCTTTCTTCATGTGAGCCTTGAACCTTTCTTATTAGGTGTATTTCCAGGCACTTAATTCTGTCTTTTCATGTGGTAAATTGCATCCACTTTTGTCCATGAGTTTATTTTTCATATCTGGTGACTTTTGGCATATATAAAATTATTCATTTAAATATATATATTTAGCAAGACTCTGTCCTCTTTACTGAACTAGGTGCCTTTCTGAGTTTTATAGGTAGATAGATAATCATATTATATGCAAACAGTCCTTTCTATTATTTATAGATCATTTCTCTTCTCTGTCCCCCTGCTTTGACTTGGACATCCCGTATATACTGAGTAGTAGCAGTGATAGCAGGAAAACTTGACCTGTCCCCGCCTTTAGTGAGAAAGTGTCATCTAGTCAATAAATATTTATTAAACTTCTATGTGCTGGAAACCGTTCTAGTTATTATTAAATAAAACAATGAAAATTTCATGTATTAATAGCACTTCTATTCTCGTGAGAGAGATGCACACTACATTATACACATAATAAATACATAGATTAGATAAAACACTAGAAGGTGAAATGTCTACAGTTAAGGAAAAAGCAGCAGAGAACAAATAAATCAGGAGAATCAGGAGTGTCAGGTGGTTGTGGGGTGTTGCAGGATAAGCCTCACTAAGGAAGTGATATTTGAGGAGGGTCCAAGGGTAGTAAGAGAGTTAGCCATGTCCCTATCTTGGGAAAGAGTGCTGCAGGTATGGGAAATGCTGGTGTGGGAGTGGGCCAGGTCCATTTGCAGAGCCGTAAGCAGGCCAGTGTGGCCAAAGCAGACTGAGCGAAAGGGAGAGAAGGAGATGAGGTCAGGCGGTCACGGGGCAGGGCACACAAAGACATGGAGAAAAGCACTTTGGCTGTTGCTTTGTGAGACACATGACAGTGTTTAGAGAGAAAGGCGACACGCTATGACTTACATTTAAAGAAGACCACTCTGATTGCTGTTTGAAGATTAGGTGATAGGGGACAAAGGTATTATGAGATCGGGAAGACCACCTAGGAGATTATTTCAATAATGCAGGCAGCGATGATGCGGGTCCAGGCCACAGCAGCGACAGTGAACATATTGAGAAAGAGCCATAGAATGGATGTAAAGTAGTCTTTCCTTACCCACGGTTTCTCTTCCTGCAGCTCCAGGTACTCATGGTAAACCATGGTCTGAAAAGACTAAACAGAAAATTTTGCCTCAGTTCATCTCATCCCCTAGACATTGTATCATCCCTCTTCATCACAAGAAGAAGGGTGTGTTTTCATCATAATTAAGTAGTTATTAATATTAATAATAGAAAAAGAGCAAAGAGGAAGCCAGACATTATAAGTATGGTCATCTGGGCGGCTTCACCAGGAAGCTACAACTTCACTCTCCCCAGGGAACCACCGGTCCACTTCCGGTAGTCCACTGGGGGAAGGGGTCCAACAAAGGGGAAGATGGACACATATGCAGTGCCTTGGGGTGATGTAGGGAAGAGCCTTTATGTCAGTATAACCTGGGAAAGAGATAAATGGCTGGGGGGGCGGGGGGCGGTGAAACTACTGCAAGTTCGTGAAATATAGAAGGGTTAATCAGTGAAGCTGCTGGTTATAATCCCCAGACAAAGAGTTTTCTCTCTCTCTCTCTTGCTTCCATCTTGCCTGCTTGCTCCTTTCTTGCTCTGTGACCTGCACTTGCCTGCCATGTGGCCTTAAACAGCTGCATGGCCCATGGCCGTGTGGACCCTACATGCAATGGACTGCAGCTGGGAATACAAGCTTAGTTATCCAGATGCTGGACTGGACTGTGCTTTAATATGAAGTGGACACTCTGGGCTTTAATTTTAGCCCTGCTGAAGATAAAATTGGACTTTTCCATGGTGGGACAGAGGTACATGAGACATTGGAAACCCAAAGGTTTAATTCCATGGAAGTAAAGATGACTTATCTTCCCATGAGAGTCTCAGGAAATTTCTTTCATTGAGACATCACAAGAACTCCACTAACAGGTGGGGATGCAAAAGGCACCCTACCAATAACAAGTACTGTACAATAAGATATTTTGAGAGAGACAGAGACCACATAATGTTTTAGAACTTTTATAAGTATATGGTTTTAATTTCTCTATTATTAGTTATTGTTAATCTCTTACTGTGCCTAATTTACAAATTAAACTTTATCATAGGTGTATATGTATAAGGAAAAAACATAGCATATATAGAGTTTGGTACCATATGTGGTTTCAGGCATTCCCTGGGGGTCTTGAAACTTATCCTATGCAGATAAGGGGGCCTACTGTACTTCGAAGGTGGAGTGCACAGTTGTCCTGCTGAGTCAACAGTGAAATGTGAAAGAGAGGCCCCAAAGCAGACATACTAATCTCACTATTTCACTATTTTTTTCCCTCACAACTGGAAGCTTGAGTTTCAATAAGGTAAGATTATGCAAGCCTGGAGATGGGATAGAAGTTCAGTTTTCCATGTGGTGAACTTGTGATGATTGCAGACAGCTAATAAAATTGTCAGGTAGGCAGTTGGACACATGGGTCTGGAGCAGAGCTGGGGAATGAAAATTGGGAGTCATCAGCGTAGCTGGTATTTAGCACTGTGAGTATGAATGAAATCTTCTAGGAAGTGCAGGTAGGAAAGAGAAGAGAGCCTAGGGATGTGTTATAAAGCATTCTAATGAGCAGAAGAGACCAAAAGGAAGTGACCAGTGAGGTAGGAAGAAAACTAACAGAAGATAGTATCCTGGAGCCAAATGACGAAGGCGTATTGATGAGCAGGAAGAGCAACTGTGTCAAATGCTTTTGATCTAAAATGTATCAAAAATTTAAAATTCTTATTTCAAAAGAAACTTTATGTTGTTTTTTTTGTTTTTGTTTTTTTTACAGAAACTTATGGCACAGAAAGTGCCAGCAGCCAGATGAAGACACCTGTCCCTATCTGCATGTGGAGTCATAAGCAGTCATTTTCTAACTTGGCAGCGCTCCCCCGAGTGACATTTCCAACACCACCTAGAGGACCAGGAAATTCAGTCAGGCTGCTGCACCAGAGGGGGGCCTGATCAAATCCCTCTTGGCAAATTCTTATTCAAGAACTAAGAAAAAATGGAAGAGCCTGGGCATGTGTCCCGAGATACTATAGAGAATTTTTTGGAGGTAAGTGCTGATTTTGCAAATATGCAAAGTTTTCAAGCTTTCAATTATTTGGATCTGGGAGAAAAATGAAAAAAAAAAAAAAGGCTTATTTCTTTTCTACTGTATAGAATAAAGAATAAATTAATTTTAATGATTCAAAACTCCTTTAGAAACATATTTTCCTTCATCATATGGGTATTTCAAATAATCAGATCCAAAAAATGGCTTCTAGTTCTCCCTCTTTACATGGATATGTAGCTTTCCTCTCTGAATTCCTTCCTTCCTTTCCTTTCCTTCCTTCCTTCCTTCCTTCCTTCCTTCCTTCCTTCCTTCCTTCCTTCCTTCCTTCCTTCCTCCCTCCCTCCCTCCCTCCCTCCCTCCCTCCCTCCCTCCCTCCCTTCCTTCCTTCCACCAAATAATTTGTGAATACAAGAATATTCCAGGCCCTTAAGATACATCAGTAAATTTTACAGACATGGTCCTTCCCTCATGGAAATTAGTCTAGTGAGAGGACCAGGCATTAAATTAAAGCTTTGACAAAGTGTTATAGCAAATGGAAATAGCCTATATGAAGTCATAGAAAATGAACAAAAGTATGTCTAATAGAGTCTAGATTTAGAATCACAGCCAGCACTCTATCAAACAATGAATGATGCTTCCTGCAATCTCCTGTTGGGAGTCCTATTCCTAAAGAAAAGGGCCTTGTGCTAAACACCACAAAAAATGTCGATGACATAAATAAATAACCCAAATGTACTGTTACTCTAAACCTTAGATGACCTGTAAGCTAAAAGAGCAAAAATGATGAATAATGTCCGAAGAGGCATTAAAGTGGCTGCATTAATAAACATCTGCTTCAATTTATATTATGTAAACATTATTATATTCTGTCCAAAAATTATTATTTGCACCCCCACAGTAGGAGTACATTTGTGACAGAGGCTCAAAGCAACAGAAGCTTAATCAGAGAAGTCTGATTTTCTTTCATCTAACAGTCTGAGTATAAGCATACCAGAACTGGGATGGTGGCTCCATGGCTTTGGGGACACAGTCTATAGCATGTGGCCCCATGTTCCCTAGAATGTTGCCTTGATCTGCATGTTTCAAAGTGACTCATAAGGAAAGGAAAGAAGTAGGAGAAAATTATAACATTTCCTTTTAAAGGGAACAATCCAGAATTTTCTTAAGTAATTCCTGCTCTGAAATCAGTACTTAGATGAAGTTTGCCACGAGGCCACGCCTAAATTGGGAAATACAGTCATTATGCTGTGCAGGCATATATGCAAGTGAAAAATATAAGAAAGAAATGTCAGATATAGTCGGTCCTCTGTATCTAAGAGTTTCAGATCAGGTGGTTCAAACAACCATGGATCAGAAATATTTTTTTAAAAATCCCAGAAATTTCCAAAAAGCGAATGTTGAATTTGCCACGGGCCTAGTGTTATACTGAATCGACTCGAATGAAGTGATTGTAGGCACACCCTGCTGTAGCCTATTTTATATAAGGGACTTGAGCAATTTGGTATCGGGTAGTCCTGGAATTAATCCACTGTGGATACTGAGGGACAATTGCAATTGGGGAAAGCTAACATTCACCACCACCATGAGAAGGGATGAAAGCACTGTGATAATCCAAAGGATCCAAGAATGAGTGAGACTAGGCTCCTGACCTCAAGGATGCCAGGATCCAATGGGTTAAGAGGTAACATAGATGTTGTAGAAGAGAGGCAGTGTTTTGGGGATGAAGAGAGTTTGTTTGAGGAATTATCATTATAGAAAAGGTACCTGCTGAGTTGGACTCTGAAGTACGTATCAGGTTTCAATAGGAAGAGGGAGGGTTAAAAACTTTCAGAAAGAGGAAACCATGTTATAGCAACTTCCTTGATGGATCTACATGTGTTTAATGTGCTTAATGCTGTATCCACACTTAGTCTCTAGTAGGACGGTTTAATGAATAATCTTAGCTACGAGTTTCAGTCAGAGCAATCAGCTTATCCATCTTAATGTGAAAGTGAATTCTCAACGTTTTTGAATAATAACAAGTGCATTTCTGAGTGGTGAGAGCCCACTTGATTGACCTAACAAAAAAGATAAAGCCAAGATTCTTAGAACCATTAATCCACAAAGTATGTAGCCATAAACATAACTTCTCCTTTTATATTCCAAAGACATCCCCAGAGTAAGGTAAACAGTGAAGTCGTATCTGTAAAATAATCCATCTCAAGATGATCACAAGTTATAAAAATTGAATTAAATAAACTCTGGCATGATGAGAACATACTAATCATAATTTTCATTAGTATACCAATTTGTGGTTTTTAAATGTATATTTTACATACATTATTAGTTGATCCTTAACATAAATTTTGGATGTAGATACAGTTAGTATTGTTAGCTCCATTTTGAGGGTGAGGAAACCAAAGCTAAAAGACATTACAAAATCAATGCCAAATATGGAGAGTTTCAGAGATGAGACTCAAACCCAAGATATAACAAGGACATAATACATTCACAGTTGTGAGGAAATAAAATGGCCCATGCACGTTTTCTCAGGTGGAGGGCAAGAGCCAAAACTAAACATAAAAAGTTAAATGCTGATCATCTAAATATAGTTCCCATTAGCCCTTTCCTAATCTTGCCATCATAAAAGGCATCTAAACTTTCTTTTGCTCTTATTAACACAGGTGCAAAAGTTATTTAAGCAAAACGATGTAGTTCCTGGGAATTCTAGGAAAACTGAAACTACTCTCTGATTGTCTTCATTTACATATAGATTTTTCTCAGGAATGGAATGCTAGAATGTTCTGATATGAGATTTGTCCCATAAGGAGAAAGTTTAACAATTCATTCAATTTAGTCATAATATTTTGAAAGTTGTGTTGCTACAAAAGGCTATTGATAGAAACGTAGTAATAATTCATGAAACACCATTAAGTCAGATTATTTAAAGATGGCCATTTTGGTCAATTAGTTCAAAGTTTGAATTTAGAACATTTTAATAAAATATCTCTTCTTTAGCATTTTAGTAACTAACAATATGCAACCTAATTGGAAACTCTGCTGGGTATATTTTAACAAATGTTTTCAATTTGCAGCACATACAAACAATGCCTAAAGGGTTACTAAATCAATCTTCTATATTATGATTTAAAATATCCATTTGCTCACAAATCATTATTTTTCAGACTCATAATCACTGAAAAAACAAATTTTAGCCAAGACAAATGTTTATCATTTAAATTACTGAAATGTGTAAAGTTGTCATATATTGAAGCCAATATATATAACGATGCCTTTGAGTCATGGGTGATTTCTAGTGGTAACAGTTACAGTTCACTGTGTAACTGTATATGCTCACACACGCACATATCTATCTACACCTACATGAGTTTGTGTGTATATACCAACCTCACAGCTACACTGAAATGTGGGTTTCCCATTGGTGCTGAGGGTCAAAGAGATTAGGTGACTTGGCTGAAGACCCGGTTTATAACTGAGGAAAACAAAATTAATCCCAGGTCTGTGTGATTTTACAATCTCTGTCTTTTCTACTATATCACTGTTTCTTCCTGTATATGTGTGTGGCTCTCTCTAAGAAAAGCTGTACCCTCGTGAGAAAATTTGGCTTGATTACAGTGTTCTATTTCTTGAGTGTTAATTACACAATTGTCTGAATTATAACTGTTATTCTGGGCTTTTTTTTTGGCTTTTAGTTTTTCACTTCCCTGTATGTGAGATACAATTTCATAATAAAATGGTAAAATAAATATTATGCCTTCTAAAGCAAGATCTTTGTGACAAAGCAACTTATAAATCAGCTGGGTTTGGGCAATAATCCACTCTTAAGTGAACAGGCATTGGTCTCAATTTACAGCAAGTCATTGCCTATGGGGTGAGGCAGAATATTGTGGGAAGATTTCATTATGTTAATTGAGGAGATGGAGATCTGAGGTAAGGAAAGTGGGAGTGAGTGAAATAAGAAAACATTTATTGATTGTCAATGATATGCAGCAAGGTGTGTTGCTGGTCATTTACTCCTAAAAACAACCATGAACAGTAGTTATAAGAGGCCTGTTTTTAGAGGATTTCAGTACATTTCTCCAAACTAAGTGGCTTTATTTCGATTTATGTACAGATCTACCTGACAATCAAGTCTAAATAGTCATTGATGGAGCAAGGACTCAAGAGTTGAGAGCAGTCAAATAAACTGGCCATGGTGGGCACTAGTCACTGGCCCCAAAGTGCCCGCACTGCATTCCTTTCTGAGATTTTACCTACCATCAATCCGAAAACCTATTATCTGCAGTGGAAAAATGGGATTAAAACAACCCCAATGGCAGAAATATTGGCTGCAAAATGATGCCAAAGAAAAACAGTCATCTGTACGTGGGCTGCCACTAACATGAGCGGGGATATATTGCTGGTTTGGGTAAGCTGTGTTCTTTAACCAGCTCCGTGTCCAACTCTTGTAGCACTTCAATTCACTTCCTGAGAGTTTGATTCTTCTTTACGTAAAAGCAGGAGATGACTGCATGTGAAGATACTTTGGACAATGCGAAGACCTTTATAAACACTGGACATTATTATTTTAGGATTATGGTGCCCAATTTGCAAAATGGCCAGCCATTTTAAACTACATCATTGCTTTTTTCATTGAGATTCATTCCACTTGTGATTTCAGTTATATGGAAGATAATAGAAGGGAATTGGGGCTTATTGTATTTGAATTAACTTTGGAGCAATCTTGCTGAAAAGCACGTGCTGGGTAAAATGAAGAATGGAAACATAAAGTTGGAAAGCTAAATTTCCGATTGTGTATCCATCCAGTCCATTTGATTTAGTTGAGGTTTATTGAGTTTTAATTTTGGGGGAAAATTTTCGGATAAAAATCCAACATAATTGGTACTATGATTTCTACATCTCTGATCTTATCTTGTTCATAATTCGAGGTAGTGATTTTTCTTACTAGAATAGGATCAGTTTTCATCATTTATTTATTTCCCAGCGTGTTCCAGACAGGGTGTAAATAGACTTCCCAGAATATCAAATGATGGGAAACCAAATATGGAGTGACCACCTTAATTCTGGCCGAAGCAAAGTGGCTACAAATGTGGTTATGTTGTTTCCCACTTCCTTCTGACTCAGTGCCTGTGGAGAAATAACCTTGCACTGTGACTAAGATGTCACAAAAAAAGTTTAGAAAGTTACTTGTTCAAAACAGTGACAACTAACTGGACAGTAGCTGAGGCCATACGGCACAGATAACTGTAGAACAAATTTGCTTTCTGAATCAGAAACCAGCATCAAAATACACTGGGCCCTCTGAAGCCTCTCTAATATTTACACAGTAATCTGATTTGGGAGCATCCTTACTTTTCTCTTTTCCACTGATTTAGTCACCTATTGGCAACATCACGAGCTCCAGCAGGGGTCAGGAACCCCCCAAAGCAATTTGTGCTGAAATCACAGAGAATCAAGATGGAAAGATTTCATTGGTGCGGCCAGTGCACACGCAGGGACCTGGGGAGGCAGACGGTTTGCCATCATGTACTTTCTATTCCCTTGTGCAACCTGGGCTCATGTGCTTCCTGGGAGGCTGGCTGAATCACTTTCTTGGAAGGAGTCATCACTTTGACAGACTTTCCTATCAGGAAGTTTTCTTTTCAACCAACATTTTGCTGTCTTCATTTTCTGGTTAAGTCTCGTTGGATTGCTTTTGGGGGCCTGAGCAAAGAGGCTGCTATTCTTAATGGTTATCCCTTCAACGTAGATCTGAATTCAGAATTTGCATCATTTTTGGCTCTTCGTGGGCCCCAAACTACTTGCACACATTTTCTATATAGAATGTTTTTCCTTTAGCTTGGGATGTGAGTGTTGTTCTCTTGGTGGTCAATTTCATTAGTCTTTTAAATGAAATCTAAGCTTTCTTGAACTTGGTATTGCCAAAGCTATATGGGGATATATTATGGCTGTTCCCTTAATGGGGTGGCCTTTGTGACAACAGACCCTGTGACTGCCTGGTCACATGGTCACATGTTAAGTGCCCCTTCTTAACTCTTGGACATCTCCGTTTTTGCTTATGCTCCAGACATGCCCTTTGTTAAGATTTTCTATTCCTGAGGAATACCATAATAATTAATTTAAACAAATAAATCATTGGTCATAAATTGATTAGCCTTTTCACCACTCACACGGTCCCAAGATGATGAATATTAATAAAATTGGAAGAAGACCCATTACTTTTGGGCAGAAGATGCTGCGAGAGCAGAGAGGAACAGCTAATATATAGAGTGCTCCCACTATGTCCCAAGCCCAGGGGCTGGGGAGAAATTCCTCTACAGCACCAAATAATTGAGGATACAGCGCTAAATAAGACTGACGGAGTCCCATGTTTAATCCTTGTAACAATTCAGGCTAGTCATTATTACCATAGTCTCCCATTCTCTCCATTTTATAGCCAGAAAATTAAGCCATTCGTGTAAAACCATTTAGTTGAAAAGATAGATTGGACCCCATACCTGCCTTATTTCAAAGGGAGTTAGTCCTATTGTGCCATGTAGAGCCCTGTCTCCTTTCACTTCTACGTCAGCAAAGCCGGAATGGGACATGTCTCTGCCCTTCCATGGGTGCCCCGTGTGCGTCCACATTAAAATGCCCTTCCTCTCTCCCCTACCCCCACGTGCTTGGAGGAGCCCCTAAGCAACCATTGAGCCCAATTGCTATGTGCTGCTCCTAGGTCCCTGGCTATCTTGTGTTTCTTCCTACACTTCAGATTAGTCACGAAAGTAACACAAAAAGTTTTCAGGGGAAATCACACCAGGCTTTAGGATTTATATATTAAGGACAAATGATGGCTTTCACTCTTTGCTAGTATGATTCAGAACACCCACTTCTACCAGCTCGAACAGAGATGACGACTAGCTAGTGTGGCATAACCTGGTAAGCACTGGTCAGCCAATGCGGGCCTCTGGGTTCTACATCGAAATCGTGTGACCTGGGAAAGTCCCTTCAGCTCACGTGCTCTCCGAGGAGGTGTTTTGATTACCTTAAGAATAATCTTAGACCTTCTCCTGAGTAACGATGTGTCCCTGTGATCCTAGACCCGTATCCAGAATATAGGAAGTACAGACAGAAAATTTTATGGAGGCCAACAGATTTGCCAAGTAACAGGACAGGATACACAAAACGTAGACTAGAAAAGGCATGGATGGGTAGTCCTTATTGTTTTGGCACAAACCTAGGGAAAATATCCCCTTTCCATTTTCCTGGAGCCTTATAGGCACAGCTCCCCTCCACAGTTCTTGACGAAACAGCCTCCACTACTTCCACCACTCTGGGGCTGGGAACCAAGGAGAAAGCAGAAGAAACAGGTCTTCTTATGCCTCTTTCATTCTGCGTAAGAATATCTTTTGAGATAAGAGCACTCCTGTGTTTGTTTGTTTTTGCTGCCTTTGTCAGTTTCACCATTTTGTTATCCGGTTATTGTGTGCTTTTTATCATAAAAGATTTCTGGGGGGGGGGGGGGGGGCAGGTAGTGGATTTTGTGAAATCACAGACCTAGTTTTAATTTAGATTCAGTCAAATAAAATTTCTCAGAATAGAGATGTGTTTCTGCCAACGTTTCTTTCTAACTTGGATTCTTTATTGTGTGTCGTCAGAATCACACACACAAAAAACAAACAAACAAAAAGATCAGTTTGATAAAACAGTCATGATCACAGGTAGATACTAGAAATGGATCAACTTTGCTTTCTCACTCCAACATTCAAGTGTTCTTTCACATAAATTGTGAGAGGGAGAACTCCATAGACTTGGGAAGGGTTAGCAGGGATTTGTTAGTGGATCCATGTGCCCCTTTTAAACTGTTTTGCTTCTACATCACGGAAAGCCACTGGAAGATTTGGTTATCTGTACATAGAAACATAGACAAATACAAATATATATGTACGCCTGTCTCTATGTATTGACCTACATTTATTAGTCAAACAGTAAAAGAAAATGTATTTCTGTTATAAAGGACTCATGCCAAATTTGTCACACGGAGGGCTCTCTTTGTTCTTTGAATCATCCCCAAATGACCTGTGTATACAAATGACAAAACCCTGAAGAGTTAAAAGTGTTTGTTTCACAGGAAATTGGAAGAAATTTATGTGCGCAAGTAAAGCTGAAAGGTCGAATGTGTGACTCACGTCTATTGACAGATGGAATGAGCATAACATAAGCAGACAGTGACTAGAAAACAAGCCGGTTGTGTGAAAGTATTTTTAGAGACTAATTTCTACCCAGCTGTGTCATCTATGAATGGGGGAAGTTTGAGAAAGTTACCTAGGGGTGTCTGAGCTCAATCTAGTGAAAATTAATGATACTGATTGGGCTGAAATATTCACTTCGAACTTTGATGTGCAAATAAATGGAGCAGGTATTTGAACTAACTTTCAGAGAGGTTGGATAGTTCTTTTCTCAAAATGACATCATCTTCTGTAGTAGGACCTCATTTTAGTGCGGAAACCTGAGGTTCAGAGTCTCTACATCACTGATAATTCCAGGATGCACCAAAAAAAAAAAAAAATCAAGTTTTTTCTGAAAACTAGTATAATGACTAAGTGTGTGATCTCCCAAGTCAGATTTGGTCGTGTGCATTCCAGCTGAACTGTTTAATAGATCTATGATTTTGGACACTTTTTACATTTATTTCTGTGCCTCAGTTTCCTTTCTTTACCTATAAAAGGTGAACAGTAACATATGTTTCTCAAAGGGTTATTCATTAACCAGCCCCCCCTAAATGCCAGGCACTTTCTTAGGTCAGGGGATAGAAATCCCTGCTCTCATGCAGCTTGTGTTCTAGTTGAAGAGAAACAGACAATCAATAACAAATATGTAAAAAAAAAGTATATCAGGTAATGACAGGTGCTCTAGAGAAAAATAAAGTCAGAAAGTACTTTGTTTATGGAGACTGCTGTGCAGGGGGCTGTTGTAATTTCAACTCAGTCGGAGGATCAGACGCAAGCTGGATCAGGAACAGCCAAGTTCATGAGAATTAATATTTGCCTCTTAATGGTGAGTTAGGGTACTTGATTCCCCAGGCAGGGGTGATTGATGAGAAGATAAAGCCAAAAGGCTCCAATCTGTGTGAGTTGTGGGAGTTGTATTGGAGATACTAGAAAGATTTGGGGGGATCCGAATCTGGAGTAACTCATGCCTGAAGAGTCTGGCAGCCATGATACCACCTTGAGTACCATGAAAACAAATGCAGTCTAGAGACAAGCAGAGTCAAAAAGAGAGACTATGTCCTCAGGACACCTTTTGAGTTTCCATCTCAAGTCTTATCTATCTTGGGCATTTTTTATTATGTAAGCTAATAGGGACCCTTTATTGATTACTTTGGCTTGAGTTGTGTTTTCTCACACTTGCCACCAAAAGTGTCCCAACGAGCATAAGTGAGACGAGGTGTGGGTAGAAATTCCTGAGAACAGTAGTTCACTTTTACCTATTTTTTCTTCTTTGGGGTTCCCCCTAAGATAACGGTTAAAGAAAAGAGCTTCTGGATATTGTGAACCCCTCCTGGTCTCCCTACCCCACACATAAACAACAAAGTTTGAAAACTCTGGATGGAGCCCAACCTCTTCAGTTAGTAGATGATGAAACTGAGCCCCAAAGGAGGTCGTGCATGACTAGGCCATATAAGGCGATCTGGTTTCTGCCTAGAAGCTCACTCTTAGAACCCAGTCACAGGCTGTGAAGAGAAAGAGAGATGACAGACAAAAGCCTCATGCAGCTCTTCTGGCTGAGAGCTGCTAGTGTGGTCCAGCCACAGCTGCCATCATTGTCTAGACCTGTGAATGGGTGAGTTCTTAGGCGAGTCCCATCCTAGCCTCTGAGTCACCTTAAGTCTTTCAGTCTTCTCAGCTGAGACCTCAGACATTGTCCAGCAGAGATAAGCCCCCTGTGCTGTGCCTTTTCCAAATTCCTGACCCACAGAAAATATGAGCATAATAAAATGATTTTTGTTTCATACAGTTAAGTTTGGTTTTGTCTGTTATGCAGCAATAACTGTAACAACTTCCATTTCTAATCTGCTTTCAAAATATTACAAATTGCCAGGATTTCTGAAATAATACTAAGAGTACGTAAGAAATGAATTACCATTTTGAACGAAACTTTAGGAGTAGAGCACAAATAAGCTGACTAAGGCCCATTATTAACTGTAAAATATTCCTTTTCAGATGTTGTTAAAGTTTCTCATTTGAATTATCCAATTATCCTTGGGAGGATCTCCTAGCTTTCCTAGCATACTGGAACTATAGAGACAACAGGGCACATTTAATGTGGGTGAAAGAGTTAATGTATAGCCAAGTTCATTGCTAGAAATAAAACATTTGTGTACTCATGTGTTCCTGCCTAGAAGCACATCTAGTGTGCACATATAAGAACAATCAGTTAATTCAAAATCAAGAAACTGTGTCTTTATACACTTTGATGCATAATCATTATTAATTTAATAACAGCATGGGTTTGATTGTATGAGGGCTTAGACTGTGCCTGTTTTATTCTCAGCTATATGCTTAGTAGCTAACACAATAAATATTTATTGGATGAATGGGGAAAATACTGCCTGAAGCAACCCACAAACCATCCCCCCCTCCCCCGGCACTGCCTTGTTCCTTCAAGGAAGTGGAACATGAATGAAATGCAAGTTTAATTATAAAAATTAAAATGCTTAATCATTTTTATGAGTATAAGTGATTTGTAAAGAGAGCAGGATATCTTTTTAAAAAGTGAGTAGGTTTCCTTATTGATAGATATATAAACATAAGACTTAATTAATTTTCAGTGATTACTAGGTTTATTTTACTTTATGTTACTTTGCTTAGTTTTATCTTTCTCTATAAAAAATAATCAATAATCATCATTTTGACAGCTACATATCCTCAGGAAAATAATCACAGCTCAATCTTTGTGACTCCAGGATTTAAACAAAACATTGCTACTTTATTTTTAAAAACACCGTGAATTTGATAGTAATTCTATATATAATGATTTATAAGTATAACTACTCACTTTTAAAATATATAGAAATCAGAAAGTAGTATATTTTATTATTCCAGTCTTTGGCATACAGTCTCTGGTGCTTTTAGCTCTTAATTCCTGCTCTGCAAATATACTGTACTTTTTCTTTATGTCGAAGAATATTTTTTAATATAATGGGAAATATGAAAACACAAGATGTTGCATTACAGAAATACTCCATTTAAAGCATCCCTGTGGATTTAAACACTGTACTCACTGTACAGTTTGCCTGTTAAAATCTCCTTTTTATAGCAACTGTACAAGGCTATTTTAACAACCAAGTTTCCTTTTCCCTACTGTAGTCTTTGAAATACTTAGTATCCAGTATCAAATGATCTTTAACAAGCGGTAAATGAAATAAGTCAGTCAGAGAAAGACAACTACCATATGATTTCATTTATATGTGGAATCTAAAGAATAATACAGACAAACAAGCAAGACAGAAACAGACCCATATATACAGAGAACAGACTGTTGGCTGCCAGTAGGAAAGGGGCTTGGGGAGCTGAGTAAAAAAGGTGAAGGGACTGAGAAGTACCTTGGTAGTTACAGAATAGTTATGGGGATGTAAAGTACAGCATAGGGAATACAGTCAATGATATTGTAATAACTATGGTGCCAGGTGGGCACTGGAAATATCAGGGGGAAACGCTGTAAAATATATGATTGTTTAACCACTATGTTGTACACCTGAAACTAATACAAAATAATATTGAGTGTCAACTGTAATTTTAAAATAAAATTTAAAGAAAGGGATATGTGTACCTGATACCATGCAGTTTGATTTTTAGGTTACTTATCTGGGCGTTGCATGATTGGATGCAAGGTGACCTAATACATATTCATAATATGCACGGCACTGTCAAATGGAGTAAACTGCCTCACAAACTTTCCAGAAGAGGTTAGTGAAAAATAAACTTTAAAAATGACACAGAATGAAAGTTCCCTACATAACTGAGGCAGTCAATAACAAAAATACTATGTTTCTAAAGGCCACGGGGGTAGAAGATGAGGGGGACCCCAGATAAGAGACTGGCTGTGGGCCTCGGGTCAGTAGGGGTGTTTGTATGGGGGCCATCTCTGGGCCAGCTTACAGCAGCAGTTTTAAGCAGCAAGATGGGTAGGACCGGTAGTTGACAATAGCATCATTGGTCATAAAAAAGGGCAACCTCCATGGATTAATACTTCAGCCTCCTCCATAAGTAAACCCCTGTAGGTAGATAGTCCTCAAATTACACAAATTGAAATTCCTGTATTTCACTGGTAGAAAGTTTGAGGCAATTAAATGTGATTTAGAGAAAAGAGATATCTCTTGTATCTTTTGATTGTGAACTAAATTTCATACTTGTTCATATATTTATACACATATGTACATCTATATCCCTCTGGAAATATGATAAAGAGGTAGGTAGGTAGGTAGATAGATAAATACCTCTGACCTTAAGCATTCGAAATGTAGTTCGTTATTACTTTAATGGTTCTTCAGAACATAAAAATACATAAAATATTTCAGGTTATAAATCTGGTCATTTTTCTTACTGTGCTTGCTAGTTTGTTTTCACCACAATAAAACTACATGTACATATTTCTTTAGATTCATTTTGATACAATGGAAGGAATGCTACTTATTTCCAGCTCAACTGTCTCAAGGGAATTGCCCCTATAATTTGATTGCTCTGAGGAAACTGTAAGTCCCATACAGGCTACCAAGAAATTAAAATTTAAATATCATACCAAATATGCAAAATTATGATCATTCTGATGATGAATGTCTATATGCTATTTCAAACATAACATAAATATGTTTTCAAACTGGTTTAGAGAAACACTTAAAGGCTTTTTTTTTCTTCTCTCAATAGAATGTCTTATACAGGAGTGAATTAATACAAAATTATTCTACTTTCAAAGAGAGTAAATTATTCTCCATATTTCCAGATTGTTGAAAATGCAGGGACCCACTTTATAACAACCAACCCTGGCATTCTTCCACCTGGCTCCTTACAACTCTGACTTTCCCCCGTGCATTGTTCTACAACCCGAAGCTTCTTTATGCACCCAGAATTGGGATTTCCATAGGTCATCTCCAAAAGGAACATCAAATAAATGCAGGTCCAGTTTTTCTGGCCAGCAAAACAATTTGACCAGCATCACCACCATTGGCTATGGTGTCTGCAATTGTTTAAATGCTTCACTCATGTTTTTCTCTTAAATTAAAAAAAAAATTACAAAGGAAGAAAGAAGGTTGAGGCTAGTGATAGAACAGTAGGCTTCCTCAACTCCACAACAGAGACAAAGGCGATATCATTAGGCTTCCAGGAAGAGGTGCTTCTGTAGCCTCAATTCAGCTCTCACTGAACTGGTAGCTGCTGACTATTTGATTTTGGAAACAAAAGAACACATGAGAGCACATGTTTGAAAACCGTTGCTAAATGTTGAAGGAGAGATTTTATATTTTAATCCCATGCACAGGAATTCTCTAACAATGTGCAAGTTTTTCACCTATTTGACTTTACTACATGTTTTTGAGACATGGGAAGGGTAGAAACTGCATTTCTTAATCTCTCTTCCTTGACCTCGTGTGCAAAACAGACAGCATGCACTTTGCAGTCAGGAAATTATTTGGTTGCTAATCCAACCCCTCTATTCATGTGAAATCTTGGCCATCTGAGAGTGTCTCATACCAAGTTTTCAAGGAGTTGTAAAGATAAAAAAAAATTTTAAAGTGGCCTGTGTGGTACTTACTTGTGGGTTAAAAACAGTATCTTCTTTGCACTTCAGGCCAACCTGTGTTCCACTGTGAACAGAGCACCTCCCTTCATTCTTCCTGCCTGTTTCAACATTGTACATCTTGAAGGGCTTTGAGATCATCCCGTCTCAGTTTTAAAATACATCCTAGACTACACACACACACACACACACACACACACACACATCTTATAAATGCATGTATTTACATATATGATATATAGATATATTTTTTATTTATTTTTCCAGCTTTTTGAGATACAATGACATATATAACACTGAGTAAGTTGAAGTTATCTAACATGTTGATTTGATACACTTATATGTTACAATATGATTGCCACTGTAGTATTATCTAATAGCTCTATAAAGTCATATAACTAACTTTTCATGGTGAGAACATTGAAGAATTGAAGATCTCCTCTCTGAGCAACTTTCAAGAATACAATATATTAGTATCAATTATAATCATTATGTTGCACATTAGATCTCCAAAACCTATTCATCTGATAACTGGAGATTTGTACTCCTTGACCAACAATATAGATATATTTTTAAAAATTTTATCCTTGAGATGCCTATAACTTTGTCTACATAGTCATCTTGATTCTCCCTTATTTTGTTGTTATGTTTGAAAGTTATGTGTTTACTTAATTTATCTTACCAAAAAGGCTATTAGTTCTGTGAGGGCAGGGACTGTGTCTTAGCCAGTGACTTGCCTTAGACACGTTGGCTGACTAAGCTCGCATTAAACAGCGTCGTCAGAGCCTGAAGAGGGCCCTTCAGGGACACAAGGACTTGCTTCAGGAGGCGGAGGAAAGGTGTTCTGTGTACACAGACTGTTACTCACCCAAGAGTAGTGATTTGGCCAGATGGGCATGGGGATAATTCCACGCATTAATTATTGAGGACTCCTCGGAGTGTGCTAACTATCATCTTGGGTACAGTTTCTCCTCAATCTAGACACTGGCCCGGATAGCTCAGGAGAAAGGAAAGAAGGTATGTGAGGCTGACTTGGCTAATTCAATGGGGAAAATTATAGTTAAGAAAATCCATTTCAAAAATTCTTAATTTTCTGGCTTGTTTACTCATATAGCCAAATGTTCACAGGAAGAGCAGCTAAGAGCCCATTTCACCTGCACCATCCAGGGAGCTGGACAAGCAGGCAGGGACGTGAGTTTGACTCGTATGACTCAGCCCTAACCTCAGCCTTGGCTTTCGTGGCCATGCCCGAGTGACTCATTTTTCTGGCACTGTCTTTGTTAACTCCTGGGATCAGAAGGAGTGTCCTGTTTACATAGCCTCACATATGGCTGCTCACTCAGGGTTTTTTTTTTGTTTTGAAGGAGATGGGAGATGTCTGCTTCCACTCCTGAAACCGTTTGGTGGTATCTCTGGCCAGGAAAACGACCTGGCTGTATTCCCTCCCACTCAGTGTCCTATCTCTCCCTGTCAACCAGCCACCCCTTCCCCACAGTTTTGCCCATCACTTCTCAAGGTAGGGTTTTTCTTTTACCCCTTCAGAGAAAGCATTGAAGGCCTGGGTGGTTTACGTTAGCTCTTTGTAGCTTGTCGTTAATATATAACCCTTTCCTAACATATAGGAATGGGTTTGATCACAATTCCTAATTCCTGTAGACTGAACAGCATTCTTTTTTTTTTTTTTTAAGAAATGATTCTTAGGCTTCAATTCAGATGTCACATAATCTGGGGACCTCTCCTAAACTAATATTCATTCGGAAATGAGTAATAGGTTGGCAGCACGGGGGTCCCCTAAGGACAGCATCATCAAAGACTGGAGTCAGAGAATAATTAGGATCCCTCCCCCGCCCCACCCCCCACAACCTGCTCTCCCGAAAGCATTCTGCACCTAAGGCAGCGCCTTGCCCCCACACACAGCCGCTCTGAAGGGAAGAAAATGACAAGCAGGAAGGTGCTCCGAGGCCCACC
This sequence comes from Miniopterus natalensis, assembly GCF_054644295.1. Classification (NCBI taxonomy): domain Eukaryota; kingdom Metazoa; phylum Chordata; class Mammalia; order Chiroptera; family Miniopteridae; genus Miniopterus; species Miniopterus natalensis. The sequence continues at coordinate 57,473,604 of NC_142091.1, read as the reverse complement.
CACCTATAGCTAACTGCCTCTGATCTTTCCAGCTCAGCCTCATGCCACACTGGTCTTCGGGGACTTGCTCCCTCTTGCAGTGTCATTATTCGGGCCCCCTGTCGCAGCGTTTCCAAGGTAAAGAACAGCTTTCTCCCTGATGCTCTGGACAAGCTGTCCTGATTCAGCAGGAGAAATCTGAAAATCGTGATGTTTGTGCACTTCTTAATCCATTATTCAAATCCGTAGACACTCCTAGCGTTCAGAAAGGAGCCTCCTCCCTGCACCCTCTGGAGAGAGCCCCTCATTCAAGTGACTGATGTGAAAATCAATCCTTTCACTCCTTTTAAACGATGTCCCCCCTCCCCTCCCCCCGGCTTCCTTTGCATTCTGATGGTTGCCAACTGCAGTGGGTAAAAGATATAACTTAAATAGCAGGATGCGTTTGTGGCGGTGGGACACCTTGACATTCTAAAATCAGCTCTCTGCCCCCACCCCCACCCCACCGCCCCAGCGCGGCCGCCGATGGCCCTTTAATTAAACCGCTCTTTCAGAATCAGAGTGAAAGTGTTAATGACAGCCTGGCTTCAGCATTACAATCTGAGCAATAAAGCTACAAATTTGTGATCACACAGCAACTGTAAACAACCCTGCACTGTAAAAGGAAAAAGAGATTATTTATCAAAATCAGGTCTTGGATTAGTCTTCTCTGTGAATATAGCTTATAGTGGATAGTGTGGTCAAGGACGATGGCATTATCAGAGTGTCACAGGCAGGGAACTCTCTCTCTCTCTCTCTCTCTCTCTCTCTCTCACACACACACACACACACACACACACGTGCTCACAGGCACAGGCACACAGATTGGGTCACTGCTAGGATACTGGCTGGTGCGCTTTAAAGAATTAAAAAAGAAAAAAGAAAAGGAAGGGAGGACACAGTTACGCTCCTACCTAGTCATAAAAATGCCACCTGCTCATTAATGTGAACCCAGGGGGTGCGTTTCTTTGGTGCGAATCTAGAGCCAGCCCCCTCCCTCTGCTCCTCGCCAGCCCCGCTCCCTCGTCAGAGCAGAAATAACAGGACCTCCTGTTCAGGGAACGGCAGGCGTCGGCGTGACTCGGTTTCCCTCCCCACGCATCCCAGTCCCTTCACCCTGACCACTACCGTTGCTAGAAAAGGTTATACGTCTCTAAATAAATGATGGGCAGTCACAGGAGAGGGCCCTTGCAGACCCGCTGTGCTTCTTTCCCCATTCACGTATTTATGTTTATATTTTTATTACGATGACCAGCTCGCGCTGGAGGAGGAACACTGCCTTCTCAGCTGACAGCATTTCCTTTCTATTCTTTGCCACTGCCCTCCCCTGTTGAAATAATCAAATGTCTTGCTCTTAGTCCACTGACAAGCACTGCTGGGAGCTGAACTGGCGGGGCAGATGCTCGGCCTCCTCTGGGCCGCTCCCAAGGGGCAGGAAAAGCTTATATGTAATATTTATTTTCTGAGTACAGAGAATTCCGTAGTTGGCTCTTCATTTCCAACGCAAGGCTTTGTTGAAATAAAACAGTCTTATTTTCTTGAGAGGAAAATGAAGACAGTGATAAGATCTGAATGTCATAATCGTATCCATTGGACACAAGGGCCCCTTTGCAGCGACCTAGAGAACGCTGACATGGAAGTGCACGGCTGCCGGGGGAATCAACCCGGGCTTAGTGGGAACGTGCAAAGTGAGGGGTGTGAGTGTGAAAACGGGCACAGCCTTGTGCTTCATAACCCCCTGCGCACCGTGGGCGGGCTTTTGTCGCTGCTGCTTTATTTCCCCCAATGTCAGCTGAATATCAGTGTCAGCCTGCTTAGCTAAACAGGTCCTGCTTATAAGCCATGCAGATGCATCATTATTACTGTCACAGATTTTTTGCAATCAGGTAATTCAGTGCATTCCTTTTCTTTCTTTTTAAGTGTTTCATCCACTTGACAATTAATGCAACCTAAACACACTGCAGAATTTTCTCATTTTCTATCCTAATATCTTGCCACAGCATTTCTTTAGTATCTGATTGTGAACTTAATTCTGGTCTAACATAGGTAATTCATGCTAACCAAAAATTTCAATATATATTTATATATAATTTTTTATATATAATTATATATAAATTTTAAATATATAGGTGTGTGTGTATATCTATCACACACACAATTCCCTGATTTTCTTCCATACTATCTAACTGGCTAAAAAATAACAGTCATGAACATTGTAAAATCATGTTAGCTAAGTTAAATAGCTCTTTGTGGTGATTTTCTTCCCAGGAATTTTGCAAGATCCCCTCCTCCCCACATTGCGCCTGTCTTCTAGGCTTATTGGGAAGTGGAGCTGTGTTTCTTACGCATCATATTTTCCATATCAAAGTTTCTTTTATTAAAAAAAGTTTCTTTTATTGCAAAGACAAGGTTTTAGGGAAATTGGCTACAAATGGTAGTTGAAAAGAAAATGTAAACAATCATTTTAGAAATGGTTAAAGAGCTAAGTCTGGCAATGGTGTAGAATATGGGCGGTCTCAGACCTTACTGATAGGAATGGAAATTGTTACAGCATTTATGAAGGAAAATGTGGCATTGCATTATCAGTCTATTTGAACTTGCATACTTTTTGACTCAGCAATTCCCCTTCTAGGGATCAATCCTAAAGGGGAGAGGGGCTTTTTGGTATAGAGACATGGCTATAAGAATCTTATAGTTTAATCTTATAATAATGCAACAATGAAAAGAAACTTACTATCTAGCCATAGAAAGTTAATTATTTAAGTTACAGCAGTTCCATATCATGCAACATTATGAGGCCTTTGGAAATTATTCCATGAAAAATATGTGATGATATGGAAAGCTAAACACAGTATATCTTATTCCAGAAAAACAGTTTATCAGATAATATTACTGTTTAATCCAGTTCGGTTCACACAAAAGATTACATTTGCATAAAGCATGTGATAAAATGATATAAGCCAAAACAAAATGTTAGCAATGGCTATTTTTAAATTATACATGTACAGACAATTTTTTTCTCTTCTTTAAGTGTGTTTATATTTTTAAATTTCTAAATAAGTAATTCATATTACAATTATAATGTTATTTTTGAAAAGTAACTAGTTGGATGGTTTATAAGTTTAGCTTTTTAAGACACAGTTATTTTTTAGTATAACACATTTGTCACTTTTTTGTCATATGTATACATGTGATTATTTCAATTGCAGTAATTGTACTCTATACTATGTAGCTTCAGAATATATTAAGATACATTTTAAAATGTATTATTAAAACAATAGAAGATAAAATGAAGATACTGCATCACTTACTAGCACTTGACCCTAATTAATTGAACATTGCAGGGACCCCACAATTATTGCGTGTATTTACGTAACTGGAAATACATTTCTAAGACCTCTGTCCTTTAAAAGAAGTGACTGCACACGTTTCCAATTTCTTAGATCTATTTTCTAGTCGCCCATATAATGGTGAGTATGTTTTTTAGACATGGCTTTGCATCTCATTGGCTCAGTGGTCAGCATCCCAAACAATGGAAAATCTTACATGACATGAAAACATGAAAACTTCCTACCCTGACTTAGGAAGCTGTATTCCACTTACTGTGTCTGGATTTATATAGTAAATGTGGGGCTATTGTAAGCGAGGAGGCTGAATGACCAGGAGGAGTGACATCATGTAGCTAATTATAAGCCTTTCTGAATTTGGCTGTTATTAAAGTAATGGGTTTTAAGCCCAGAGTAATAGGATCATATTTATATTCCAGAAATATCATTTTGGCTACAGCAAGGAGAATCCTTTGCTAACTGAACTGAGGGAAATCTATAAGGCTATTAAATTAATATAGCTTAGAAGTGACGGGACCTCTTTAAGGCAGTATGGATTGAGGAAAGGATACAGAGTTAGGAGAAATTAAGAAGTGTAATAATCTGCTTTCTCGTCCTTATGATGCGAAGTGATGAAGGAGAAGTAGTTTAGTGATAATCGCCAGCTTTCAGGCTTAGGTAAATAGTTTGGGTAGATGGGAGATTTTCTCATAGTCTAACAGTTTTATAAATAGAATTTAAAAAGGGATTTAGGGTTACATACCCTTTTGATTTTCTACTGCACCTTTTGCTAATACAAGGAGGTGGGTAAATCCCACTATTACTTTATCCGAGTAAAAAGTCATAAAGTAGGCCAACTGACTGCACAATATTTGTGTTCCGTAAATTATCTGGGACATCATTGCTTTTCAAAATGCATGTAACCCAGCCGGGTGTGGCTCAGCGGTTGAGCAGCAACCTAGGATCCAGGAGATCGGGGTTCGATTCCCAGTCAGGGCACATGCCCGGGTTGCAGGCTGCAGCCAATCAATGACTCTCTCATCATTGATTTTTCTATCTCTCTCTCTCCCTCTCCCTTCCTCTCTCTGAAATCAATAAAGATATATTTAAAAAACAAAACAAAATAAAAAACAACAAAATGCATGTGACATACCTCATTCGCTTTTCCATGGTAGATACTCCAAACTTTCCTTGCTTCCCTCAACTTGCTCAAAATGTGTTCCATGTAATACACATTTCACAGAATGCTTTGCAACAAAAGAGTTCTGTGGCGAAAATAAGTTTGAGAAACAGTGTATATGGTAGTATGCATAGTAACTTTTGGAGATATTTCTATTTTATAAATATAAACTTATTCTAATGTTTTTCATATTTAATTTCAGTGCTTATATATGTATGTACATCTGTATGTGTCATATGTGTACAATATATATCTATAAATATGCATGGATACATTTGTGTGTGTATCTGTCAGGGTTCACCTGAGAGAGAAAAGTGTGTGTGTATGTGTGCACGTGTATGTACAGAGAGAGAGAGAAAAAAGAGAGAGACAGATTGATTTTAAGGAATTTGCTCACTCAGTTTTTGGTCATGGCAAGTCCAAAATCTGCAGGGCAGGATGACAGGCAGGAAACTTGGGCAGGATTCCTATGGTATAATCTTGAGGCCAATCTCCTTCTATTTTAGGAAACTAGTTTTGGCTCTTAAGGTTTTCAACTTATTGAATGAAACTCACCCACATTATTGAGTGTAATCTTCTTTACTTAGAGTAAACTTATTGTAGATGTTAATCACATCAACCAATATCTTCACAGTAACATCTAGACAGACACTTAACCATCACAGTGTGTGCAAATGTACATACAATTTGTCTACTTTGTGGGAAGTACTATTTTGTAGAGCAGAATTTGAAAAGTACTATTCAAATCCAACTGCACCTTGATTGCAAAAGTCAGATCAGATCAAGGCTTGCAATAGAAAGTCTTTTAGTTTCTCTCTCTATTCTCATTTGTCCTTTATCTATATCTCTTAGAACTTACCTTCTCTTTTCTTCCTACCTCCTTGGAAATTTCTGTGGGGAGTGACTAGGTCTACTTTGAAAAATGGCCTAATGTGAACTCTCTTATGGCCAAGTAATTTTCTAAATGGTCAGTCTGAAAACTTTAACAAATCAGCTATATTCCAGAAAATATTTCTCCTATTTTTTTTTTTAAATATATCTTTATTGATTTCAGAGAGAGGAAAGGAGAGGAAGAGATAGAAACATCAGTGATGAGAGAGTCATTGATCAGCTACAGCCCACAACCTGGGCATGTACCCTGACCGGGAATCGAACCCCGATTGCCTGGATCCTAGGTCTACACTCAACCGCTGAGCCACGCCCGGCTGGGCATGATTTCTCCTATTTTAACTAGGTTAAATTTGTGAAACTTTCTGATCACCCCAGATATTTTCCATTATTAACTATTAGAGAGAAGAATCCAGAGGCAATGGACCGGCATATGTGCAATGTCCCAGTTGTGTACTGATGCTAACAAAACACTCAAAACCTTAGTGCTATAAAATGATTCTATTGTACTCTTAGTTTCTGTGGTCCAGAATCCAGATAAGGAGAGTGGGGATGTTCTGTCTCTGCTCTACAGTATCTGGGGCATGAGTTATACAGTTTAAGAGTTGGGGGTGACTGACATAGCTATGAATTAAAATATCTGAGGCTGGAAGATCTGTGTCCAAACTGGCTTATTCACTCACATGTATTTATGTCCCTGTGCTAGGACCACCCAAGCTGTCCTCAGCTGGGTAATCTGTTGACCAAAGCAACTACACATGACCTCATGTGGCTTGGGCTTTTCACAACATGGACACTGTGTTCTCAGATTAAATGTCTCAAAAGAGAGTGTCCAGAAATGAGCATTCTAAGATATAAAGGCAGACACCGCATGGCCTATAATAGCCTCAGAAGTCATATGGCATCACTTCTGCCAAACCTATCAGTCAAAACAGTGAGATTCAAGAGCATGGGACACAGACCCCAATCTTGATGGGAGGGCAATCAAACAGTTTAGATCCATGATTCAGGGTATAGGTTACTAAAGGTGAGCACATTTTCAGGGGAACGAGGTTGTTGAGGAACTCTGAAAAGTATGAGGAATGTGGATGCTTTTAGAAAAATGGCCAGAGGGATTCTGTTTTGCTATTTCTAATGTGTCCCTGTAATGTCTTGGCTATTGCATTGTCAGATATTACTAATGGGAAAATAATGGTGTTCTCAATACATCCCAAAACCCTAAATAAGTTCCACAAATAGTACTAAAACACTGTCAAGCAGGAATTTAGCATAAAACACAGCTTTTAGAAGGCTAATTATCAAATTATTTAATACTTAAGGAACTCATATATCTGTGTAGTAGGTTACAATACGGTAGAGTGCCAGATTATGCTAGGTTTTCCCCTCTACACTTCAAGGATGTTTAAGGAATTAAGGGATGTTTAGGTAAATAAACAATGAGGTGATATCAAAGATCTAAGATATTATATAAATTGGAACTGGCTGATAGTGTTCCCAGACCTAGCAGAAAGAAACACTTGAGACCCATGAAGAGTTAAACCTTAAGAAAAAAAGGTGGGGAAGATGATAGCGATAATGCAAACATTATTGCTCTGTCATACATCAGAGCAAGAAATAACACCCACTGGGAAACAATGATTGTGTTATAACTGCAGAAGACTCAATATCCTCTTGTCTAAACTTAAGGGCAACTGAAATGTTTTTCCTACTGTGATCATGTGAATCCATTAGAGCTGATTTTCATTTCAGGTAGTCAATATTCAATGATAGCTTTTGCAAGTCTTTGTAGTGATTTTGTAAAAACATTGAAGGATATCTGTATTGGATCCACACTTGGGTTTCCTACACACAGGTCTTAGCAAGCCAACGTAGTAGTTGGGAGTTTGGGGGCATGATCTGATCCTCAATTCTTCGTTTATAAATTAAGAATGGTGAGGACTCTCCCACAACGATTCCCTTTGCGTATTTAAAAGACCCTGGCACACAGTAAATGTTCATCAAACACTGCCCACTTGAGCAACTCACTTCCTCTCCTGAGGCTTTCTTTCTTTTATCAGTGAAACAAGAGAAGGTGACCTTCAAGGCTTGTGCTAGTTTCAGAAGTCCCAGAGAGCAGCACAGAGACGCAAGTCTTGATGACCAAGCACTCTCAACAGAGATCTTTTGCTTCCCAAGAAGACACTGAGCAATGTCCAGAGATAGTTTTGACAATTGTCACGACAGGGGGTGGAAAGCGGATAGAGGGTGCTACTGACACCTAGTGGAGGGAGGACCAGGGTGCCGCTAACCAGCGCACAGTGCACATGGCAGTCCCAACAGCAATCATCCAGTTCCAAATGTGAAGAGTCCTGTGGCTGAGAACCTCAGGTTAGAGGGCCCTGAACAGGGAATGTGGACAATGTCTAAAGCCAATCTGATTTTACAAATCTGTGATTCATTCCTATTGGCCTCCTTTTCAAGTCCCAAAAGATGAATGAAACTTGGCTCAGCTCTTTTCCAAGCTTTCTCTTTCAACATCAAAGTTTCACTATCTGCCATCAAGAAGGCTGGTGGTGGTGCGCGAAGAGGCATTAACTGAGTGCTCTTTATGTTCTCATTAATTTGTGAATGAAGTAGATGGAAACCAACAAGGCAGAAAATGGTTGTAAATGTAAATGCCAATGTGCTTAATGATCCGGGGAAACAAGTTCAATTGGAGCTTGTCAGATGAAAATTATTCTGCTGGTTGACCTGTCCATAAGCACAGTGAGGCCAAGAGACTGCGGAAGGCTGGCCAAACACCAACACCAGCTGAGGAATGACTTAATTAAATGAATGAAGGAAAATTCTGAGTAATGAATCAATCTCTGCTCATTTTCTGGTCTGGAAAGCAATCATGGGGTTACTCTAAGCAGAACTTTCTTGGAAGAGCTACTGGCTTTGGATGTGTCTCCCAGCACAAGGACAAAGGGCCTGGGATGGCATCCAAAATACAGGTTTGTTTAATATTGTTTTCCTTTGCCTTTTATTTACTTTATAACACCAGAATGATTGTGATTATTTTTCTTTTTGAGACTTGTAAAAACAAACAAATGTGGAACTAAATAAATGAAGGGCCATGTAAGGAAGGACATAAGTAAGTAAAGCCACAGATAAACCGCAGTGTCCCAGAAGAGCACAGGGCAGAAGAAATCCAAATGCCTCACAGGTGAGAAAGTGAAAACATGGGGGAAGCTTTCAAATGTTTACATTATATTCCCTGAGTATCTTAACAAGCCCAGTTTACCCAGAGACAGAGGGAAGCATGAGATTTTAGACAACTGCAACCAAATATTGAAATACGGAATCATTAGAAATTGAGACAGTCTGCAAGGAGCCAGTGGCACTATTCTGTCCAACAGGAGTGGTGCAAAGCAGACGATGGGACATTTGCAATGTGCTTTTAGGGGAGATAGCCACCAGCTATGCCAGTGGAGGCCTAAAATGCCCCATGTGTAAATAGATCAGGTTTTGTTCCCTCCCTCTCTCTTTCTTTGTCTCCCTTTCCCCCTTTTTTTCTAGTCCGAGGCTGGGGAGAAGGTACACAATCTGTCCCAGCATCTGTCACTCTGCCTCCCCTTTGTTCATTGTTTTTCTGCTTTCCTGTAACCTTGAGAGATATGAAGCAGTTTTTGCATCTTTTTTCAATCCCAGGAATGATTTATTTTTATGAACCCACTCTACTTATGTTAAAGAACAGAGCCTCAGGAAAATGCCTTTCCTTCCTATCTCTTTGCTCTTATTAAGACATATTGGAAAAGAGTTGGGGTAAGGATGGCTGTGCTCAGAATCACCAAATGGAGTTGCATGAGTTTAGAATCAAACAGATCTGGTTGGAAATTCTGGCTTTATCACTTAATAGCTGTGTGACAAGCAACTTCCTTAACCAACCTGAGATTTGGTCTCATTGTCAGTCATCTTATCTCTCAGTTTTAGTATAAAGAATAAAAAAAGAATGTAAATGGTCTTGCTTCGTACTTATACTAAAGCAGATGTCTAATAAAACATTCTTTATCATTCTTATCTGATAATAAGTGGCCAACACTTTTAAATTTTTATCTTTAAATAAATAAATAAAAATGTTTATATTCCACCTGATAGTAGAGCTGGTCCCTGAGGAGTTGAGAAAGTCAACGGCAGTAGTATCTAGATGTATAAACGTTAAGGACTTAACCACCCAGGCATATTTATTTTCAAGTGATATTACATGTCTTAACAATGGGGAGTGAATACTCCATATTCAGGCGAAGAGATATACAGTGCAAATAGTCTTTTATATTTTCAAGATTAAACCCACTAATCTAAGAGAAATTATTTTTTCATAAAAATGTTATTCAACACTGAGTTGGAGACACTGTTTGAACTTGGGCAAGTTGTTTAAAATTCACTGAACCTAAAGCCTCCTTTCAAAGGGGAATACCATTCCACACTCTCAAATGGGAACAATTATAGTGCATAAATCCAGGGCTAGACACAAAATTATTTGTGTAAAATGCTTAGCATGATGCCTGGCGTATAGTAAAAGTTTAGTACGTTTTCATTGTAGAGGGGTGATCATTTTTAGTTTTATCTTAACAAATGATATCCGAATCCATCTTAGGGGAGAATCTGTACATATTTTTAAAAAATATCTTGACAACATTCTAGATTAGAAAATGAGATCTGTAGGACATGGGAACCTCAAATAAACACAATGAGAGGCTGACACAATGTGGTGACAGAGCTGGGTGACTCAGCAGCTCCAGAAAGTCATCAGAGACCCAGATTCTCCTCATTGTTCTTCAAGACAACCTTAGGATGTTAGCCATTTCCTTAGGTTGCATAACGGTTATTAATTTTTATCAAATATTAAAATGTCCTTTTCACTTCCCTACACCCTGAAAAGGCATCTGCACCAGTTGTGTTTTCTTTTAAGCAACATTAAATTTAAATTGAAAAGTCTAATTATGAACCTGTAACAAGAGAAGAGTTTACTTTTTGTATCGAAACGATTGCTTATTGGTGCCATTTATTCCAACTTGAAAACACGAGATTAAAACATTTCTGTCTCTATGAAACCTCTGAAATGTTGCATCTGCTTTCCCAAAGCTGAAGGTCAAAACCAAAAGAAATTATGCATCTAATGCTCTGGAAATTACTAAATTTGGTCGTCACCCATTTTGGGAAGATTTTAAGTTAGCGTCTTCTCAAGAGAGAGCGTAACAAAACAACAACACAAAACAAAAAGCGACCTCACAGCACATCGCTATTCACAGCAGTGAGGACAATGGAACAGCACAGGAAACACGCCTGCAGCTTAATCAATGACTGGCCCTTGGCATAAGTCAAAGATTCACTCAATTGCTCCAAATTAGGATAAATGACGTCAAGAACTGGCTAGATTTCTTACTGGCTTCACACCCTGTTGCCTGGGGTGGCAAAGTAATAACAAATTCTCTTCCTCCCCAGGCTCAAAATTTATTTTGTGTTATCTTTTTTCCTACTTGTATGCTTCCCTAATTTATGCCAAAGGCAAATGACTACGACCAGAGAGACTTTAACAGCAAGGTTGATCTCCTTGTTGTTATTAGCTAGAGATGACAATAGTGAAGTGATTAATCGTGTATCATTCAGTCCCTGTTCTCTACATAACTTGGAATATAGGGTGTAGTATACACTACCAAAGGAAAAATAGTCATTTTATATAAAATTGAGCCAAGGACGTTATATTTTGAATTCTTATTTTCTTGATCTGCAAATTCCTTTGTAATAGGCCTGCCTGTGTCTTTGGATGTATCAACTCTAAAAATGAAATAACTATTTCTAGAATTTGAACATTTGGAACAGTCTTTTAGTGATAACAAATGATGAGAATTGGACAGGTTGGGTGAGGTTCACTAATTTTTGCGTTAAGAAGGAAAGAATTATAGCTTTTTACTTTAAACATTTGTCCAAAATTGCATCTGAGAATGACTGCTCTCTCTTTGCCCCACATGTAATATCCAAGGAATAAATAAATGTAAAAACACTAATTTCCACAATGATACATAACATCACACTTGTCAGAATGGCTATTATCAAAAAGACAACAGAGAACAAGTGTTTGTGAGGATGTGGATAGAAAGGGAAACTTCATACACTGTTGGTGGGGTTATAATTTGGGGCAGCTACTATGGAAAACAGCATGGAAGTTCCTCAAAAAATTAAAAATAGAATTACCACATGGCCCAGAAATTACACTTATGTGTATTTATCCAAAACAAATGAAAACACTAATTTGAAAAGTAATATGTACCCCTATGCTGCTCACTACAGTACTAGTCACAAGAGTCAAGATATGAAACCCAAGTGTTCATTGATAGATGAATGGATGAAGAAGATGTTTCAGACACACACACACACACACACACACACACACACACACACAGGAATATTATTCAGTCCTAAAAAATGAAATCTTGCCATTTGCAACACGGATGGATCTAAAAGCAATTGTGCTAAGTGAAATAAGTAATACAGAGAAAGGGGAAGGGGATTAGGAGGTACAAACTTCTAGTTACAAAATAAGTCACAATGATGTAATGTACAGCATAGGGCATATAGTCAATAACTTTGTATGGTGACAGATGGTTAGTAGACTTATTGCAGTGATCACTTCATAAGGTATATTAAATATCAAATCACTATTATTAACAATTATTTCTAAAACTAAAATAATATTGAATGTCAACTACAATTAAAAATAAATATATAAAAATTTAAAAAGAAGTTAAAATACTAATTTGATCCACAAAAAAAATGGGTGTATAGCCATTTAGAAAGAGGATTTCTGTTCCATAATAAAGAAAAAAAAGTCTTAAGAAAAAATATTTTGAGAAAAGACAGTTGGTGTTCTAGAACAGAGATTCTAGAATATCTATTAGTTGGAAAATGCTACTAACTTCCATTCTTCATGTTTTCCATATGCTGGTTATTGATGCTCTTGAAATACTAAAAGATTCCAAGTTGTCAAACTGATTAGTGTTGCCATTAGGCGTGTCTTTTGTTTATACCTTACCAAATTGTGAATTACTTGAGACCAGGTCTATGTCGTTCATAGTTCTATATCCCCAAATAACTATCACTTTGTATGAAACATAGCTAAATGATAAATACTTGTTGATTGAATACATGTTTGAATAAAGAGGGAGACATTTGATTACATTAAATAGAGCTTTCATGTTGATGTAGCTGCTGTATCCCTCTTCTTGGGAGGTTGGGAAGCCTTACATGTGGCAACTCCGTCAAAATGTTACTAACTAGGATGCTCCATTACCTTGCCAGAGAACGGAGTTAGACAGATTTCACAAACTGGTGACCCATATGCCACACTTGGCCTAGAGAGGGTTTTTTAAAATTTCAAAGTAGTTTCCAACATGTAAAAATGGGTAGTTTTTACATGTGAAAGATCCAGATTTCCTACTTGTAAAGAAATCAGAAGAGCTGCTCCAATAGACTAACCCTCATGGACCGTTTCAGTGGACTCATTTGTCCTCTGGCTTTTGCTTGAAATTAGCTAACGGGAAGTATTGGCATGGATTAGAGCATTGGAAGACATGAGGTTGGGGTAATTATTTCCACTGGAACTCACTCTGCTTGTTTACCATGGGATGGATACAACCCTCTCCCAATAAAAACATTTACTTTCCCTATTAAACTGTATGCACCTTTGTCTCAAAACCTTGTCTTCATCTAGCTCTTTCATTGGAAACTATGTAACAAGCTGATAAACTACTCAGCCATAATGTCAAAATCCTTATGGCCAGTTAACTTTGGGGAGTTTCATCTTCTCGAGTTCTCTGGACCATCTAGCATGAAGATTATGGGGCTCTTGATTAATCCCTGCACATTCACCTAATTAATATGAGTCCACGCACCATGCAAAAGCTATCAGAAAAGAAAAACTGGGTGTTACCCTAGGATTCTTGTTATGTGTAGAATGAGAGGATGAATTCCTGAGAACATCTGTGTTTTTGGTTGTGGTTGTTGCTTTGTATTAGTCAGGGGGAAGTGCCATTTCTTGGTGAGAGCTATAGTTGGGCTTAACTTCACGGATATTTTTCAAATGTACCAGATGACATTCGACTGCATCATAATTCAGTTTGATTATTACATTATGGAGTCAGTGGCAAGACATTAGATTATATAAGAAAAAGAGAAAAAAATAGTGCAAGTTTTGGGGGCAACTCATGGAAATCCTCACTATAAAACTGGCTCATAAAGTTGGATTTTACATAGGTCACACAAATTTAATTTTATAATAAAGCCTGATATTGGTCCTCTGCCTAAAATAGATATGCCACAAGATATGTTGGAAAACACTCAAATTGATTTTATTGGTTTATGTAAAGATTTTTGGCAAATGGTTTTCAATTAAAAAACAAACAAACAGCAGTGACACTGAAGCAGAATATAAGTATTTCCCTTTCAACTGAAAAGTTTAATTATGTCCCTTAAAAGTTGGATGTAAGCTGATGTTGTGGAAGTAGAGATGTTTCTTGGTAATCATACATTAGGAATAAAAGCTCTTATCATAGTAATTTTAGACAATAATTATTCTAGTAGTTGAGCCTTTTCTACACTATTTCTGCTCAATAATTATATACTAAAGGTTTGTATAAGGTCAGGATTGAAGAGAGCTCAAAACCAAATGTTCAGTGAGGAATTCTTTTAGATGAAATACAGATGAACTTCTAGGAAATCAGTGCCTTAGTCAATGAACAAAGTCAATTGCAGTTTGATGCATGTCAATTTGCTCTTCTTGATTGGGCAGAAACATTGGAAAACATGAAGCAAATACACATACTTGCTACTCTGGAGAAGTGTCTGGAAATGCTATTCAAATGAGCACATGTCCGTAACTAGGAGAAATGTATTCTTACAAATTAAATAAAAACACATTTGTCATTTCCTCAGCATCAATTTCCCTTATACATTTCAAACTAGACTAATGTTTGATCATGTTTTAAAACCAAAGCATAAATCCAATCATTTCTTTGGAGGGGATATTTTATCCAAATTGACAATATTGGGGATAGACTTAGACATATTTTAGATGCAGTATTTTAAATTCCTTCTTCCACATCTTAGCCCAATCACCTTGGTCAGTTTCTTCAACTCTAAGCTTCAGTTATACCTTCTGTGAAATAGGAGTACCTTACAGAATATTCTTAAGATTAATTGAGTAAATGCACATGAGCACAAACGATCACAATGCGTGGCTAATAATAAATACAAAATATTGGTGGTTGTTGCTGTTTTGTTTCTGTTAATCTGGTCTTATTCATACAAACATATTTTTAGAAATTAAAAATGTTTCCATTTCCTTACCAGTCTAGAATACCAAGATTATTGAAAATTCTTAGTATATAAACTCACACATTTGATACTGAATAGAGTGTGGTTTCCTTACTGGCCAGGAAAAAATGTAACATATTCTGTAATATTTCTTAGGGGAAAATTAGTTTCAAGGGGAAGATCTGTCTTTTATGCATAAAGAAGGTCTGGACAGCATTTGGGCTCTGTGTAAAATGTGTTCACATATCTTTAGCCAGGATAAAGACTACAGAAAATGTTAATAGCAAACTACAAGGTCATGGAAACTTTAGGACTTGCACATAAATATGCAAAATGTTCCTGAAAGACAAAGTATTTGGTGGGTTCAGTTTCTTGAGAACAAGAAAAAAGTGTAAATATCTTTATACTTTGCAGACGTAGGTGGGCCTTGGGAATTTGATTTCTGCTACTAGAGTAAAAAGCAGTGATAGGATTAGATTTTTTCTCTATTGATCACTTGTTTAATTAGACTGCTCAGAAGATTCCTTCTCCATGAAGCTTTAGACCCCTTAGGAGTCACTGAGATTTCTGGAGAAAAATAAACTCAAGAAATGGTGTTAAGTGATTTACCTTAAGTTCAGAAAGAATTAAAGAGCTCTATTGTGTAAAAATGAAAAAAAATCATTACAAGAATAAAGTATTGAATCCTCTAATTTCAGAAGGATTATAGGCATTGTGGATATTGTTCCTCGAGTAGAGGGATAACCAGATGATGAGATTCACATGAGCTTCTCTCACGAGCGAAGAAAACAGAGAAGGGAATAAACTCTTAGTCTATTGCCTGTGCTGGGGTCTGAGATATGAAATGTAATGTTACCTCCTTGAAACCTGTAAAGAACCCTGTAGGGTGACTCCTGTTGCTGTCAGTGGAAACTGGGCTCTTCCACGGGATCGCAAGGGAAGAATTCCAAGGACCCACGCATGGGAGATTGTACTATGGTGGCAAGGTGATTTATTTATGATGGCTGCCCCTAGGCTTCCAATGTCCCATCTCCTTCCACCCCACCATGGGAGAACTCCAACAGTGTCTTCAACAGAGCCAAAACAAAAGCCAGTGCCCAGAGTCTCCGTTTCGTATCCCTTTGGATAATGTGTAGTCTTCTGCAGCCCCTGGTGGCCACTAGACCCGCCTGGTCATGTGTTCCTGGTGGGAGACAACATGAACGAATGGGGCAAGTGGGGTCACTGAGTGAGAGAAAGAGAGCTTCTTTGTTCACCTGGCATCATGTGTCCTTAGGCTTGGGAGGAACCAGGTGCTTTTTCAAAATAACCAATCAACTTCCCAAGCTTCCGGGCCTTGCACTGGGGCCCACCCCCAGTCAATGATCTTTTTCCCAGGTTAGACTGACAGTCCTCTATGGCTAAGCACCTCCCCATGTGTCACTTTGACTTCACTGTGCATATCCTTATGTTCCCCTGCTCCCCCACCCCCCCTACACAACCCGAGGGGGGAAGGGAGGGGTGTTAATGCCCTTGGAGGGGCAAAGCTGCAATCGCTTGGGGTGAGAAGCCGTAGCTTCCTGGTAAAGCAAAGAGGTACAGTGTCCCTAGCTGACCATGCTTAACAATTTCTTACTTCCTTTGCTCTTACTCTCTTCCTTCTGATAACCAGCTAATGATGGTAACACTATTATTACTAATAACAAAGATATTCCTAAAGACAGAAAGATGAAATGATTTTCCACAGACACATAGTTAGAGAGTGTCTGAGCTGGGATTCACTTGAATTTGTTCTATTTCATAAGTCATTTCCATTAAAAAACTTCACCCTTTATTCAGGGACCATGCAGCCCAACCTCCCTGAGGAAATCTTTGATAAATGCCATTTTGGTCTTCCAAAGTCTCCTTGGAAAACATGGTGAAACTATATATAGATACACACACACACACACACAGATTATATACTGTATATAAAAGTATATTATACACACACACTTACACATCAGTAAAATCTGTTCAAATTGGCAAATTTCTATGACTAGGAGAAAGTTTATTTCCAAAAACTTCATTAGGCATCCTTTTTATCATTCTCGCTAAGAGATAGTGATGGGAAAAATAGAGATGGGAAAGATAGAGAACAGCTAAGAAAGGATGACAGTTACCATGAGTGGCCCTGAGGGGATCCAGGTGTCTGCCCTATGAAGAGACTGCCCTGAGATCGTGACTGTCTGCTAAGTCAGGAGGCTTTGGGCTACAAGTGACAGAAAATTCAAATCAAATTGGCTCACAAATTTGGGACTTTTTTGACTAATCTAACAGAAAGTTGAGAAATAGATCTAATGGTAGAAGAGACTTAATCAAGTGGCTCTGGCTCTGTTTCCTGCAAATCCCTCTGCTCTGCTCTCCTCAGAAGGAGAGATGCTTTTGCAATTCACATGCACTCCTCATAACAGGCAGAAGAAAGGTGCTCTTTTCCTGTGTCTTTCTTAAGAATGCTTCTCCCAAAAGCTCCCAGCGAACTCTAAACTCTAGTTGACTCCAGTTGAGTCAAATCATTTTCTGAACCTATGGATGTTATCAGCAGAAGGAAATGTGAGGTGTATAAATTAAATGGGGCCTCCCTGCAGCAAAATTAGGATTCTTTTATGATGGACAAAGGGATTCAATGATCAATATTCTTCTACTGCACCTGGTCTAACCCTCAGAACACTTTATTATTATCATAACATTCTACATGGTTTTGAGAAGAGAGCCCACTTTCTGAAACTTAGGTACCTTGTAGTGGCAACAGATTTAAATTTTAGGAACAGCACTTGGAAAATAAACAGGGCATATAAAGGCAACATTTATAAACTCAGCAGTGAAATCTTTATCACAAAGTAATAACCTGGCAAATAAAATTTATAATCCTAAAATTGATACCATTGTTATTAGCTAATTATTAATAATAAGAAAGGAGCAAAGGGAAGGCCAGACATTATAGTCACGTTTCCTGCAAAACATTGGGGTAAAGGGACTAGACAAAGGGAAACAGACAACAGATGCAAGTTAAGATGACAAAGGAAAGGTACTTGTCTCTCAGTCACACCTGGGAACAAAGATCATTGGCCAGAATGGCCTGGCCACTGCAAGTTCATGAAGATTTGGGATATGTAATCCCCTGAACAAAGAAGTTCACACTCCTGGTACCTCTTGGCACGCTTGGCTCAAGGCTCATGCTTGGCTTCCTGGCATTCTTCCCTGTGGCCCAGGGCCATGCAGACCGCACACACAATGGACCAACTGGCTAAAGCTAACCTGATGCTGTACTGGACCTGCCTCCAACACAGAAAGGAAACTCCGGCTTTGCTTTTAGCTTTACTGAAACCCCAGCTACACTTCTTCTATGATTGGATTAAGAGAAATGGGACTCTAGAAACACAGGGATTTAATTCCACACAAATAAAAACCACTAGTTCCTCTGTGCGAGTCTCAGAAAATCCTTTTTCCCAGGATATGGTAAAAATTCCACCCCCAGCAGTACCCAGTGGGAAAGAGGACCCCTTGCTTTGTCAGATATCAAAATCATCCCAAAATTTAGGAAGGCAAGTTTGTTGGAATTCTTTTTTTAAAACATGATGATCCGATAAATCTCACTTGTTGTTAACCTTTTAACTTTGGGTTTTTAAAATTCCAATTTCATCAGATACATTTTTAAATTAAAGAAAACTTAACTATCCAGAAAAAATAAATGAAAAAATTTATAAACATTTGTTATCTTACCATCCCAACAAACAGCATTGCTAGTATTTTAGTATATTTTACAATGCACTTTAAAATATATTTTTCTTTACAAAGATGTTTCCATCAGTTTATTTTTTTTTTGTTTTGCAAATTTAATTATAATCATTTTCTCAAGCAATAAAATATTTGAAAATATATTTTAATTGTAGTGCAGAGTTTTGCAATTTGTCTCTTTTTTTAGACCATTACATTCTCAACAAACAGAGCTTACTCTGAATTGGTAAAACCATCTATTAAGGGCCAAATGGTATTGTGACTTATAAAAGAATATGATGATAATGATAGCATAGGGCAGGTCTAATTTTACATTCATATATTTATCTAATTATTTTAAACTTTTCTTTTAAAAAATAATCTAGTTAGGTTGCTTTCCATCTTAGCAACAGGGTGGATTCACCTCAGAAATATTAATTTACACTCACAACTCCCATGAAGTATGAAAACAATTAAATGGTGGGTAATAATTTCCATGATCATGATATCTTTGACATATCTCACAATTTAGTAACCAGAAAATAGTTTCTGGACCAAATTGGGTACTATGAGCTCATTCAAATAACAACCCACAGATATTTTCATAATTGTATTGGTCTAAAAGAGTTTTTTTAGGCAATTATTTGATATACCACACTCAATGAGACATCTGAAATGGAGTAACCATTATCAAGACAATTTATGATTCCCACCGCTTTTGCCTACCTCACTCTCATTCTTTGCTCCATCCTGTGCCCAGGCTCTGCTTTTAGGAATATTTCTAGAATCTCAGCACCTTTATATCTATTATTTTTTTAAAAAATTAGAGTTTCTAATGCAAATATTTAGTTCAGCCCTGATTGTCAGATTGATTCTACCCATGTGTTATGAAAACTGCTTTTAAAAAAAGTAAAACCAAGTGCTATAATACGTTATCCATATATTTTTATGACACTAATCTCATTTCCCCTTACACTGGTTCTGTTTCCTTAAATCTCATCTTCCTGCCTGCCTGCGAACTACTCTAAGGCAGCACTGAGGTCTTAGCTGCATTCTATCCCTGACAGTGTTTTGCAGTCAGGATAACATTTGTTAAATTAATTGAGATCAGCGGAAGAAAACTCTTAGTCACAGAAATATAACTTAAATATATTTATGATTCTATATCTCTTCTTTAAGAATAATTAACCAATCTACTTCTTCTAAAAACTCAACAATATTTTGTTTGCCTGATTTATTTTTTAGCATCTCTTCTACACTATTTTAATTAGAAACATAAACTCCACCAACTTTAGAAAACCAATTTGAGGACACTTAAAGTAAGGCTGCTCATTGTACTATATAAGACTTTAACTTCTAGTCATAATGGAATTATAAAAGTTGAATTTATTCTTGAAAACAGGAACACAACAGAGGAAGTCAATGTCAATAAAGGCTGGTTCTTTGAAAAGATCAATGAAATAAATAAGTCTTTAAACAGACTGATGAAAAACAAAGCAGACAAACACAGAAAAGAAGTCCAATTACTAATATCAGAAGTGAAGGAGAATTTTACATGGTCCTGCAGTTGTTAAAAGAATAAGGCACTACATATAATGGACAACTTTCTGCCATATATGCAAAATAGACAAATTCCTTGAAAGATACAAACTATTGAATCTCATTAGAGAAGAAAGAGACAATCAGAATAGTTCTATTGATACTAATAAAATAAATTTGTAGTTTAAAACTTTTATATCTAGAAAACTCCAGGGACAGATGGTTTCACTGGTGATTTCTCCAAGAATTAAAAAAACAAAAAACAATTTAAATTCTCTACAAATTCTTCCAGAAAATAAAAGAGAAGACATTCCACTTACACTATAAGGCCAGGATTTCCCTGATACACAAAGTAGACAACGATACTACAAAAAAGTAAATCTACAGAATGGTATCTCTCACAAACCCAGACACAAAAATACTTCACAAATTTAATTCAGCGACATAACACTATACTAACAAAATAAAGAAGAAAACTATAGCATATTTTCAATAAACACAGAAATAGATTTTGACAAATTCAACATCCATTTGTAGTAATAATGAAAATTTCTTAAAGTTGGAATAATAGGAAATTTCCTCAAAATGGTTAAGGAAATCTAGGAAAAATATTTACCTAATACATTATTTATTAGAAATAAATGGAATAATTTCCTACAAGGTCATAAATATGGCAAAATTAAAACAAAAACAACAAGCAAAGATTGTTTTGGAAGTCTTAGCCAATGCAATAAATGAAGAAATAGAGACACACAGATTAGAAAGTAGGAATAAATTTATTATGTGCAGAGGTGATGATCACCTAAGAAATCAACACAAATGCTTCTAGAACTAGTAAGTGGGTTTAACAAAGTTATAAGATAGGAGGTTATAATGAGAATAAATATTTGCGAAGCAAATATTTTATAAAGGTACTCTATCAAAAATATGAAAAGAGCTCAGAAAATTAAATAAGAAAGCAAGCGCCCAATTAAAAAAATGGACAAAAGATTGTAATAGATACTTCACCAGAGAGTATACAAATGATAACTAAGTATATGAAAAAAGGCTTAACATCGTTAATGACTACAAAAATTCAAATGAAAGCACAATGAAGTGTCATTACACACTCACTAGAATGACAGTTGTGTATGTTGTTGTTTTTTAATTGACAGAACCAAGTGCTGAAACAGATTTGGAACAATTGAAACTTTCATAATTGCTGGTGGATATGCAAAGTGTTATAGCCACTTGGAGAAATAATCTGACAGTTTCTTTCCTATATATTTAAATATACATCTACCAGATGACCTAGTAATTCCCCTCCTAAGCATATACTCAAGGGAGATGAAAATATTTGTCCACATAAAGATATGTGCTCACGTTTATAGCAGCTTATTTATAACTGCTAAAACAACCTAAATATCCTACAACCAGTGAGTGGGAAAACAAATTGTGATATATCTATATAATGGATTACTACACAGCATTAAAAATTTATTAACAACCAATATAAAAAACAGTATGTCAAAATATCAAAAAGATCATGCTAAGTGAAAACCAGTCACAAAATATTACTACATTTATATATCATTTTATAAAAGGTAAATGGCAAGGACAGGAAGCTGACTGGGAGTTGGGTCTAGGGGTCGAGATTGACTGTGGGAGTACAGTAAAGGAACTCTTTAGAGCGATAGACTCTTCTGTATCTTGAGTATGGTTATATGTCTATAAATATTTGCTCAAATTTACTGTATTATATGCATCAAGTCAATGAATATTATTCTGTACAATTATATCCCTCTGAAGTTATCTTAAAAACATCAAAAAGACTGAAAAAGAAAACATTATCAGCCACCTGGCCTAATAACAGTTATCATGATTGAACATAAACTTGATCTCTGAGCTTCTTAGCAGCCAATGTAAAATAAAAATCAAATTATGTTACCACCTACTGTCTATTATAAAACTCTATCTTGCCCATGAAACTAAGTTATAAGGGGAATATATCACGTTAGTTAAATAAATTTAACTGGACAATCTTACATAAACTTTCCTCACGTCATAAATTAACCCTTGATAAAAGCAAAAGTTGTATCATCAACAGATAACTCTCAATTCATTAGACAACTAGAATAGCTTTGAATTATTTAAGCTGCTGCAATTTCCAGGAGTAAAGTTTTGTCTCCAAACACAGAGAGTGATCAACGGGAAGTTATTCCTCAGAGTCTACAGGAGGTGAGTATGTAACATGTTTTTGGGGGTTGCAATTTCATCTCTGATGAAGTGGCTTTAGTGTTCCCTACTATCAGGGGTAGTTCTGGAGTTTTCAACTCCAACTGGCTTCCCTTATTCATCTTGTGAATGGCAGAGACTTAGGAAGGAGACCCCAGGATGCACTTTTACACTCACACCTACAGTTCATTAAAAGAGGCTGTTTCCAAGGTTGATCACAACTGAGTTTTGTCTGCTGAGGCAAGAGTTTTGAGCTTGGTGAGAGTCCCTGAATAAGACTCGTAGAAATTATCGTCACAGTTTCCAAGACAAAAGAGAAAAGTTTGTGCTACACTTGGAAAATTGCTTTCACCTATGACCCAGATCTCATTATTAAGCTCCACATCAGCATCCTCTAATAGCCAGCTCTCCTGCCTTGCTCCAACCAGACACCGTCTCTGTAGGCAAGAAAGGGGAGGACCCACGTCTGACCCTAACTTGCCTTTTCAAATTCCACTAGTTGGTCTTCACTTTAATCTCCATTTCCTACCACTTCGTGTAAATAAAATTCACAAAACAAACACTTTCCACTCTGGGGAAGAAATTTCACCTGTATTCTTTCTTGCACCTCTTGTTGCTCTGGCTTCTTGCTCTCAGTCAGCATTTCTGGACAATCACAGACTGATATATAAAGTTGTACTGTTGATTAATGAGTCCTGCATTTGGCAACTTGGTGTTGAAATTCTTTGCCCTATGTTCTATGCAAAGATAAGTAAGAGCCAGTCCCGATCCCTGAGAATCTTGTGATACAGAAAGGACAATAGACATGGAAATAAATAATTACGAAACCATGTTCTAATAGATAATGCTAATAACAGAATGTTAATAGACAAAAAGGCTATTGGAACACTACATCTAATCTAATTCACAATTGTCTGAGGGAGCTGGAGGTGTCTCAAAGGATGTAGCAGCCTGAGGTGGTGGGGATGGCTCTCCAAGCAGAAGAAGCTACTTGTGTGAAAATAACTAATTAGAAAAATATCTAGTATGTTCAGATAATAGCAAAATTATGTGGTTAGAGCTCAGGGTTATATATTCATTTATTTATTTAACTAGTATTTATTGAGCAACTAATGTATATCAGATATCATTGTAGTCACTGAGAGTACAATAGTTGACAAAATAGGAAAAAAAAAATCCCTGTTCCTGTGGAGCTTATGCTCTAACTGGGGGAGGAAATAAATGACAAAAAAGTACAGAGTGTATCAAATGGTAAATACTGTGTGTGTGTGTGTGTGTGCGCGCACACACATGTGTGTGTATTTGGTTCTATGTTTCTGAAGAACCCTGACTAATACTGACAGTAATTGGGGAGAAAGTGCAAGGCTAAAATTATATTTGGATCCCCAACAGCCCAAAGAAAAATTTATTTTTACTTATTTACTATGCTGGTAGATACTATTTTGATAAAAATCTTGCTTAAAAAATGTCTGAGACCACTTGGGTAGATGATAACTCCAAGTTCCGTTTTGGAACTGTGCATAAGGGGGTATCATTGGCCAGAAGCACACCTGGAGGTAGCTGACAGAGCAGTTGACTGGTTTTGCCCATCATGAGGTCCAATGGGGTATTAGTGCAGAGGTGTGTGAAATGAAAAATATCAGTGGATATCCTAATACAATATGGTCCAGGTGGTTCCTCAGGAAGTTCCCATGCCTTGTTGTTGGGATGACAAAATAAAAGGAGGAAACGGAAAATAATTATGTCAAATTCAATGGAGGAAATGCTTTTACCCTGGCTAGTCTTTTCTAATTATTGATACTTTGACCCCAAACCCCTCAAAGTAATTTAAGCACATGTCTGCCCCACTTAATCAATGTTTTAATCTCATTTGTTGAAACTAGCAAGTTGACTACCATTCAAATAGAAAAGAACAAGAAAAGAAAGGAAAGGAAGAAAGATTTTTTAAATTAATCAGCATATTGTATCATATTCAAAGCATGAAAACACAGACGTAGGGAATTTTACAAAGGGCAAGAATTATTTGGAAAATATTTTCAAAACAGAGGAATCATAAGGGTTGCTCCCTCAAAGAAAATGAGGAGTGGATTTGGGACAGAAAAGGTGGAGTGATGGATAGACCATGGGATGTTACAAACATTTCCAGTGATTTTGTAAACTTAGCACTTACCAAGAATGGCCCTTCAGAGAAACCATTCGGAAATAGGGCTTTTGATAGGTTTCAAAGCTCAGGCATATGCATTTATTTTGTATAATATTGTTTAAGACAAAATGAAATCTGAGTCCTCCTGTACCATCAAGTAGTCATTGCTTGATAGCAGGAGTGGTGGCTTCCAACTACGGCAGCATGGCAGAATCACCTGGAGCTAAAACAAAGAAACAAACCAACAAAAACACGCACACAAAACATTCCTGGGCCCAACTCCAGAGCTCTGAGGTGAGCCAAGCTCCTCAGGTGCTGCTAATTTGCCACCAGGTTTGGAAACAACTGGCCACCAAGGCAACTCTTCTGGTGACTTATCAGAATGTGCCGGATATTTGGCTGGTTTGGTTGCAGCTGCTCTCGATTACTTCCAGTGTTAATGATGACAAGGCAAAGATTCACCCAATTTTATTAGAGGTTGGGGAGTAGGGAAACACACAGAAGGACAATCAACCTTCAAAATCTTCAGCGAGTTCCCTTCCTGATTACAAACCTAAACATCTAAATGCCAACCCCATTAATACCTCTGCCATTCAGGTCAATGAATATTTTGGCGTTTTATGTGCACAGATGTGGCATGAAGCAGGCAGAGAGAACAGACTCAGACAGAAGGGATGTCTCATAGCCTTTTGAGACCTGAATTTTCATCTCCAAGGTTAGAGGCAATTTCCATCAGTTGGCCAACTTCCTACCAATCCAGATGGCAGCTGATGCCCACTAACAGCACACGGAGGCTCTTCTTTGGTATCCAGCATTTGTGGAATGGATGCGATTGAAACAAAGACAATGCAGCTACAAATAATGATGTTATTAGTGGTATGCTTCCTTTGGGATTTTTTTTTTTTTTGCAACAGGAAGAACAATATCTTTCTTCTATTTCAATATGATCTGGCACCCATAGCTCTATGATTTCATTTCCTACCACCTCCCCCTCATGCTGCGGGCATACTGGCCTCCTTACTGTTTCTCAAACATACCAGGCATGGTTAGATCTCAATGTCCCTACATGTCTCCACTGAGAACTAACTCTTCCTGATGCCTTTATTCTCAAAACTTATTTCCACCCCCTCCTTCAGGTATCTGCTCAAAAGTCACCCTATTGGAGATTATTTCTCGGGCCATCCTATGTAAAATAGTAATTCTCCAATCCGCACCATTCTTTCCCTCATTACATTATTTTTCTGCCTTACACTTATTATCATCTGATTTGATGGATATTTAATTGTTTTTCTCCCAATTCCTTGCACTGGAATATTAGCCCCATAAGGGCAAAGACTTTGTGCCTTTTCTTTACTGTTTCATTCCCTGTGCTGGTACATAGTACACATTCAATAAATATCTGTTACATGAACAAATGAATTGCTGTATCTTTCCAACTGTTTGGAAGTAATAACCTGTGACTGTGGTGGACTGTCTTTTCTAAAAATGGCCATAACGGCATCTCCCATCCTACATAGGCTCCTTACAAGGGGGTTTGGACACTCCTGTCATCAACAGCTAGGCTCTGTGTTCCCTCCCTTGTTATCTGATTGGCAGAAGTGACACTATGTGACTTCCAGAGTTAGGTCATGAAATGCAATACAGTTTCCACTAGGTTCTTTTGAGATGTTTGCATTTAGAGCACAGCCACCATGTGGTGAAGAAGCCTAATCAGCCCGTGGAGAGGTCCACATAGAGGAACTGAAGCTGATAACCCACAGCCATGGTAAAGTCCTCAGACGATAGTTAGCAGCAATCTGCCAGCCAAGAGAGTGAACCACTGTGAAAGCAGATCCTCCAGCTCCAGTCAAGCCACCCAGGGTTACGCCTCTTGGAACAGGAAAGAGCTGTCCCTGCCAAGCACTCACAAAGAATCAGGTTTATGAACAAAATAATCTATTATTATTATTTTAAGATACTATGTTTTTAGATTTTTTTTATACAGAAAAAGTTCAATGAGAGAACAAATATAAATGTAAAAATGACTGAATATAAATCATCACTGTTATACATACATAAAGACACACATATCTCAATATATATTCAGGAATCTAGCTTTAGTATTATATATACACTCATATAACTGGTGTTTTACATTCACATTTCATACCTGTAGTTTTATAAATAAAAGTATAAATGCATAATTATATATATTCCCTATGTAGTAAACACACATACATGACAAGCAGTATAGAAGTTTCTCAAAAAGTTAAAAATAGAATTACTATATGATTCAGCAGTTCCACTTCTGAGTATATACGAAAAAGAATTGAAAGCAGGGACATGAATAGATATTTGTACACCCATGTTCATTAGTCACAACAGTCAAAAGGTCAAAGAAACCCAAGTGCCCATCAACAGATGAAGGGGTAAACAAAATGTGATTATATATATATTACTCAGCTTTAAAAAGGAAGGAAATTCTGACACATGCTACAGTATGGACAAACCTTTCAGACATTATGCTAATTAAAATAAACTAGTCACAAAATGACAAATACAGTATGATTCTACTCATTTGAGGTACTGAGACTACTCATAGATACAGAAAGTTGAATGGTAGGTTACAGGACATGAGAGCAGGAGAAAATGGAGAGTTATTATTTAATTGATATGGCATTTGATTGGTAAATTGTTTAATTGCAAGCTGAAAAAGCTCTAGAGATGGATGGTGGAATGGTTGCAAGACAATGTGAATATACTTAATGCCAGTGGACTGTATACTTAAAAGTATACAGTTGTAATATTGATGTTATGTATATTTCACACAGTTAAAAAATATTACATGTAGGCACAATGTATTTGTAGTGCTATGCACCCCTCTTATGTGGTAAATAGTTATATGTGCATGTCTAATGTAATGAACATGGTCACACATATCTTCAATATTTATATATATTACAACTTGCAGTGTTGAATATAAATTCACATACTAACATTTTATGGGGTTAACATGTAGGACTCATAAATACTCCTCAAGTGTTTCATGCATACACCCGTATACCTAGTGGTATGTTCGCACATATATTGTAATGTATTACATAATCTATTTTCATTGCATATATAACATGTTATTGTATATTAAATGTATAATATATAAATTATATATCAAATACACACACACCATTTGAACATATCTATATAGAATCTGTATGCACACAAAATACATACAGAAACGGTTGCAGGATCAGCACAGTCCTTCTCCAAAAGTGGACCCTCCCCCCCACAAATGACTAATCTTACATACACACAGAGAGTTTAGGTCATGAGGCCCTTTTCCTCTGTGACTTGTGGTATCAGCTTCATTGTTTTATAATTTTAACTTGTGTAGTATACATTTTTGGCCTGTGGTAAAAGATTTTAATCTAATCAAAACCTTGGAGATTAAGTAATTAAACCATCCATGATTTTTATTGCTAATTAGCCATGGTGAGGTGCCACTGCCATGGCGTGCAGGGGCCCTAAATTTAGCAGTGAAATATTATATTGGATCACACAAAAAACAGCCTGGCGTCTCCGGGGATCAGCTGCACGTCAGCGAGCGCTCTGCGGTTGCGTCCACCCTTCACCTGTTAAAGGGGGTGCTCCTGGAATTGTCAGCAACAGTCTGCTTGCTCTCTGGCTGCACTTAGCAAAACCAAAAAAAATCCGCCATCCTTAACCCCTTGAGGGTCCCACAGTAGCAACTCAGAGGAGGATTCTCTTGTTCAGCTCTGGGCTGCCTGCCTGCCTGGCTGAACCAGAGCTCATCTCCCCCGAGGGACAGCTGCTTCTCTGTCCAGAGCCACAGGCTCGCCCCCGGCCCTTTCCTTACAGGCTGGAGAGAGGAAAGCAACCAAGCATGCTTCCTTCTCAGTACTGCAGGTCAGGTGCCTCTCTCTGCTCCTTTTTGACAAAAAGACAAGTCGAATGCATAGCACATGCCTTCTAGCATCCCCCTACCATGTTCCTGTGTGTGCATGTTGTGGGCCTGAAGACAGACCTGCTAAGTATCAGTATTAATCAGCACAGACACAAGACTCCACCTACTGCTCTTTCTTCCACCTGGGCTCAACTTTGAAGCTACACTTGAAAGAGTTAAGAGCTCTGGGGACTAGTAGACACAGATTCAGAACTCAGCTTTGCTGCTTACCCAGAATTATGATTTCCTCTTCTTTTTTTATTCTAGCTGAAATCTCAGTTTCCTCATTTGTAAAGTACGGCTTGTGAGCATGAAGTAGATTTCTCTTAATTGCCCATCCTGTCCCTTTTTCTATCACAGTGAGGTGGAGAAATGTCCTTCTTTGTTATTCTCTTATCTGTTTCTTCTTCCTTGAGATGGAAAAACTTGACTCTATTGCTCAGCTGCTAACAGAGCCATTTAGTAGTTGAGAGAACCTGTGGGTGCATACGGTCACTGGGAACAGCGACAACACCTGAAGCAGGAACAATGGTTTTGAATCATATCTTAAGGGTCACAGGTGCCTTGCTATATCTTGTAGGAATAAATAGTTACTGAAGGTGTTTAAAAACGAAATATTTCTGAGTGTCAATGAAGCATTAATATTGGTGAAAGTGCCCAGTTGGGCATGGCTCAGCAGTTGAGCTTCGACCTAGGATCCAGAAGATCATGGTTAGATTCCCGGTCAGGGCACATGCCCGGGTTGCGGGCTTGATCCCCAGTCAGGGGCGTGCAGGAGGCAGCCGTTCAATGACTCTCTCATCATTGATCTATCTATCTATCTCTCTCTCTCTCCCTCTCCTTTCCTTTCTCTGAAATCAACAAAGATATATTTAAAATATATATATATGGTGAAATAATTAGATTGTTCATGTTACTCTCTGCTCTTCCTGGATACTAGAAGCATCATGGGAATGGTAGCTGGGAGTGGACTGAAAGGGCACTGAAGTGAAAGGCAGGCTGGAAAGGTGAGAGTGGCATTAGTTTGCTTTTACATTTCCCCCCATATTCCTTTGCAGGCTCACCTGCCTTCAGGAGTCTGCTGACATAGTGCCCTTCCTGGATACTCAAAGTTCTGTCCTGCTTACCTTTACCCTTGGCAGTGAGCACTTGTGTCCACTTTCCCCACCCCTCCTACACAACTTGCCATTCAATGAGCTGCTCTCTCACCTTCTGATAAAACCTATCAGTGCTTCCACAGGAACAATTGGCAGTTGATAGATGATAAATACCATGTATCAGGTGCTATTCTAAACTCTGAGGCTAAGTCAGTGAGCAAGGTAATTAAGGTGCGTAGACTCATGGAGTTTTCATGCTAAGAAAGAAGTGATTCAAGAAATGATTCTAGATTGAGAGAAAATGGAACCAAAAAAGACCCTGAATAGCCAGGGCAATCTTGAGAAAGAAGAACCAAGTTGGAGGGATCACACTACCTGCTAACAAACTCTACAACAAGGCTATAGTAATCAAAGCAAGCATGGCAATGGCATAAACATAACACATAGATCAATGGGACAGAATAGAGAGAGCTCAGAAAAAAAACCATGCATATATGGTCAATTAATCTACAACAAAGGAGTCAAGAATATACAATGTAATAAAGACAGTCTCTTCAATAAATGTGTGGGAAAACTGGACAGATACATGCTAAAAATAAAACTAGATCACTTTCTTATATGATAAACAAAAATAAACCCAAAATGGATTAAATATTTTTAAATAAACCCCAAACAATAAAACTGCTAGAACAAAACATAGGAAGTAAACTCTTTGACATTGCTCTTAGTAATGTTTTTTGGGATATGTTTCCTCTGGTATGGGGAAACAAAAGAAAAAAATAAACAGAATTATATCAAACTACAGAGTTTTTGCACAGCAAAGGAAACTATCAAGAAAACAAAAAGACAATCCATTGAATGGGAGAAGATATTTACTAATGATACACCCAATAAGGGGTTAATATCCAAAATATATAAGGAACTCATACAACAACATCAAAAAAACAAACAATCCAATTTAAAAAATAGGCAGAGGACCTGAACAGACATTTCTCCAAAGAGAACATACAAATGGCCAACAGACATAAATATATGCTCAATGTCGCTAATCATCAGAGAAATGCAAATCAAAACGCCGATGAGATATCACCTCACACCAGTCAGAATGGCTATGATTCAAAAACTCAAACTAGCAATAGTGAGGATATGGAGAAATGGAACCCTTGGGCACTGTTGGTCTGGCACAGACACTATGGAAAACATTAAGGAAGTTCCTCAAAAACATTTAAAAATTACAACTACCATATGACCTAGCAATCTCCTACTTCTGGGTATTTATAAAAAAAAATTCAAAACACTACTTTGAAAAGATATATATGCACCCCTATATTCACTGAAGCAGTATTTACAATATCCAAGATATGGAAGCAGTCTAAGTGCCTATTGATAAATGATTGAATAAGTAATAAGTGGTACAGCCCGGCCGGGCATGGCTCAGCGGTTGAGCATCGACCTAGGATCTAGGCGATCGGGGTTTGATTCCCGGTCAGGGCACATGCCCGGGTTGCGGGCTTGATCAATGACTCTCTCATCATTGATGTTTCTATCTCTGTCTCTCCCTCTCCCTTCCTCTCTCTGAAATCAATAAAGATATAGTTAAAAAAAAAGTAATAAGTGATACATAAATACAATGGAATAATACTCGGCCATAAAAAAGAATGAAATCTTATCATTTGCAAAATTATGGATGGATCTAGAGGTATCTTGCTAAATGAAGTATCAGACAGAGAAAGACAAATACTATATAATTTCACTTATATGTGGAATCTAAAAAGCAAAATAAATAAACAAAACAGAGATAAACTCATAGATACGTAAGACAAACTGGTGGTTATGAGGTGAGAGAGGGCTTGAGGGGGGCTGGGTGGAAAAGGTGAAGGGATTAAGAAATATTAATTAGAAGTTAGTTACAAAATAGTCATGAGGAGGTAAAGCAAAGTGCAAGGAATATAGTCAATAGTATTGTTATAACTATGTATGGTGTCAGGGGTACTAGACTATCAGAGTGATCACTTTGTAAATTGTATAAATTTCTAACAAGTATGCTGTACACCTGAAAGTAACATAATATTTAATGTCAATTGTAATTGAAAATAAACAACAAAATAAATAAAATAACATACATAAACCTGATGATACAATCACCAATAAAGAAATGAAAGGGGGGGAAAAAGAATGCACGATCTTTGGCATCTTTACCCATAGGTGATAAGAAGTTATTGTATGATTTTAAGAATGGAAGTGACATAGTCAAATTGCATTTCAGACAGATTACTCCTTACAACAACGGGGAGTAATTTCTTGCGACAAGGAGATCACTCTACATTACTATGAAGATCACTCTAGATTACTACATTAGGCTAGAAGGATGAAGGTTTGGACAATGGCCATAGACATAGAAAGGAAGCAATGATTCAAAAGAGAAGGCAAGAATTCAAGAACCACTTTATACAGGGAAGTAACACACCTGAAACTCTAATTAATCAGAGGTGGAGATTTTCATAAAGGTTACGTCTAAGATCATGTTGGGCTTAGGTGACTGGGGACGGTGACACCATTTCCTAAGATATATACGTAGGAAGAAGAGCCTGTTTAAGAGGAAAAAAGACGTCCTGCTTTGAAAATGTTGTTTTAAGTGCCAGTGGGATCTCGAGTGGAAGTGTGTGGTGGCACCTAAACACCACGATGAGGAACCTAGACAAGTGGTCCAACATCCAGGGCACGTGAAAAACATAATGAGCGCAAATCTGTCCATTTTATTCAATATTTCAAAGACATAACAAAATAATACATCTTCAGTATTACAAATCCAACATCTCTGTTAAAACGGCTGTGTAGTGAGAAGAAAGCAGTTGTTTGAAAAGTGTGTTAGACTAATTATTGGTGATATGGCAGAACTCAATTACATGCTAGTGAAGAAACTAGCAGTTGTTTTGTTTTGTTTTTAAATTGTTTACAAGGGGGAGCAGATGATGGAACAAGGATGACTCAGGAAAGACTTATCCCCATGACTAGCACAGAAAAACTCACACTGCAGTTCCTGCTATTGCTGGAGTAAGGCTGTCGTCTCATAGTCTGTCGTATCCCCCTGAGGTTCAGTGAATTTATTCCCTGAAATTCTAGCAAATCCCCATTTAGTGAGAGAATGATTTATACCTTGTAGGAGCTGGGCTTTGGGTTGTCAATGAACAACTCTTAATGACGGAACGATTTAATCTGAAGAACCCAGATCTTATGCTCTTCCCATGCCAAGGAGTCTACTTTTTAAATCTATGATTTGACCACCGGCATTACTGCTTTTCCTGACCCAACTTCGTTTTGTATATTTGGTCAACTGAACTTAAAATGTGAGTCCATTTGTGTTTTTGGGGGAACAATGCTCAAACTCTGCCTCTTTCTTCCTGCTTTACAACCCCTGACCCAGTGGCAGCTCACAGAAGCCTTATCCTCTCTGGGGTCCCGTTAGCCACATTAAGGTCCAGTCCTTGCACCCCTTCCAGTGTGTCCCAGAGCCAGCTGCCTCTACTAGAGATTTCTCGTCTAAAAGATATTTGAACCAGAATAATTACTGAGATCTTTTCCAATCAGCCATCCTATGAGCCAAGGACAGAGGCAATAGCATTTGGGCCGACCTGTAAAAGAGAAGTTGAGTTTTGTCTGAAGGCAGAGGGATACAATGATTTTAAGTGGAGAAGCACTGGGTTGATAGGATGTGAATAACAATGCCTAAATTATGATATGTAGGTGAGAATCGGTGGGACTGGATGATTAAAGCTAGATAAAGGATAAGAGTAAAATGAAAGGGGCATGAGGACCTTGGGATTTGGAGCACTAAAATTGCCAAAGATCAAAATAGGTACCAAAATCCGCATACCGATCCATTGTCAGGAGTCCAAGAGACCAAAGCCAAGAACCGCACTAAAGAGAGGCCTCCTAACATATTTCACACCAAATAAAGACTTCTGTGGTCAAATAAGCCTGACAAACAGACATTCATCATCTCCCTCCTGAAAATGCAAATTGCATTTTAACTTTTTAAAGACATAGAGAGTTTCTGCGGTGAGAAAACCATCAATTTTGTTTAGCCCAGCATTTCCCAAATTATCCCGACTTGGAATACCATCTCTATATTTATTTGCATTCCATCAACTAACACACTAGGGCATGTGCTATTTTAGTGCCGTGGAGAGTCCGCCCAAGGTTTAGGATCTAGGGCACCAGAAATGTTGAGAGGCAGAAACAGGGCTCAGGTGTTAGGAAGGAGAAGGGTCATTGTCTAGCTGTTCAGGGCTTTCTCTCAAAGGTGGGAACCCACCCAAGTGAATTTCTTCCCAAATAAGATTTGATTCTATGCCCTGAGTCCTTCTATCTTCCCAGTTGGGGGAGTAGCGGCAGTCGAGGAGCCTGTGGATAACTGGAAAGCGGCATCAGCTGTTTGAAGAAAGGGCGTATTGGGCCTGACGCGGCAGGTGGAGTCCAGATAAACACACCTCAGGCTAATGTTGGGAGGCCACGAAGAGAGGCTGCCTTTCCAAAGTTTGAAAGTTTGCTGGCCTTTCTCTGTGCGAGGCACTAACATAACAGGTTTGACTCACCAGGAGATGACGCATTCAGCACGGGGAGTTTGAAAAGGCACTGCTTAACCTTGCTAAGAAATGCTGGTTTTGAGAACAGCTGGAATATTGCTTTCTGATCCTCGACCATCAGCCCAGCAAGGACAAGAGATGTTTTGATGGAGAACAAAAAAATAAAAAGACGCCACTGGGCAAATAAATCTGGTGAATATTGACAGCATTGGGGAAAACAACTTGAGTTAAAATAATCCTTTTGTCTCTAGGTAAAGGAGGCACCATAGCTGCAGGAATCTGGAGATGCATGTCATATAAAGAGGCCATTTCAAAGTGGCTTTTTCCAATGACATTTTAGAGAAATATTTTTAATCTGCTCTTGTAAAATCTAGTCTTCATGCTTTATGCCCATCACCTGAAACAACAGGATGAAGCTGCACGGTATCAACCTGGTGACTCAAACACGAGGAGGGATGACTTCTGCGTATTGCATGAAATACATGTGGTAAGAAAGAAACAGGTTAATAATGACCTTTGTGGGCAAACATTGAACTAAATATGGCAGGGTTGGAGGGGGAGGCATAGATTGCTAAAAGATAAACATGCTGCCACAGATTTATTGAATCCCTACTATGTGCAAAGCACCTGAACTGATTCAAAGGAAATAAACTCATAGAGAATTTAGTTTCCATGGTTGCAGTGGAGGCTGATGTCTGCAAGAAGGGGAAACCCACTTGAAGTAGTTCAAACGAGGGGGTTTCAGCGAAGGGAACATGGGAGAATCCAGCATAACCCAAGGGCAGAAAACAAAGTACAAATCAGCCTCTGGAAACTGGACAACTATTAGGAACAAAATAAGCACATCTCTCTATAGCCTCAGTTTCTCTGTATGTCCCTGATCCATAGTCTTTGTTCCTCTGTAACACTGGGTTTGCCTTGTAATGGTATCGATTCCAGCGTTGGCTTCACATGAATGTTAAGTTAGAGGAGAATGCATTGCAGGCAGTCTCTCAGTTTAAATTCTCTCTTCAGAAAAAATCTGATGATTGCTGGACAGAAAATAGACTGAAGGACTCTGGGCTCAGTGTGTATCACGCAGAAAGCAAGAACTGATTTGCAAGTGTACCCATATGGGATATGCATGCCTAGTCCTTGGAGCTATGGGAAGACTAGGTCTTTAAGAAAAGGTTTGGGTGGGACAGATGATTGAATATGTCCTTTATACTTAACCTTGGAAGCTTATATTTAGATGAGAAAAGAAGGCAAAAGATAGAGAGGGAATACATGGGAATTTCTAAATAACATAGATAATAACACCTTCTGGGTTGCAGATATGAATTTAACCTTGGATATGGAAAGGAAAATTCAAACAGAGTTGGAAAAGTTATAGGAAAAGTATTTTGAACAGATGAAATGGTATGAGACTAGTTTTTAAGATGGTAATGGATAAAGAGTCTTAAGGGTAGGAATTGGTTCATTTAGTTACAGATATGTTTTGAGAAAGTTTTCTGCTCTAGACAGAGCAATATATGAATATTACATTCATTCATAATATCATTGGAAACCTACTATGTGCCAGGCATCACTCAAATTGTCAGAAAGTCTTTACCCTCAGGGAGCTTACATTTTAGTAGAGGGGGGCCAGTAAACAAAACTACAATTTTTCAGGTGTTGTTGAGTGGTATAGGATTGTTAGTTACATAAATAATGTAAACATCAGCTTTATTTTTCAAATCAGCTTTCTCCAAGAAGCTGGAACCTTGATTTATATATGGAAATCTGGGTTTATATTCTCACATTTTCACAGATGAGAGGATATTTTCTGAAAATTCCAGTAAGAAAGAAATCTTAGAAAAATCTCAATAACCTTGCTAGGGTCATGCCCGTTCCTTCACTCTCACTTAAACCAAACACTGTAGTCAGGAGAACAGGGTATTATGACTGCTTGTCAATCTCTCTATAGTGTCTATAGATGTGTGTGTATCTCTCACTCACTGGGTGTAGCCTGGGAGGTTTTTGTTTTTGTTTTTTTTTGGCTTATCCTATAAATACTGGAGTACCCCATGGCTCAGTCCTGGGAACCCTGCCTCCACTCCAGTTACTCACTTTCCACATGTAATTCCATTCAGTTTGAAGGTTTTAAATAAAGTCTGGATATTGGTGGCTCCAAAATGTATACCTGTCCCTGTAAGTCGGGCTCTTAACTCCATTTCCTCCACTAGTTGCTTTATGGGCATCCTAGACATGAGTCTAAAACTGTACTCTTGAGACACCCCCCGCTCCTGTTTCTTCCTCTTGTCTTCCTCATATCAATAAGTGGTCACACCTTCCCTTCAATTAGCTCGGAAAAAAGAAGGGCCCACCCTTGACGCCTACTTCACGTGGCTTTTCTTCTCACAACCCATCCATTAGCAAGGCCCAGTCACTGCGCCTTCAAAATGTATCTTGAATTCATCCATTCCTAGCCATTCCTAATGCCCCTTCTATCCAAAGCCACATGTATCTCTCAAATGAAAAGCTGCCACAGCCCTGTAAATGGTGCCCTCTCTTCTCTTGCCCTCTCCTGCATTTGTCTCACCATGGCAGAGGAACCATCATGTCTGGGCGTTCATTTCTGCTTCACCTTGCCATGATGTTCCTATGACACCTCAGAAAGAAATCTAAGTCCTTTACCCTGCTTCACAAACCCAGCAGCATTTCTGTTAGGCACACAGTATCGATCAGCAAGGAACATTGCTGTACGAGGGAAGGAAAATACATCGACATGGGTTGGTAGAAATAAAATAAAGTGAGCAAGCAGGTTCATGGGAAAATGCACTCTTCTGCGACGCATCGTCAAGGAGCTGAAAAATAATAAGGGACTGCGGATGTTTATATCCTGCTCACCACTGAGTGAAGAATGACCAATTAAATCTGGGTTATCTGCAAAGGTTGAACTGCTCATGCGCCACATCTCGTTGCCTTGGAGATGGAGCACCTGCATAATGCTCTTTATGCACTAAGTAGAAAGCCACATGCAAATTTAAGGTGTATCAAAGCATGGTCTATATAGATCCACTTTTAGGTATGTGCAAGAGTTTACAGAGGTTCTACACTGGAAAAAAAAATAGGAAGAGGAAAATAATTTATAGGCTAACTGGGGCTTTAAGAGCACTCCCACTGACCTTAGTCATAGGTGCTGTAAATAAACTAAATCTTTTGAGCATTTCTGTTGTGGTTCCACTCCTCTCTGAGCCTTTGCTGAATGAAATTAAGCCTTTGAAGGAATAAGTAGGGAGTCAACAATTTTGTCTATGAGCTGGTGTATCTTTCAGATTTTATTTCATGCCCTTTTGAGGCTATCTATATCATTTTTTGTCCAAATTGGGACACTCCTGAATACAAACCCGGGTGTTATTAAAATTACATCAAGGCAATAGGTACAAACTGGGACTATGCTGGGGAAACTAGGGCATATGTAAGCTCCCTGATTTATTGTCCTCTTTGGTTTCTCTGTTTCAGCCACACTTGCTTTTATCTGATTTTTCAAACATATCACACTTATTGCTATCTTGGGTCATTGAATGAAACTAAGCCTTTGAAGGAATAAGTAGGGAGTCAACAATTTTGTCTGTGAGCTGGCATACCTTTTAGATTTTATCTCATACCCTTTTGAGGCTACCTATATCATTTATTGTCCAACTTGGGACACTGCTGAACACAAATACCAGTATCTGGTTCCCTTTACTTTGAATACTCTTCCTGTAGATTGTTACATAGAAGCTTTATAATGTTGATGCCTCAGCTTAATGTCACTTGCAAGATGGGCTTCACTGCCTGCCCAGCTGAAAGCAAAGAAGTCATTCTTCATCACATCAATTTTCCCATTATGTGCTGATCATTTCGTGATTTTTCATATTTCTTTCATGGTTTGCTGAATACAACTTAACTTCAAACACTGAAATAAACTCCTTGGGGCAGTGTCCAAGCTACCAGGAGAACAGGCATTGAATTAATGTTTGTGTAATAAATGAATGAATGAATGAATGAATAAATGAAATCAAGCCGTTACTATGTTGAGTCATATTTAAAATGATAACTTATAATTAGTTCATGAATTTTAGATTTAGTCCCAGCACTTGTCATTTTATATCATGAATCTCCATTCCTTCTCTCTTTTGGGGGGGTTATGATTTTGTTGTTGTTGTTGTTATTTCTGTTTGCCTGAAATTTATCTTGAAGTTTTGCCTTTTTTTTCAAGGAAAAACATGCTTGTCATCTTTCAAATGCTTGGTATTTTTTTCTGTTTTGTTTGGTTTTCTTTTCATTTTCTTCCCAGATAAAATAAAGCTTAATTGGGTATAAAAACTCACCTTGGGTTGCTCCATTGTCTTCTGGAATTTAAATTTATGGAGTCAAAGGCTTTGTTCTTGGGCAAACCCAGTTTTTCTCCTTGCACAGTGTATATTCCTCCCTTCTCTCATTCTCGTTCCCTGGCATGAGTAACTTCAGGTGAACTTCTTTATTCTTGATCCTCAAAACAGTCTTCTTTTGGCAATTTCTAGGTATTTGTTTTAGTCAGCGTGGGCTGCTGTAACAGACTACCACATAACGGGGGTATGGCTCAGGGGTAGAGAACTTGACTGCAGAATACCACATAAGACTGAGGGATTTACACACAGCACAGTTTTTATTTCTTG
The DNA here is from genome assembly GCF_054644295.1 of Miniopterus natalensis. NCBI lineage: Eukaryota > Metazoa > Chordata > Mammalia > Chiroptera > Miniopteridae > Miniopterus > Miniopterus natalensis. The sequence goes on along the minus strand of NC_142091.1, from coordinate 57,434,944 downwards.
TAGTTCTGGAAGTTTGGAAATCCAAGATCAAGGTGCCATCACATTCGATATCCAATGAGAGCCCATTTCCTGGTTGATTGGCCACCTTCTTGCTGTGTCCTCACATGGTGGAAGGGACAAAAGGAGCTCTTTTATAAGGGCATGAATCCTATTCATGAAGGCTCAGTCCTCAGGACCGAATCACCTTCCTAAGGCTCTGTCTTCTAACGTCTTCACATTGGAGGTTAGGATTTCAGGGTACAAATTGGACAGAAGAGGCACACACAGTTAACCTACAGCAGTGTTGCTTCTGTTACATGAACCTCTCAAATGGGTACCTATGACTTAGTATCGTCTTTTTTAGCTCAGAAAAGTTGCGTGCTTTTACACTCCAATTATCATTTAAAGCATCCTTATAAATATGATATTCTCTTTTGAAATGCATCTTTTTCATCTGTTGAAGTTCTGCTCTCTATTACTTCACTGACACCTCTCTGTTATCTCGGTGCCATTTTTTCTTCTTATTTATTTCATATTTTACCTCCTTATTTTGTGGGAGCTTCATAGACTTGTTATTCACATCATTTTTGTTTGTTTGTTTGAATCGTTGATTCTGGACCTGACATTTTCTAATGCTCATTTTAATCCTGTGAGTGAATTTTTAGCTCCTTTTTATTTCCTTTATATAAGTCTCTTCTATTTTATTACCTCCTGTGTTGAAGCTAACTCCTTTACTTTGAATCACATCATGTTATTCAATTCTTCATTCTTTTATTCACGTTTTGTGATTTTATTCATAATACAAAGCAGAAACATATAAAAATGCATGTGTTTTCTGCAGTAATATTTTTCAAAATGTGTCTTCTGCCTGAATCTCAGTGCTACCATCATTCTTCCAATTCAATCAATCCAATCCAATCCAATCCAATCCAATCCAATCCAATCCAATCCAATCCAATCCAATCCAATCCAATCCAATCCAATATATTCAAACCTGGGATATCAACCTAACAGATTAAAATAATAGTAACAAAAACTGGAACAAAGATACCAAATGAATAAATAATGAAGTAGAAGTCAAAAGAGAAGAAAGACCAGTGACATGGAAATGTCTGAGTGCACAGATCAACATTTAAGTGTCAGGCAGTGGTGTAGAGATTTTCAACATCCCTTTTCAATGAAATTGCTCTATTTGTTTAAGTATGAGTGAAATTGTGAATTGAAGGAAGTGAAAACGGAAGAGAAGTCCCATAGTTTCTGGAATAGTGGAGGACCATGAGAGGTAAATGAGGTTGCAGTTTCTTCTAAGATGTTTCCCAAAATCAGATTTCCAGAGTCAGAGCAGAGCTCTCTTTCCTGGTGACTTCGGCTTTGTCAGGAAGGCAGAAGAGATGAGATCATGTTCAAGAGAGGGTAGGAGTGGAATTGATATCTGGGGATCTTGAGAGTCTTCTGTGGGCTACTGTTTCCAGGAAGGTCAGGTAAGGCAGTGCTTCAATTTCATTTCAAGGAAAGGTTCATTAATTGATAATCAATGCACTTTGCCCTGAATATTTTTTCTTCAGCTTAAAGTGCTTCACAATAGGCATCATATTTTAATATCTAGGGACACAGTTTAAAATTAATTTTATATAGTTCCCCAATAGCTATAGATAAGTTAAAGATCTACTATTTAAGTTGTTATAACTCTTAGTGGTCATAATTTAGGTTGTACAAGCCCTTTTGTCGGTTTTGTTAAATAATTCATCCAAACAGCATTCATTAAAAAAAAACAAAATACAATAACACACAAACAGGCCCACCCATAATGTGTTGTTACTATCAGAGAATTCCTGTGCTAGCTGCCTTAGAGATATAGAGAGCTCAGCCTATTATGGAAGGTAGTACAAGAATAAGATTTCAAGACAGCATGTGACTCTTAAATTGCAAGTAACATACCCCATACAACAATTATATTCATCCACATATCCTATACAATAACTTGTGCAGTGCCTGGAACAAAACTGGTGTTCTATAAGTTGCAGGATTTTGTCTATTTCATTTTGTCTAAGGACCTCATGTCAGTTCTATGAGGCTAGAAAATTGATTTCTCTATTAATCTCTTTGGCTTATTCCAACTGTCAAAGGATTTGGCACCCAGGAATTGCTTATTAGGTACCTGTTTATGTACTTAATGATCTCATAGTATACAGTCGCTTTCCTAAGGAGATCCTTCCTATAGCATCAGAGTTCTTCTAAGAAAGTCTGTCAAATAAGCATATCTACTTACATGAGCTAAAAATCTTGAAACACATGATTAGATATTTTGCTTTTGTTATTTTTAAATGTTAAGCTTAATGTGAAGGTTTTAATCATTAAAGAGCTATGGTGGGAAAAGTAAAATATGTAAAACAAACAATTGTCTTTGATATGCAATATCAAAGCACCACATTTAGATAAGAGTGTTTGATGCTTCTGCCATTGCTAATTAAGAAGATGGTTGTAAGAATAGTGTTCATGGTGGTGACCATGAAGCAGGTGGTGGCGACAATAATGAGTGTAATGGTGCTAGTGCTATAATAACAAGGACAAGGGTGTAGCAATGCAGAAAATGGTGAAGTGCTGCTGGTGGATAGTCTTGGTGGCATGGCAAGGATGGCTGTGATAATAATGCTACTGGGGAGGTGATTCAACAATGATAGAGATCATGCAAAGGTGATGTAACTGGGTGATGACAGTGAGAATGAGGAAAGTGCTGCATACAGTCACTGCAAAGCTCCAGGGCTTGGATACCCGAAGTGGGCTGGACAATGGATGTCTCCTTTTTAGTCAGGAGGAACTAATAAGTAATGAATGGGGACATATCATCAGTGCTTTGGTATGAAATAAATCCTTGGGAATTTTGTATAGTCCTTGAATCTAAAAATGAATAAAATTGAATTACTTGCCAAACAGGCAGTTTGCCCACTGAAACTTGAAATTAACTTGTCAAGAAAATTAAAATAAGCCATTTCTTGCATGTATGCAATTCTGAGCAATAATTCTGTGCAAAAAACTTCAGAAATCTGGGGGGGGGCGGGGGGGAATCTGTAGTTAATGTAATTAACCCTCCAGTTTTTAACTGAATTAATTGAGAAATTGAAAGGAAGTGACATACTCTTAGGTCTATCTATGTTTAAAAATAAAGCATTCAGCCCTGACTGGGTGGCTCAGTTGGTTAGAGCATCGTCTCAATATGCCAAGGTTGTGGGTTCAATCACCAGTCAGGGCACATACAAGAAGCAACCAATGAACGCATAAATAAGTGGAACAATAAATTGATGTTTCTCTCTCTCTCTGAAAGCAATGGAGAAAATATCCTGGAGTGCAGATAAAAAAAAAAAAAAAAGTCAATTCAATGAATTTAAAAAAGACAGTATAACATCTTAAACACCTAACACTTGGAACTTTTCAAGAGCTATAGGAAGTAAAAATGATAGTTGAGAGAGGCCAACAATGTTAATATAAAATCAACTCTCTAAACTAAACTTGCTTCCATAAGAAACTACTGGCATTGTTGAATGAATCTTGATTAAACATCTACTCTGCATACACCACAGCTTCAGGCACTTAAATACAGACATGAGTTAAAAGAGTTCCTTTTAAGGGAGGTGAGATAATTTTGGGGAAAGAAAACCCGAGGCATATACCATATATCATAATGAAAGTACTTTGGATTAGAAGTCAGATACAATGGTTTTTATTTTCGCTCTAATCAACCATGAAGAAAACTTTTCTTTAAATCCAGCCTTTGCCTCTTTTTTACTAATTCATTCTCACCTCCACTGAGAAGAGAAAGTGGCATATTTGATTCATAAATTTGGGAGAAATAAATTGCTCTGGTCAGACGAGCTCTCGCCTTCTTCTTGGAAGCAAATGTTCACAAAAAGCATAAGTTCTCCACTTCTTGATGCCGTGGGTTCTACCTGGGCACATTGGATATATCTACCCCAGCACAATCTAACTGGGACTGGGTATAAAAATTCTTGAGTCTTGGGTTGAGTATTAACATGCCTACTTGCCATAAGATTAAAACTACATAATCAAACAGCCTCTGTGGGTTGTAAAGGTGATATTTTAGTATCCATGATTAATATTTTATGTCATCTTAATTTATTTCAGAATGTGGGTATGAGAAACATCCCAAAATTCACTAGTAGTTATACTGTAATTTATATTACATAATTAATTATTATTTTAATCCAGACAATTCTGCTTTTTAAAAAAATCTAAAATGCATTATAAATTGCACAGTGTGGGTATCATGATATAAACTACTCTATTCAGGTAAAAACCACATGTCCAAGGAATAAATAAAGCTTTCCCTTTCAAAGAAAATATTATCCAATAGATTTAAATGGTGGTCAGTTCTGTCGGAGATGATTGGTAACATCTGTGTTATGTATTTGCCTCCATCATTGATAGGTACCTTTACTTAGGGTACTGAAAGAAAAAGAATGTTTCTCTGAAATATATTTCCTTGACCCTGTCTATGCAGATCAGTATGTCATGCAAGGTATCACATGGCCCAACTTATAAACAAACTTTATTTGGGGATCTTTGAGCTTAAAAGAAAGGTCATTAACCTTTTGAAAAGACCTTCCTCCCCACTAGATTCATGAACCCAAAGCAGTTTCTTGACCTTCTTATATGTGTCCCAATGACTCTGATGATCTGCAAAGTTGGCTAGAATCCTCTGGGAGGAATTTACTGGGGACACAATTAAATTCATGCAATACAACCAACTTAATTGCATTTCTTCCATGTTTCAAGAATAGCTCTGGGAAAACAGAGATAAGTAAAACATGAAATTTACTCTAAAGAACCCAACAGTCTAAGAAATGAGAACAAAAGGGCATCAAATGATTATAGCTGGTTCAATAAATGTAATAATAAGTATGCAGAAACTACAACAGAAGCACATAAAAGAATGATTTACTCTAAAGGGATTAATATGTTGGACAAGAGAAAAGAAAGGCTCTGGAAAGCAAAGTAATAGCAAGTGTAAATTCTTGCAGTGTATAAAACAATATGATATTTTCAGAGAGTCACACGTATTTTGGTATTGCTAAAATATAAAGAGGAAGAGAATGGATTTGGGGAGAATATCAGGTCCAGGTTATGAAAGGTGTTGTTTGCAATATTAATAGACTCGTAATTTATTCTGTAATGAAGCAGAGACATGGGATGGTTTTGGGGCATAGGATTGATGGCGTATTTCTCTTTTAGAAAGATCAGGGATAAAGCAGAGTAGAGAATGGCTTGAATTGGGTAGAGACTATAAGGAAGAATGCTGGTTATATGGCTATTAAAATATTCCAGGTGAGAACCATCATGGTTCTTCATGGAGGGAGAAGATTAAACTTTGAGCTAGCTTTTGAGGCAAAGTGCTAATTGTGAAAAAAAAAAAGATAATGAATTATAGGTAATAAGTTTCTGCCCAAATGGCATCTCTGTATGTCCTTATTTGTAATTAGTTTTAAATAAATTAAAAAAATAACTCTTTCTTTTCTCCATTACAAAATTATAAATATAATTTTAGATTTTAAAATGTGGGTGAGAAGGTAAAAGAATAGGTCATGTATGATTTTTTGTAAGAGGGTTGAAGCTGGCCTTGGAAACCAAACTGAACTAGAAGAAAAAGTTGCCATTGGCGTTATCAGTGCAGTTCTACTGCCAGGACTCCAGCCATGAATTAGCCAAACAATTGCAGTTCCAATGTCAGTTTGCGATCATCTGACCCATGATTTATGATCATCTGACCTGTGACTTGTTCATCTTGACCTGAGATCTTTTAATAAGGAGGCTACTATAACATCAGTTTCCAGAAAGTAGCACTTAGAAATCATCTCTCTCTGTGGACTTTGGTTTCTGAAAGACTTCATGCTCCTTTCTAGCCTGAATCAACTTTTCAGGTAAGCAACTATGCCCCATTTCTTGCCTCACCCTTGGGATTTGCTGCTCTGCTGAAGCATCTGTCTCCCTCTACTGTCTGTGCAGTCATCCTCGGAGTGCCCTGAGCTGACCTTCTACCAGTTAGGCTCCACCCCCAGAACAATCTCCCACCTAGTCATGACCTTCCTTAAGGTCATTATATTGATATTATAATTATCATATCAAATTGTGACAGTGTTGTATTATATTATACGAGGTTGTTAAAATAATTGTTATAGCGATATATAATATTTTAATAAGAATACTTTGGGTTAGGTAGCTCTGATATAGATTTTTAAAAGTTCAAGGTTTAGAATCAGTCTTTTCTGAGATGTGATACACACCAACTTCTTTTTCACTGTGTGATTTTGTGCAGCCAACACCACTGAGTCTATTTTCCACATGAGAATAGGAATGCTTACCTCAGGGGAATTTTATAAGGGGCGGGGGCCTAGGAAGCTTAGCATAGTACCTGGCACACTTTAGTCATTCATATGGTCGTTTTACCTAAAACCTCTCTCAAATGGGATTAAAAAATATTGGAACCACTATGTTAAATAGTATGAAAATAAATAATCTGAATTATTACAGTATTTCATGCCATGCTGGATATTACTTTGTATTTGAATAATCTACTCCCAGATATTTCCAAGATTTAAACAAAAGCAAGAGACTCTGCCCCAGGAACAGTCTTACTTATCTTCATTTTTTTTAAGACTTTGCAAACACTTCATATATTTAGACATACAATTGCTGACTGAGAACAGGTGGCATCATTAGCTATAGGATTATGCCTTTCACATCATTCTTCATTTTCAGGACAATAGACACTTATTAAGGTCATACCATTAAGTCATATTGCAATGGTGGGATAGGATTTTGAAAATACTTTTTTTCCTAATTGCAGAGGCAATTGGGGAAATACTAAGCACATCTATTTGTTCACAGAGAAATATTCGACTTTGCTATGAGATTTGCAACTGGAAATAGGAAATGTGACTTTCAGCTGAAAGAGCCCCCCGGGAGACTACAAGAAAGGCAAAGATGACAGGGAAATGCCAGCACAAGATTCTCCAGTCTTAAGCTCTTTTAAACCATTTCAGGACTGTGACATATTTCCCTCTTCAAATTGGGATTTTTGGGAAACGTTAGGTGTCTCTCTCCCTTTCTCTCTCCTTTGTTTGAGTTCATCGCAACGCTCCTCTTTGATATCAAGTCTGTTTTGACTTCCTGTTATGGGAAATTGGGAATTGAGAAGCGATGTATGGAAAATTCTTGCTATCAAAAAGAGAAACTACAAATGGCCCCAGAGCCTCCCCAGCCCATAATGCTTAGGATGAGCATAAACAGGAAAGCAGCTTGGATGACAGGCCTGACTCACCCTGTGCGCCTGGGACTTGTTTTGCAGTTCACCTGGCAGGTGCAATTATGTCGGCAGAGAACGGATGAAGAAATGACCTTTGAAGGCAGCTCTGGGGTGTGGGAGTTATGTGTGGAAACCTTATTAGACATCGGAAACAGAGCTTCTAAAATAATAGTCCAAGTGTAAAATAGCACCTCTGGATAATTGTAGCATAATATAATAATCTTGGCAGGAAAATCTGAAAAGAGATACCAGATAAAATGTGAATTGAAAAATCCACATTATTATAGGAATTTCACTTAACTTCCTGAGACTTTTTCTGTTTGGAAATCCAAGAACTTTGATTGAATTTTAATTAGCTGCATTTGTGCTAATTTGTATGTTATTTATATTAATATCAGTAAATCCAAATATTAGGTTGACTTAAACAGTATGTTGGACATAAGCTACACAAAATACACTGTGTTTGGCAACATGACGGCATGAAGGTAGGTCAGTTATTTATTTATAAGTTTTACTTCACCTATTTCGAAAGTATGTTTTGCAGTGACTACAAGCATATCATATCCTTAGTAAAATAGAAATATATTACCCAAATTATACTGAGAGAAAGGAAACCTTTTGTATCAATATTCTAGCAAATATAACTACTAACTATTGCTCCTGAACAGTAAATTTTACCCTGATCTTACCAGCATGCCTAAGGTAAAGAGTGGAACAGAAGTGATAATATTTCCTTGACATTATAAAGTAAATACAAGTTTTTCAGTACATATCAGCTTTTCTATGATAAGTAATTCTTAAAAGTTTTCACTATGTGTGGCCCCTTATGTAAGAATAAAAACAACTTCTCTGACCTTAAAGCAGACAAAATATTGTCATTGGATTGCATAGTAGCTAAGAGTAGACTCCAACAACTCCATCAGGATCAAATTCTTGCTTTTTAGCTTATAGTTAAATGACTTGTGGTAAATTAATGTCTTTAAACCTCAATTTTCTCCTCTGTAAAATGAGATACTACCACAACTAATATCTAAAATTTGTAGAGTGCTTATAATGTGTTACATTCTTCTCTAAATATTTCCCATATATTAATTCACTTAGTCATCACAATAACCTATGTGGTTAGATTATTATCTTCATTTTAAAATGAGGAATATGAGCCTGGCTGGCATGGCTCAACGGTTGAGCATCGACCTAGGATCCAGGAGATGGCGGTTCGACACCCGGTCAGGGCACATGCCTGGGTTGCAGGCTCGATCCCTAGTTGGGGGCATGCAGGAGGCAGCCAGTCAATGACTCTCTCATTATTGATGTTTCTATCTCTCTCTCTCCCTCCCCTTCCTCTGTCTGATATCAATAAAGACATATTTAAAAAAATTTTTTTTAAATGGGGCATCTAAGGTACAAATTAAGTAATCTGATTAATTAACTAAGATATCACAGGGCTAGCAAGAGATGAAGCTAGGATTTTACTTAACTATTTCATGGAGCTATCATGAAATTTAAATGTGATAAAGGAAATGTTCAATATGTGGTACACGTTGAGGAACGTTAAAATAATTCATCATTATTGAAGAGGCAAGTAAAATAAGTAAACTAAAATTACAATGTAATAAATACAATAATACAAATGCACTACACATTCTGTTTCAAATTTAAGGCTAGTTTCTCAATCAAGGAGATTACACTGCTCATCATAGTACCCAAGAAAGAGACAGAACTTGAGCTTCTCTGTGAATTGGCTTGAATTTTGAAAGGCAAGGCAGGGTGGATATTGTAGGGAAGGAAGATGATTAAGGCTCGAGAGTGAAAAATCACAGCATGTTCTCTAGTGAAAGAAGGGCATAAAACATATGGTTAAGAATACATTTCCAGGAAAAATAGGTGACCCGGAATACTAAGGTAAGAGATTTAGATTATTGTGAGGCAATAGAAGTGCTGAAGTTGGAACAGAACTTGATAGTACAGGGATCATCTAAGAAGATTAATTCATTACAGCAAATAGTGAGTATGAGTAGAAATTTCATGGATATGTGAACAGAAGAAGGGTAAGACAGACAGACTGAGGAGTGTAAGTTTCCCAAGGCTTGGTCTGAAGACTTCTGATATATTCTTTCCTCTTTCTTTGTTTTGTTTTGCTTTTCTATTTATGGTATTTATTTACTCTGTCACTTGTATTAGTTAGCGTTTCATAGGCGTAGATGGCATGTTAAAATGGATAACTGAGGATTTTTTAATTAAAAAAATGTATTTGTTAAGATGGGGCAGGTTAGAGAAAAAGGGACATCTGTAATATTTTAAACAATAATAAAATTTAAAAAAAAAAAAAAGATGGGGCAGGTTGAAGGGGAAAAATTAACAAGGAATTGTGTAGTACCCAAGGCCTAGCTACAAAGGGAAGCGTATGCTTTGTCTAGGCCTAAATAATCCAGAGGAATTAAGAGTTACCAGAACCTGGGACATTTAAATAGCTGTAGCTGTGGGGAGGGCTGCTAAAGGAACTGTGACCCTCAATAGAAGAACACTTTCAACTGAACTCCACTTACCTGGAAGGGAGTTAACTAGAGGAACAAACACCCACCCTCACCCCTCTCCCTATTAGCAGTCCTGCCAGTGCTTTCTATTGGATGAGCCCAACTAGAAGCCAAGAGGAAGCCTATACAGGGATTCCATAAAGATGAGCCTCATGGGGCACAAAGCAGGGTCGCAAAAGGTGAGGAGTGGATCTGGTGGGAAAAAAAAAAAAATATCTAGCATGACACATGAATCTCAACTTTAAACTGATGTTCATCTTTGGGGAATACAATGGCCACTAAGATTGTAGCAGTTTTAAAGCTGGAATAGACCCCCCAAATAATCTACTTTATCTTTATTCTGCTTTTGCTCCCATCTAAAAGATAAGAAAATAGCAGCTCAGGTCCTCCTGAGGGTTACACAGTCTGTTAGCTGAAATGCAATTAAATAAATAGGCAGACTGTATTTCCTATACTGTTGTAAACTATGTATTTCCAGTGTCAGTTGGGTACTAAAAATATCAGAGTGTACACTTTCTAAAGTACATGATTGTTTAGCCACTGTACTATACATCTGAAACTAATACAAAATAATATTGAATGTAGATGTATCATCACTTACTCATTTTGCCCACTGATATATTCCTAAATCAATGGGTGTTCAATAAATGTTTTTAACGACAAAAAAAGTAACAGAAAGAACTCTAGGTATTTCCTGTAGAAAGATTTTACACAGAGAACTAGGTGTTTACAAAATTTTTGGAAATGCTGCAGGAGATACAGTTTAGGATTACCTATTGGACTATTGACTTCAACTACACACAGCCATGGCTGGTATCTAGAGCCACCGCCACCACGAACTCTCAATACCCTTGAAGCAAACTGCCATCCCAGTTGCTAGACTTGCCTCTCAAGATTCAGGGCTCTTGGATTTTGCTTCTAGAATTGTACCTAAAGAAAGATAGCCTCTGTCTCACTATCACTTTCCAAATTTCAGACAAACATATTTAACTGGTAGAATCTAATGCTCATACAGAACTGTAATTACAAGAGAAACTTAGGTAGCTTCTACTTTGCTAGACTTGAAGACGCAAGTAGACACTTAGACAAGAATGGATGTTGAGCACCAGTGTGCCATACCCAGCAGTCACTGTTTGTATCAGGCAGAGCAGAAGTACCTATAGTATCACTACTAATGGAATTCCCAGATTCCAGGGAAAAAACTAACCTAATCTAATACAACCATTATTAGATGATATTTCAAAGGGTTTCTCCTTCAGAGGTATTTCAATTTATTAATAAAATTCTGACTATTCTATAAAATCTTAGGTTGTAATTGTTGTAGAGAAAACTATCAGGAGGTACAATATCACACACCATAGAACTCTACTTTCTGAGCTGAAAAGCCCAATGCAAAGACCAATGAATCGCTAAGTGCTGTGAGAGTATCGCTCACATCTATGATTAAGCATCTCAAGCTGAAATTTTAACACCATGCTAAGTACTTAACTAATGTTATCCAATTTAATTCTTACAAAAATACTATAAAGCTTGTATGATTGTCTTCATTTTTATCTATTAGGAAAGTGAAGCTCAGAGAAATACCCACACTTACAGAGCTGATAAGGCACAGAGAGGAATTAAGCCTGGTTTTGTCTGATGCCACAAATAACATTGTCTCATTTTTTCTTGTTCCTGAGGAACTTTGCTTTCCTGTCAGATTACTCTTGACCTAAAAGGCACTAAAAAAATCAGAATACCTATGGTAAGTGTTACATCAAAGATGTCCCCAGGATTTGGCCAGTATTGACATCATTAAAGCACTTCTCTTTGCAAGCTGGTTTTGTATGTAGACTCCATCCCAGCTTCCACCTCCACCCCACCCCCAGGCTCTTTCATTTTTAATGAGATGGGATTCCCCTGTTTTATTTGTTCTTTTTTCATAAGTTAAAAATTTGATATTGGCTTCAACATTTGAATGAGAAGATTGTGAAACCCGCCCACATGCTTCACTTTAATTCTATTGTGAGGGCCTAATGGAATTGGAAAGTGAAAGAAATGATGTTGACAAATGTATGCATAAGAGCCCCAAGTAGTCAGGCTGTCCCCTTCTGGGCAGAGTGGCAGGCTAGTGGGGGTGTTGGAAGAATAAGTAAAATTGAATTCAATAGATTTTTTTTCATGTTAAAAGAATTCAATCTCTAATACCAAGCCAAGTAAGCCACCCACACTATTTAATATTTTCCATCCGTTCAGCTCTACGACTTTGAAAACAGTGACAATTGATGTATAAAAAAGCGTTTAATATATTAATATGAATTACAAATAATCTAGCAGTCAAGGCAATTTTTAAAGTAATCTTGGCAATATTCCTAAGTGACTGCATTAGTTTTATAACTACTAGTAAGGAGGACAACTGCTTCTGCCGGTCCTCTAAATACTGTTTCTCTTGTATTACCTTTCTGAACAGTGTTGATATTTTGTTTTCATCTTTATGGTTTTATTATTTATGTCTTTTATTCTAAACCTCAACTTTTTTGAAAAAATGTGAAAAATATGAATGATTTATAATATATTTTAAATGAGGATGATCTGTAAACAAAATTTGGAATAAAAATCTAGGGCTGTGGTTAGAGAAATATTAACTCTACAAGTTATAAATAGAAGTGCTAATGATATACTGCCTCCTAAATTGAAAAGAACATTGATATAATATTTTGTACTTAGGGAAGCTAAACATATCACTTTTTGGACATTTACTTTTTCAAAAAATGTTTAATTTTAAAGATGTTTTATATTTAAAGACAAATTACAAAGATAGTACAAAGAGTTTCCATATAACAACCTGTATCTAATTTCCTCTATTATTAATATCTTACATTTGTACAGTACTTTTGTTACAATTACAGAACCAATATTGATGCACTGTTATTAACCAAAGTCTTTATTCAGATTCCTTAGTTTTTAACTAAAGTCCTTTTTTGTTCCAGGATCCATGACATCACATTTAGATGTAGTGTTTTTTAAGACTCCTCTTGGCAGTGAGTTAGTACAGTTAATTTTTAATGATAGAGAATAGTTTCTTTTGAAACTGCCTAGGAATCAAATCCAAAGTATTTTGAAGAGTTATATAGAAAAATACAAGCTAGCTCTTTTGGTTCTAACCATTCCAGTGGCTTCTTTTGCTGATTAAATCCAGGTAAAGCTGACCTCTACCTGTGCGGCTTCCTTTGATTTACAGAGGACGCTTTAGGGCATTGGTTCTCAACTGTACCTGCACATGAGTATTGCCTGGGTGGCTTTGAAAAACAATAATGCTTGGGTTCCACCCCAGATCAGTTAAGTCAGATTCTTTGAAAGAGTGACCAAGGAATGGCAATAGTGTATTTGAGACCTCCTAAGTGATGCCAGCATGTAGCCAGGATTGAGAACTTCTGCTTTAGGGGTGGAGCCTTTTCTCCTCAGGTTACATAACTTTTCTGAGAAAGAGTATGAGTGGGGATGGCAGCTACTATCTGATCTCTTGCAGCATTGGATCTAAGCGGTGGCAGAACTGGAAATCAGTTTCTCCGACCTCTATTAAGGGAGACATTGTGTGTAGTAAAAAGGCATCGATCTAAGAGTCCTGAGATGTGGTTCCTTCTGGATGACTTGGAATGTGATTATCATAACCTCTCATGGTTATAGCTAAACACTGCAGGTTTGGACTAGATCATGTTTAAGGTGGTGTGTTAATTATTAGCATGGACATTCTAACTTCATTATATTTACTGCTGTTATGCCCGAAGGTGACAATAGTGGGGTTCTAATACTCAAACAAAATATATGGAAAAAGGAGAGTAAGTACTCCTAATTTATTCTTTTTCTTAAGCTAAAGAACATGTCTATTTATATCAACTGCACTGACAATTAGAAGGTCTGTCTGTCTAGATGAATACTTGAATTTCTGGGAATGAAAGTCTACATGTAATTTAATACCAAAGAGTTTAGTTTGTAATCACGTCTTATTAGTGCATCCTCTTCGTTCATGAAGACTGATGGTTAGTTATAAACACTCCAGTTGCTGGTACTTGCTAGTGTATGTACGACTGAAATATAATACGGCAGAAAGAAGGATTATGTATGTTTTTAATAGTTCATTGTGGGGAGAGGAGTTTTCTTTATGCTACATATTCCAGCTTTTTAAAACATTGGGTAAGCTGCTCTGAAATATTGGTAATTGTAATCACTTAACCAATTCAATTTAATATAACATACATTTATTGAGCACTAACTTACTTATACATAATACTCCAGAACAAAACAAAAAGATGAAACAAAAGGAAATCTAGATCTTCATGGTATCACAATTAAAAATAAGCAATGAGAAAAACAAACCAATGTCTAGGTTCTGGATGTAGGTTTTAAACACTATACAACCATACCGTCCACACAGTTGAATGAACATTTCTTTTTTATTTGCTAGACATTGCTTTAAGAGAGTATAACCACAGCATCACAGACTGTGTGTGTGTGTCTGTGTCTATATTCATATCCACACTCAGTGACACATTTTTATTTATGCAGCCACTGATATAAACATGTTATAATTTATTTTAATCAAAATAATAACCTTATAAAATAATAATAGTTAACATTTTTTTACAGATGAGGTCACTAAGCCCAGAGAGGTGACATGCCCTTATCTGAGTTGTTAGAAGTACTCTGACAACTAATGTTAACAGATATTAACATCAATATCTATTTGACTCTAAAACCCAGGCAGTTGGTCACTATCTATACTATTTCACTATTTTTAAGGAAATGTTAAACAGTGATAATTAATTGCTTTTTAATTTCGGAGCCAACACATTAGTTAGAAAGTCCATATTTATGAAATGAAAAGATAGCTAAAACTCACGAAATAGAGATGTTTCCTTTGAGGAAAGGAAATGAGTATATTGTTAGGGAAATATGATTAATAAAGACACCTCACATTTGTATTTTAAAATAATTTGAAATTTTAAAATTACATAAAAACTGGAAAGAAATATAAACTAATATTAATATTTTAAATTCAGGGTAGTGAGAATATAAGTATTTGCCATACTTTTCTTTATATTTTTATGTTTCCATTAAAAGTGTCAGAAAGTCATTCAAATTTAGAATATGTAAAAATAATTTATTTATAAAATATATATTAGAACTGTGATTGTTAGCAAACAACCCTATTCAAGTTTCAATTTATTTATTTATTTATTTATTTATTTATTTATTTATTTATTTATTTTAGGGAACCAGGGCGCAGAGTTCAATTACTTGTGGAAAGCAGTTGATTCCATGCATTAACTCAGAAATGAAATGCAATCAAATACCTACAAACAGAAGAAAATTAAAGGTGTCAATAACTATGACCTGGTTCGTGGCTGCTAAATGCATTTTTTTGAAAACTCAGGATGTTACTTTTTTTGTTTGTTTACTTGTTTTGATTTTTTACTTCAGTACTTTAAATGGAAACTAGGGATCACTTTATGGAATAGGAAAATCTACAAATTTGAAACAAATTCATCCTTCCAGAAACTTAAATTCACACCTTGAAGAGTAAACTAATTTTCCTGTTGCTAATGATTTGGGCAAAGATTTCAAGATACTTCCTGGTATGCAATTATGAGTTAATGGGGCTTGGATGTGGAAAAATAAATTGGGTTTGCTGAAGATGTTGATGAAGAAGTGAGTTGGAAGTTGGGGATGGATGGGCAGTGTCAGGAGACTTCAGCTAGGAGGGACAGCAGGCCTGTTGACTAGATGACACTGGGTAAGTGGGACAGAAGGATAATTGTTTAAGTGCCAAAAACATGTTGGACCAGAACCATCAATACCAACCAGATTTTATAAGAATTGAAGCATTATATCTTTGAATTCAGGACCTGTTCTTGTTTAGTCTTTATATGAACAAAAGCTACCTCACAAATGCCCAACAAGCACGGCTCAGCTGTTGAGCGCTGACCAAGAACCAGTAGGTCATGATTCTTCTATTCTTTGTCAGGACATGTGCCTGGTTTGCAGGCTCGATCTCCAGGAGGGGGTGGGCAGGAGGCAGCCAGTAAATGACTCTTTCTCATCACTAATGTTTCTATCTCTCTCTCCCTCTCCTTTCCTCTCTCTGAAATCAATAAAAACATATATTTTTAAAAAATCATAATCTCTGTGCCAAATTCCCACATTAGTTGACCATTCAGAAAAAGTGGCACCTAATTGTGCCATGTGTATTTATTTTGTCACTCCCTATAGCCATCTCTGAGTTTACTGTCCGAAAGTTTCTTTACTCTAATAGTGTAACCAGAGGAAACCCCAGGACACCTCTTAAGGTATGGCTTTTCTACTTTGTATTTAGAAATTGAATTGAACAAACTATTGAACTCTATGCTGAAATAATGAGAAATGAGCCCTCCTATGGCATATAAAAAGTAAAACATTACTTTCTTTTGATAATGTGAACTTAAGCCATCAATCACTGAGTTGTGTTCAGTAGTCTCTTTTGAAAACGGGTCTTTGATAGCAGTAAATAAGTATATTCATTAAATTTTCTCACAAATTTTGGGAGTAGAAACTTAAGGTGTTTGTTCCTCAAAGGAAAACCTCTAAGTTAAATAAAATTTAAAATAATAATGTAAAGAAATTAATTCAGGAGTAATTAAATACACAGTATATACACCCTGTATTATCGCTATCAAGGTGACAGCACTGGAGATACCTGTGTTCCTTTTCTTCCTCATTTGACTGCTTTCTGGCTCACTTTTACCATTCAGCTTCCTCCTTCTAGACCAAGAGATCAATGTCCAGCTTCTTTTTCAACTTGACACAAACACTTTATTGATTTCAGAGAGAGGAAGGGAGAGGGAGAGAGAGAGAGAAAAAAATATCAATGATGAGAGAGTCATTGATCAATTGCCTACTGCATGCCCCCCACTGGGGACTGAGCCCACAACCCGGGCATGTACCCCGACTGAGAATCGAACTGCGATCTCATGGATCATATAGGTCGATGATGATGCTCAACTGCTGAGCCACGCCAGGACTGGCAAAAGCTATCATTTCTTAAATATAAAAAGTAGGTAGAGATATAGCTACTGTGGTATTTATTCCATTTTTCTTTTCTCTTTCAGACCAGGATATATATGTGATGTTTGGAGCTGTAAAGCCATCTAAGAAAATTAATACACTAAGAATGGGCCTTTTATCACATAACTGAAATTTCGCAACATCTCTGTATGCGTATTTTCAAACTTCCTATTGTGTGAGAAAATATACCTCTATTTAACTCACTAAGCAGCATTGTTTTATTACTTGCAGTTTGACATTTTCCTACCTGATCCAGTGGCAAACAATAGTACAACAAAATGTTCAGTGATAAGGTACCTTAATGGCGCTAATGGCCTTTCGAGACAAAATGGCAGGCCTTGTAAATACACTTCCTTCCTTCCCTCCCATATCCCGTTGAACCACAATTAAAATACTCAAAAAGAAATGAACACACAAAATTTCCAAGAATAGAAAGGAGGTATAAAATAACATAAAACAAGGCAATTTGATAAATTCTGCAAGCGAGAAAGCCGTTTGTATCTCACTGAAATTAAATCAGAGTGGAGAAAGCTGCATCTCCAACACCAACCAGTTAATAAGAATCACAGAGGTGGAAGCTGTCTTTTAAGCACAACCTCATAGAGAACTCCAGCTTGGAGAAGGCAGGCACAGACATCAAGAACTGACTCTGAAATGGTATTCAGTGTAATGAATTAAGAACTATATATAGAATAGTTGAGTCAGATTTCTGAGTAGTCACTAAGCATATAGACAAAACTGGCAGTGAAAGAACAGGCTCTTCAAATTGCTGAGATTTGTTCTATAATAAACCGTAGCATGTGGTCAGGAATGGAGGCTAAGAATTAGCATTTTTATAAAACTCCTTAGATTGTATAGCTTAGGGCTGAGAATCACTTGTCCTAGTGGTAAAGAGATACAGAATTATATTTTATCATATAATATAATACATTATTGATGGTGATAATTACCAGGTACTATAGGGCCATTTAAGCAAATTGGTAGTAAAAATGAAAGGGTTTTCTTAAAAAAAATGACATCTGAGCAGTATTCAACTATGCCACTCTCTCCTATTCTTCATGAGTTCATATTTATGCTCTTCTAAGTTGAAAAGGGGTTGAGGGTTCGAGAAAGATGCTCCTGAGAAAATAACACATTTAAAGTTATGCAAAGCAAAGAGAGAGGGGCATACATAGCTAACTACCAGGCATTGGATGTGGCTGGAGAACATGGTACGTAAATGAAATGGCAAGAGGAGTTACTAAAAAAGTTAATACGCATTCAATCATAAGAAATATCTAGGGGAACTTTGGAAGATTTTTTTTTTTAATTATTCATGGGAGTGACATGATTGGTTCTGAATTTTAGAGAAATCATCGTGAGTACTGCATGAAAAAATGGTGAGATCTGAGGCAGCAAAGTGTGAGGCTCTTGTAAATGGTCCTTAAGAGAAATACAATGGCCTGAAGTACAACAATTAGATTGGAAGGAGGAGATGAATTCTGAACAATTTAAGAGAATTAGCCAGACTTGATGGAACAAGGATGGGGGGAAATGATCATAAATAGCAGGGAAACTTATTGGACAAAATGAGAAAAAATTCAGTGAAAAAGATTTGGAGTTCAGTTTTAAAAACACTGAATTTGAGATGCCTACAGAAAATTCTTTTGAACCAATGTTTTGCATTTTTCTGTCTCTCTGGTTAAAGGGATAATAGGTTGCCATGTTCGTCTCTACTTGCTATCGGGAAGGGAAATTGTCTTTTGTCAACAATATTTCAAGAAAATGAAGAGATATCTTAGGAAGTCCCCAAACTTTTCATTTTTCTTTAGTCTCAGGTCATTATTTGACACACAACTTCACCTGTTGACCATTAAGTAGTGAGATTCACTTTCATAATTTACACAGTCTCTTCTCTTATCTAAGCTGACCTCAAACATAGGTCAGCAGAGGTGTGTTTTGGGGAGTAAGTAGTTTACTTTTGGGTCCCAAACACCTTCTTCACTGATTCACCTATGCCTTTATTATCATACTCTCTATTTTTTCTTAAGAATTTGAAGCCTACTGTTAAAACATAAATGCCTCCTGAGATAACTCATCAAGCCACCATTAACCATCAATGCTGTGCACAAAAGACTTTTGTCAATTTAGTCAGAGAATAGGATAACCTTAGGACTAAGGAGAAAAGTAAAATGTCAATTAGTTTGGATGAAGGAAGTTATGTTTATCTGTCAGGAAAGCATTTCAGTCAAAAGTAATGGGATATCACACTAATGATGGCTTGAACAACTGGGGGTTTGCTGATTTCACAGAACATGAAATCTGGAGGTAAGTGGTTGGCATTGACTTGGCTGCTTCACAGTTTTATCAAGAACCCAGGCTCATTTCTACATTTTCTCTGCCATTCTTTGGTGGTTGGCTTTTCATTCTTAAGTTATTGCTCCACAGTCAGAAGATGGCTGTCCCAGCTCTAGAAAGCACGATCACAGGAAGAGAAGGGAGAGGAGAGCCTTTAATACGCACTTAGAAATGGGTACAACTATACTCTTCTTAGAAAAGAAATTATTTTCCAGAGATACCTGTAAAGATTCCCTCTTACATTTTCGTGGCCTAGAAGTTGAGGTTGGGCCTGTCTTCCCAAATATTTGAATAATATCTGGGTCTGTTAACACGTAAATGGGGTAGGTGTGATTCTTGCTGGGTAAAACAGGAGGTTTCATTTAGGTACCTGGGGGTTTTGGACTCATTGTAATAAAATATTTTTCATTGTCAGAGGCTTTTGTTTCATTTTGTTTTATGGGAGTAGAATTTAAAGGCTTAGAGGGAAAGCTTTCTAGTTTTCTTCTTAGTATCAGCTTCTAAAATGCATATTTGAAAATGTGAGTTTTAAATGTATAACATGGCAAAATTCTATTCTTTCTTTGAAGAAATTGAAGGTTAATTGGCTGATCAAAATATGACTCTTAAGGGGTAGGTGAGGAGGACTGTGATTTGAGAAAATAAGATGATTTACTTTAAATAAGTGGGAACTAATAGTGGCTGAATAATTCAGAGGGGAATTATACCTAGGAGCTTACAAACATAGCCCAGTTATAACTGAGGGGGGCCCTGAGGTTAAGGGAGTAACACAGCCCTCCTTCTACCTAATCTGAGAAATAAAAGTGGTTGAGGGCAAAAAGTATGAGCATTGCTTGAAGAGTCTCCTCTTTTGTTATAATCAGGGTGAAAAACCAGAAATGTCAGTACACAGTGGAAGCTACAATTCAGACTCTGAAACAGGGCAATTAAAAGTTGTATTCTAAACTACAAAGGATGTATCAAGGTATCTCATGTCAAACACTGCTCTCTGGCTTCTCCCCTGCACTACTTTGGTTTTTTCCCGAGTCACTGGCCAGCTATAGCTATGCTTAGAGGAAAATATATAGCCTCATATGCATCAACTATCTCATGAACTCAGGATAAATGCAAATTAAATCCAGAGAAATTAGGGCAAGGAAATAACATGACTAAAAGCATAAATTAATAAAATATAAAATAAATGCACATTACAGAAATCACAGAGAGCCCAGAGTTGGTTCTGACATATTTTAAAATTGACAAACCATTCTTTATCTGAACTAGAAAAGTGTTTTTGTATTGGAGGCAGCACATGGGAGATTCACAAAAGCCAAAATAGTTTTTAACATCAGGATCATGGGAATATTAGCAATCCTCTGTAACATCTTAGTATAGCACAAGGAACAAAACAGACTTTTGTTTATGGTATCTCAGTTTCTCTTCTCTTCCTGATCTGTCTGATGTTTTCATTAAATCATTTCAGGACATAATGAAACCTTAGCCTAATGGGGTTGTTGCCTTTTGGAAGTCTGCTCTTTACCTTACATGGTTAGAGTACTGCAGAAATATTAGTCCTAAATGAACATGTTACTTCATTGGAAAACAATGGAATCTGGGCAGAATGTATACCTACTTTATTAAGGCTCAATCCTCTCTCATGGCTGTGGTATTTGGATTGTTAGTATTTTAATGCAAACAAAAGGAAATGTTTAGGCTACCAAATGAAGTTGGAGTGATAATGTCCTGAACAAAAGGGTGGGAGTTTAGAGAAAGGAGGAACAAAATGGCCTTGAAGGAGACTTTTGAGTTAGCCTAATGCAGACAAACATGGGAAGAAAACTGGAATGCACTTCTCTTACAAAGAGCAAAGCCAGTTAAAATCATGTTCATTATTGCCTTGAAAAACGCCCTCACAGAGCTTTATTAAATTCTTAATGTAGTTGGAGATTAGCCATTCTTTTGAAGGGCCCCTTGGGAATGTATTTTGCGCATAATGAATGAATTTTCAGAGACAGCCTTCCTTGCCCCTTTAGGGTCAGTTAGTTGTCTTCAGATGTCTAACTGTCTCAGGCCTGTTGGCGGTAAGATGCTGGCATGATAAAGACTGAGCCAAAACTCCAATTATAAAGGGAGATTAACAATAACATGACCTGAGGTGGAAAAAAGAAAGGCTATAAGGAACTTAATGTAGGATTTTGCCTTGATGGACTCTGTACTATATTGTAGATGCCACATGATTTGTTTTTATTTTAACTGAACTGAATTGAATTAAATTGGGTTGAACTGAATGAGGCTCTGGATCATAAGAGGCAGCCTGAAAGTAAAGTCAGATCTTCGAAAATACACCAAGTGTGAAATGAGCCAGAGAAAACAGTGATATTTCGAAGGAAGGGTAGTGACACAAACTGGCCCATGACCAAACCGCCCCACTCCAAAGGCATTAAATCAATGGGGAAAGAATGGATGGGATGCAGGAGAAAGACAATATGCAGAAATCACATAAACGGAGGTGAATACATGGTCACTATCTTGTTCTCTAAACCCAGTGACCCTGTACATAGTTAAGACTCAGTTAATATTAGCGGTTTGTTTTTCCTGTTTTTTTTTTGTAAGCATTAGTGCAAATAATTAGTTTAAATAAATAGTAATTGCATCATGCTACAGGCCACACTGTGCTTATGATTTACATGCTATATCTCAATTAAACCCCATAAAAAGCTTACATTTACTTTTAGTATCTCCATGTGACAAAGATTAGAAAATCTTAAAGAGATTGGAGAGATTTTTTCTAAAGTGGCACATGTAGGTGACATGTCCTGAAGGAATAAATGAATGATCAATAATACATGATTGTACACATTCACAATGCAATAAGCCTCATAGCTACTGTTCACATATTTACCCTGTAGGAGAGAAAGAAGTAGTAAAAAAACACCAGGAAGCCCAGCTGGGCATGGCTCAGCGGCTGAGCATTGACCTAGGATCCAGAAGATTGTGGTTCGATTCCTGGTCAAGGCACATGCCCAGGTTGCAGATTCGATCCCCAGTAGGGGGCGTTTAGGAGGCAGCCGATCAATGACTCTCTCATCATTGATGTTTCTCTCTCTCTCCCCCTCTCCCTGAAATCAATACAGATATAATTTTTAAAAATATAAATAAATAAATAAATAAATAAATAAATAAATAACAAAAAACAAAAAAAACACACTGGGAAAAAAACCTAAGTTTTCTTAAGTCCTAAGTTCTTATTAGGATGTTGTCAACCTGGCCCCCCTTTTGCTCTTGCTTACTCTTAATATTATTTATATACTTAGCCAATTTTAAATTTCTTAATAGTGAATATTCACTTTGTGTCTATAAAAAAGTCTGTAGAAAAAAGGTGGATTTTTCTTTGCTACTTAAGTAAGGAACAGCTACTTTAAGGACAGGACTTAAGTGCTTCAGAGAATAAAATTTATATATGTTTCTGTAATATTCATATATATATGTGATAAATACATACGATGATGTATAATAAATACACCCCTGATTTCTGCTCCCATTAGCTCTCTATCTGGCTCCCTCCATAAGCTAACTACATTAATTAGCACAAGTCTTTAGTAGCATTAATCTAATACTTGGAGAAATATTCAAGTAACAGGAACATCGCTGTAGAGGAGCCACTTAGCATATACTCTGGAGCCAGACTACCTGTTTGAATAGTAGCTACACCACTTTACACCTTTGTGAACCTGGGCAAGTTTTTTAGCTTCTCCAAGCCTCAGTTTCCTTACCTGTCAAGTAAGGATAAAAATACTCTTGACCTCAAGGCTGTTTTTTTGTAGACTGAATCAGTGATTGTAAGTAATTACTTAGAAAAGTACACAGGACCACACTACTTAAATGTTAACTGTTTGTTTTTTTAATTATTTTCTTAACTTTTTGCCCTACAGAGTGAGCGTGTCCAACTTTCTCCCTAAGACATTCAGAATTTGTGCCTTGAAAGAGGAAGGTGGGGAATGGGAGAGGAGGAATGAGAATTTGAAACCAATACGAGAGATCAAGTTCTTACTTCATGACAGACTTGACATCTGACCCATGTCTCAGCTGAGAAACCTGTGATACCCTGGCATTGGATTTCCCAGTGAATTAGATATCTAATTCTCTCTCTGATACTGAAGTCCTGCAGTGCAAGAAGGCAGCTTTAAGAAACTGCATTGACAGGCTCATTCCCCATGGCGCTGCCATAAGATAACAGCAATTTATAGGGAAGCTAGGAATGCATTTGGACCCATTACTTTACATCGCATTGTGTTTTCTCTCTTGGGGAGGGGTGTTGCTTAGAAAGTGTAGCAACTCTGCATGCTACCCCTATAATGTGATGCAAGGTGATCACAGTCAGGGATCCTGAGGAATGAATCAGAAGGAAGTATTGCTCTTTTGGTTCCGAGTTGTGGAAGCTTTGCTGGCACCACTTCCTGCAAAGTTGCTTCTGTCCCACAGGGAAGACGCATGAACGCAGGGGAGGCCACAGAACAAGGCAACACATTGGTACTAATCAGATCGATTAATTCAATAAAGGGCGCCATGTGACTACTGAGCTGTCTGGCAGGAAATTTGTACAAGTCCCCCAGTGAAAACATGATTTCTGTTGATCACTTGCTTTCATCATGCAGATCCCTTGAGGCAGTCAAGGTGGCCTATGAAAGAACCTGTCACTAGCTGGACTGCTGCCTAATATCCTTCATGGGAAATATCTGGGCCTCAGATTTGCCTAAAGTATGAAATACTATTAATTGCCTTCTCCTCTTGTTAATCCAGTGTATGCCAGAAGCCAGAATTTTCCAATACCCTCCCTTCTGTCAGTCACTCCTGGGCTACTCAACACACGTATTGCTTTAATAATGACCATGGGCAATGACCAGAGAAAGACTGATGTGACCTTGGGCATGGGCCGCACCGCTCTTCATGACTTGCTTGAAAAGGAAAAAGAAATGCAAACAAGAATTCTTCTTCATAAACTGGGTTTAATTCTTGCAAGCAAGTTTGTGAGTCATTTTATGAATGGCTCCCGCTTCAAATTAGGGCTCCTGTTTCCGCTTCCAATGAGCCTCTAGTATTACATCTAATATTGTTTCCTCTCAGCAATTGAAATGTACATCCCTGCTGGGTTGGTAAGAATAGAATTTCTTTCCGGAATTCTTTCTTCTTTCTGAATTGCTTCATTTTACTTCCCCCAAAAGTAAAATAAAGTAATTGGTACCTAAAACCAGACAAAATTAACCTCGTGGCTTGTTCTCCTTCCAGCTTGTGACCTGACTGCTGGGCTTGGGAGGCTGCTTCCGCTCCCGGCCCCACGTCACCTCGCTGCAGCTCTCCGGACTTCCTGCAGGAAGGGAGAGAATGGCTTCCACGGGTGACAAACGGGCCCAGGCAAGGGAAGCTGCTCACAGGGTTGAGAGTTCACCAATGCCAAGGTTGATAAGAATAAAAGTTCTGGTTTCAGGGCCCAGGCCTCTCACTCCAGGGGTGTCACCTGATTACTTTGTTCCTGAGTGGTCACTATCCTCAGGCATATCTGCGCAGACTGACAACTATGTCAGTTCGGCCTCCGAATGCTCCTGAGAGCTCTCTCCTCTTGCTTCTGTGTCCTTGAGCATACAGTCCATCTCTAAAGGCTTTCCTTGCCTCCCTTTCTGCAGAGGCGACAGTCCTATCTTGAAGATAAAAACTGTTTGTTGCAAATCTTCCCTCTGTGTACATGGCAGACATGACTGACTGAGGCCATCTTCTTTCCTGATGACACAGCATCCTTCTCAGCCTAACGTTTGGGAATGCTAGCACCAATTGATTGATATTTTTATGCATGGAAAAAAAACCAAGAACCCTAAAATGGAAGAAAAACCCCACCATATCTATCCTGCTGTCGTCTTGAGAAGCCCAAGTCCTCCAACATTGCTATTTGGGCAGTGGGTAGGAAACAGAGAGCACAGAAATTTAATAGGGTGAGCCATGCCATGCATGAGGGACCTTTCTTTTGTCTATACTGCTGTTGGGTTACTGAGGGAGGGGCAGGGAGAAAGGAAGGAACACACAAGTCTGGTAAAAGCAACACTCAACAATTACCATCTTGTATTAAATTTAAAAATTTATTTACAGTTGCCATGACAACACAAATATTGATGTTGTCCTCAATTTGACCAATATCACATCACAGACTAGACCAGAAGAAAAACAAAGAATGCAGTAAGGAGAGGCAATAATCAGGTAAGAATTATATATATTACTATTGTTGCCAGAATTGTGTCACATGACCACCCCTCCCTGCTAGGAAAGCTGGGGAATGTTTTTTTTTAAAGCTAACACATAGGTGAGCCAAACCCAATGGGGGTTTCTGTTAATAAGAAAGAGAGAATAGATTTTGGTTGAGTAACTAACCCTATCTGACACAGTCCCTTTTAGTCCATGTTTTCATAGTAATAACTACCATTTTTTTCCTTAGAATTCATCACAGACAAAATTACGTACTTGCTGTCTTTGCCACCAGATTGTAAGCTCTAAAAGGCCCAAGTATGTATCTTTTTTTTTTTTAATTGACCATTTTATTTCCAGGAGCCAGCTCAGTGTCTGTGACATAATAAGCACTTAAAAGATATTTGTTAAAAATGAATAAATTCCCACTACATGTTCCATGTTGAGGCAAGCTATATCTTATACCTGGTTTACTACATTGCTGCCTAACATCTCAACTAGTCTTGCTTTCCCTCTATTGGCTGAGTGATTTCTCTAAAATGATTTGTAACCAAGTTAAATCACTCAATACTTCGCCATTAGCTGAATGATAAAGTCTGGATTTCTGAACATGATTTACAAAGGCCCTAATGACTTGATACTATGTCCCTCTCATGCTTTCTCCTTTACCATTTCCTTCCTTTCATTCCATTTCTATAGAACTCTTTGTCAATTTCTCAAAGAAGCCATACTCTCTTTTGCTTTTCCTTGTGGCATAATTTATATATAATAAAATTTACCTTTTTGGGCATGAGCTTTGACAAAGGAATAGAGTCGTGTGACAAACACCATAATCAATGTATAGAACATTCCCATTGCCCTCCCAAACTCTCTCATGACCCTTCGTAGTCACCCTCCGTCCCTGCCTCTCCAGTCCCTGGTAACCAACGATCAGTTTCTGTCCCTATAATTTTCTCCAGAAAAACATATAAATGGAACCATACAGCATGGGGCCTTTGAAGTCTGAATGCTTTTACTTGGCATGATGCCTTTGCGATTCACCCGTGCTGGAACATGTATTAGTGGTGCGGTCCTCTTTATTGACGAGCAGTGTCAATAAAGTTGTATGGATGCATCCACACATTGTATGTAGCATGGCTTACCCACTCACCAATGAAAGGGCATTTGCACTGCTCCAATTTGGGGGAGTTATGAATAAAACCACTATAAACATTCACATACAGATTTTTATGTGAATATAAGTTATCATTTCACCTCAGAGTGGGATTATTACATGGTATAATAAGTGCATGTTTAACTTTGTAAGAAACTGCTTTCCAAACTGCTTTCCAAAGTGGCTATGCCATTTTGCTTCGCCATAGTAATTTTTTGATGAGGGCCCTTTTGCTTGTCTAGCTATTATTCCACTTAACTCCTTCAGTCTACCTAGCTATACTTTAGGTTTCAGCTTGGCAATAACTGTTTTCTTTGGCAAAGGCTTCCCTGATGCCAGGTCTGGATTGATTTGACTATCGTGTTCTGTCACACTATTATATATCTCCACGATTAATGTTGCATAATTTGAAAGGATGTGAAATTAAGACTATTTCAGTTCCAACTTGAACTGAGCTTGCAAGATCACAGATGCCAACATCCCTGACATTCAAAAGGGTGTGCTACACTACCTTAGTAGAATTT